>NW_026606077.1:13057500-13410000 GCF_029834395.1 Sorex fumeus | reverse complement strand
AGAACGACTCTGAGCTCCCAATCCTCTCCACCTCCCATACCCTCAGGTTCTGAGAGGGAAGTCCCTGTGACTGGCATCCTACCTAGAACTGTGGCGAGATCTCTGGGGGACTGGGGGCTGTCTTGTCCCCTTCTCAAGCGTGATTTCCCGGGAAGAGTGTTCTGACCAAGAAGTTCCACCTGGTGCTGATGACCAAACCACACACAGTGTGTGGGGACAGTGATGCCATGGTTCCCAGAGCTCTGAGAGGGTAGATGGGCTCCCGGTGCTGACAAGCCCTTCTGTGTTCAGCCTGAGCACATGGGGTTCCTTGGAAGTCGGGGTATCAACTGGAATTCTTCCCAGTGACACCACTCGTCTCCTCCCCATGAAAGCCATATGTGGACTTGGCATCTTTCTGACAGAAAGTGCCTCAACAAGCCTTCTTGTCTTGCCAGGGGAAGCCCCAGGTCTGGCGAGATGCAATAGCATGTTCTGTGCCCTGTGTCCCCACTAGAGTCATGGGAAGTAACAACTTCTGCTCTAGACCCAGTATCCTGTCGGATGCTACCTGGACACAGAAACACTTCCTCTTCGGTTTCATCCGATGGGTTCTGTGACAATCTCCCACTGATATGGCTGATATACTGTGTTCTTGAGTCAAGAAAGGAAGAGATGAAATATTCTATAGCCAGTGAAATCCACACACTGGGTACCTATTTCAAGGCAGGGGGCTATGGCTCTGATGTAATGTCATATGGTGTGGTAGTAGCAGGAAAGGGTGTAATACACACACAATAAATCTGACAACGGTTGCTTCATACTGTATTTCCTCTTAAATAGTGGTGATTATAATTGCCCCATTGACTGACTCATATTTCAGAAAGAGGAAATGTTAGATCAGCTATAAGGAACTTACGGTCTCCAGAAGCATTAAACATGGAACAACTTGCATCCACGAGAAGGGAACTGTGACAAATGTACCACGCAAATGTCTGTGTATGTGCCGAAGACCGGCAGGAGACACATTCAACATTAAAGACAGTGATCTCCGAGGAGAATTCTTTCCTCTTTCCTTTTCAATCTTGTGTCTGATGTACACATACTAATTTTTTCTTATATCAGAATAGAGAGCGTCCCATGCACAACACATGAAATAAATGGCTTTTAGACTCACTCAAGGCTTGCAATTTCCATTCCCCAGAACTAACACTTTTGAAGCTCTTCTTTCTTTTGTTTTGCTTCTCCCCTCTGGTTTCCAAGCACAAATTACGTTCCAAAATTACTCCATGAACCATTGGAGGCTGCCATAATGCTTTCTATATTCCCCTGTGTTTTACTAGCACGTCCTTGGTTTTCAACACCTTCAACACCCAGATTTTTAGTCTCAGGAATGTCAGGTATAATTTTCCAAGGTTGGTGGGGCTGGCTGCACCCTGTACCGTAAGCGGAGGCTTTGACAAGCACCCCTGGGGAAATCTGCTTAGACTCCAGTATGCTCTCTTTTGAATAAAGGGTACTTCTGTTCCATGGTTGGTTACTATCTACGTGTATGAGTTCCCCCTTTTTTGACTGGTCATGAAACTCTAAGTGAAATTTGAAACCCAGCTTCTAGTAACTTCTAAGTAACCCCAAGAAGGTACCGCTTGTGCACTGCCACTGCTCCCAGTTTGGTCCTGATTCTTGAAATAAAAAGATTGGATTTGATTTCTCTAGGGTCTTTTGTAAGAAGACATCGGTCATTTGCTGGAAATGGTCCAGATGAGATAAATACAAACTTGGCTTTAGCAGGATTTGTTTCTGTCCCCCTTACTTCCCCCCACCTCACCCTACACAACCCGTCAGCAAATGGGGTCACTTATGTCTCAGGTGTCACCTCTACCCATTGCCTCATCTCCATGATCATGTCCCTGGACCTGAACCCTGGGCAACACAACAGCTGTCCTCCTGGCTCTTCTGTAAACACTCACATCCCATTTTCCACCCCTACCACCCTAAAGAATACACTTGAGTACCTAAGAAACATGGTTCCACTCCCACCGCCCCCCCGACCCCCGTTCCACACTTACAGACTTTCAGAGCCTAAAATCACTGTTGTTTGTTTGCTTCTTTGTCCCTCTGCTTCTCTCTATCCCTACAGTGAAGTGTATCTGCTTCCTGCTGCATCTCTGCAGTGCCCAGGATGGTCTGGCTGTGCATGTTAAGTCCTCATGGATCGAAAAGACAAAAGCCCAATTCTGCTCCTTCGGCAGAATTGGGCTTTTGTCTTTCGTTTTGTCTTTGTTTAGTACTTCTCAGGAACTTGTTCCTGTGTTTGCATCTTCAGAGACAACTCACAGTCCTGTGGGCCTCTTCACCCTTCGTGTGGGGCTTTGGGGATCCTCTAATTCAGGTGTGCTAGGAGAGGTGTCTGGATCCTAGTAGGTGGGCCCAGGGAGATGGCAGCACTAAGGAAGCCCCACTCAGGACAATAACCGGGACCAGGATCCCCAAGGAAAGATCCAGAGAGTCCTGGAGTCCCCACAAGTGGCCCCAGGGAGTTCTGTGCTCTGGTGGATTCCTTCATTTAGCAAACATAAAATGGCATCTCCATTTCTTGCCTTGGGAGGAGCAAAGTTTTGGCATGAGGCTGCAGCCACTCTAAGAGATTGGCTTATGGGGAGATTGTCTGTAACGCAGTAAAGAGCCATCTCCTCCCCATATCAGCCCATGCCCTCCCCCCAAAAAAACCAGGAAATCAGACACATGTGATCCAACTTAGACCAGCACTCTTGTCTTTGAATCCTAGTTATGCCAAGAAGTCTTATATTTGCGTCCACCTTTGAATCCATTTATTTTATTTTATTTTGTTTTTATAAAGTTGTTCATGATGATTTATTATGTTTAATACTCCAACACTAACCCCACCCCCATTACACTTTCTCATAACCATTATTTTCAATTTTCCCAGCCACCATCCAAGCATCCAAGCCTGCACCAGATACAGGCCCTGGAAAAAAAATATTCCACTCTGTGTGCTCCAATCAACTCCACTTTAAGAAGAGCAAGAAGACCGAGGCTGAGTTGTAGAACAGTGGGAGGGTGTTTACCTTGCACACAGATGACCCTGATTCAATCCTCAACATCCCAATATGGTGCCCCAAGTCTACCAGGAGTGCAGAACCAGGAGTAAGCCCTGAGCACCTCAGGAAACCAAAGCTAACTAAAACAATTTAGAAGAGCTAGAAAGGGTCTAGAAAGCACCAGATAGTAGCTGTCAGAGATGTGGACGATGTGGTGGGAAGAGGGACACTCTTCTTCCTTGGGGTGCTTGGAAGCTTAGAGAGTTGGGTGATGAATCTCAGTGATCCACATCAACTTACTTAGAACCCCTCAATCCACAGCTGATGCCTAGAACTATGAAATGGCAGAGGGTAAGTCAATTAAGAAGGATATGGGGGAACCTCCAAAAATGTCTGTGCAATCAGAATCACTTTGTTCATGTGTTACAGCTCAGGAAACTGAGGCAGAGAAGGAAAATCAGTGTGAGGCCTCTGGCCTGTCTCTGCCACTTTCCAAGGCTGTGCTGTGCTGCCTCAGGGAGCAGACTTCAGCCCCTCCTTCTTCCTGTGGGCCCCGCTGAATCTGTGTCATACACATGTATGAAATATTTAAGTCTCTCCCGAGAAGCCTCGTGTCACTTCTAAATCAATTTATTCTAATCTAATCTTCATCTGCCATGGTTTTCTGGGCCAGCGCCATCAAGCAAACCTCCTGGAAGGTGAGAGAGTCCGAGAACACAGAACATTTGTTTTTAATGATTCCCCGGCAGCCGGCAGCTCCCGACATGGCCACGAGTGCACAGACCATGAAATACAGCGGGTCCTTGGAAATGACCCCTGCTGCACTCCGAGGGCCGTGCAGAGGGACCCGCCAAGCTACAGGCGTAGAGTTGTCAGGAACCCCTTAAAACTGTAACAAGGCACCGAGGTGAAGCTGGAAGGCGAAGGTACCTGATCCAGAGCAGGGGGGGAGAAGGAGGGAGAGATTCCAGCAGGAACACAGGCTGTGGCCAGTCTCTGGTTCCTAAGTGGCCTTCCCAAAGCTTTGCTGTGAAAAGGCAGTTTCCCCTGTTCTGCCCTGTTTGCAAAGCCCCCTGCTCTCTTTTCATGGAATAGGAATGCTCCAACAGGCCTCGCCTTGTTTTTCCATCAGACTCAGCTGTGGAACTTCCTCAAGAAGAAAACTCCAAGGAGGTTGGATCTGGGCTCCAGAAAGCCTCCTGCTGGCACAGGGCCCTGTGACAGCTTCTCTCACTGGGTCCTACGCTCGCTGACCTTGGGGCCACAGTGCTGCCATTTTGGGTGTCAGCGTCCTGGTTCCATGGGGAGGTCTGGAAGTGTCTGCACACACCCGCCCTGGACGCCTGACAGAAATGGGTGGGGGCTTCTTAGCTGTGCCCACTTCCTCCTATAGTAGTCAAGCCCCTGGAATACAGAAGAAAATCATTTCCCACCAATTCCTACTGGCTGGGTCAGCCCGTCAGAAAGCCTTTGCTCCATTAACTCTTTTCCTCGAAGGGCAGAAGGGTCCACTTACAGCCCTGCCCAAGTGACCGTGTCTCTGCCATGGCCCTTACTGCCATAGCTGTGGGGGAATACAGGCCTCCCCGCTACACATGGGCCCAGACACAGGGCTGAGAACTCTGGAGGAGGGCGGAGGGGGGTTCACATGTCATTTCGAGACATCATGACTGTAGGGTGTCTGCCAAGCACCTCACTTGCCTCAGACTTGGCTTGTGTGCCTGTAAAGGGCTGGAGTGAGAAGCAAAGGGCATCGTGTGGGAAGCAGGTTGTCCACTGCCTGCCTCAGGAAGCCGAGAGATCATACTACAGGTAGGTACAATGCTTGCCTTGCACGCGGCCAACCCAGGCTCAGTCCTGAAGCCCAGAGAGTTACCCAACCCCCGTCAGGAGTGATCCCTGAGCATGGAGCAAAGAGTAAGCCCTGCAGACCACTGGGTGTGTTAGGGAACCCCAAACCAACAAGCAGGAAGCCCCCATGCATAATGACCCCCCGGGGCTCTCTGGTACTGGCCCTACTCTCCTCCACCCCCGCCCCGGGGCCCAGATTAACTACTGGGCCAGGGAGTAGGTAGAAGTGGCTCTCATCCTGTAAGCAAGGGGACACATCAGAGCAACCAGAACAGATGCTCAGGTCTGAAGCAGCTGTCAGAGGGCAGCTTCACAAGGTGAGGGCAAGAGAGCATGTGGGGTGTCGCCTTTCTCCAGAGCCTTAGAGGCTCAGCACATGGGTCAGGGAAAGGCCTACATGCTGCCCACAGCCATAGAGACTCCACAAACTCAGCACAGCCCAACAAATCCCTGCCCCACGCCAGCACCGACGACCATCTGCTCTGCGTTTTGGACATTGAACACCGGCTTTAGGATCCGCGATGCTCTGCACCTTCTCTCTCCACACCCTCCAGACAGTGCTCTGCTCCCTCCACCAGGCAGGACTCCGTTGCTGAGTCTGAGCTAAGTGGACTTGGTCCAGGCTAGGACTAGGGCGGCAGGAGAAGTCAGAGACAGGAAGAGCTGTTGGGATCCAGAAGAATCTGTCCGCACATGGGCTCGAGCATCTGCTGCAACAGAGCAGCCCCCAGACAGAGACGCCAACCCCACCTGGTCACAGCCATGGCCCCCCATCCCCCCGCCCCTCCCAACCCCTAAGACACTCCCTGTAGAGAAAGTTCAGGCTCACGTTTTGTTTCCTCTGCATCAGCCAGATCTGCCTCCTTCTGGTGGAATCTAGAGTCCAAGGTGGTGGGGTTTTCCATAAGGCTGTGAGTAGCGGGAGCGGGGCCCTCCCACCCCATCCTGTGTGCAGAGAGGTGGGACTCGGGGCAGGTGAGTGGGCCAGGCCCAGTGGCACGGCAGGTGGCCTGGGTGCGGGTGTGAGGGTCATTTGTAAGGTTGCAGGCTCCAGTCAGAGGGAGGCTGCAGGGAGCCCGGCTCCAACAGGCAATCACTCTTAGATCTTGTCTCTCATCAGAGCCGGCCAGACCACTCTGCTCTGTCAGCCCCTCCGGCTGGCAGATCCTTGCGTGGATCTTCTCCCCATGGGCATGGTAGCTCCCAGGCTGTGCTTCTGCCCGGGGACTCTGTCCCTTCTCTGCCTCCAATCACCTACTCATATTGCACAGGGACATCTAAGAGGAAAGGGCCTGGAAGGGCCCCGTCTGAGCCAGACTCTCATCCAATCTCCCTCCCAAGACTCCTGCTGGTGCAGAACCTTGAGGCAGAGATGGCTCAGGCCCCTGGACATGGCTCTCAGGACCTGCTCCCAGGTTGCCTCCCTAACCTGACTGCGGAGGGCACACGGGCTGTTTCAGGTGCAGAAATGTAGCATTTTGCCAAATGAAGCATTGCTGCTGCCTGTCTGGTCTAGTTTCTAGTCCACTCAGGTTGTCAAACCTGCCTGCAGAGTACAGCCGCCTGCTATGCTTCTAGAACACTCTACTGGCAAGACCCAAATGCCAAAAGAAGGGCCTGAGTGTTGGGTTGGTTGGCGGTGCTCCCTGCGAAATGGAACAGGAGCGGGGAGGGATATGCCCGTTAAGGAGCAGATTTTATTTTCTCAATTTCCAGAATGGAATAGGGACCCCACTTCTCACAGGGACTCGGAGTTCTAAGTGAGGTGTTGGTTGGCCTCAGCCAAGGGTAACAAGCAAGCTGGGAGAATGGAAGGTGGTTAAGCCACACTCCTTCAGCTGCCATGCCGCGTCAGCCGGGAGACACCTGCCCGGGTGGTCTTCAGAGTGGGTACTCTGTGACCATGCTTCTCTCTGTGGGTACAGAAAGCTTTCTTTTTTTTTTTTATTAGTGAAGCACCATGAGGTACAGTTGTAGATTTACAAATCTTTGTGCTTGAGTTTCGGTCATACAATGATCAAATACCCATCCCTCCACCAGTGCCCATTTCCCCCCACCCCCCTCCCACCCTGCCTCTGTGGCAGGGCATTCCCCTTTGTTCTCTCTCTCTCCTTTTGGGTGTTGTGGTCTGCAAAAGAGGCATTGAGTGGCAATCATACAGAAAGCTTTCTTAATCTTCCCAGGATGTTCCCCATGTTCCTGCACAGTCCTGGGGGAGATGGGTCTATGGCTGACCATGAGCCTTTCTAGATCAGGCCAACTCCAGTGAGGAAGTAGAAGCCAAAGAAGCCTGGGCACCCCCGGCTGCTGTCTCTCTCCTTCACACATCAGCCTTGTCAGCCATGCTGGTGAGAAGTCTCTGGGCCCAAGTCAACTTCATCCTGTTCAGCTCAGTCTCTCGTTCTCTCTCTCGGCTGTCATCCTCATCTGTAGCCTTTTTCTGGCCTAAACAAGATGCCCCAGAGTTGGGAGACAGGAAAGAAACACTTCTCACATGAGGAGGCAGAGGCAACAGCACGTAGCTGTGTAGAGGGGATGGGACTGGGCCCATTACCCACTTGTCCAGCATTGGCTGCAGGTGGCCCCACTCCTGCCAGGTTGCCCAATGCCGGGGTCGAGCCCTCCTCTTGCTCAGCTCCAGTCCTCTCCGAAGTATCTGCAGTCCCACCTGTGCCTCCTACTCTCCCCCCCAACACTTTCTCTCTTTCTCTTTGCAGCAAACATCTGCCACGAGGGAGATGACCCAGGAGATGACCAGCCACAGTGACCTCCTGCTTCCACCTCCCAAGCTGATCTGCTCCTGCCTGACTGATCTCAAGGATTTTGAGTCTTTCTCATCACCGCCAACTCTATGTCGAGGCCCTACGTGCTCACATCCCTGACCTTGAAGTCATCAAAGCGTCCAGGTCCCAACTCCCTTGTTCTATGTGCCCAGAACATTGTTGGCTGAGGTCTAGAGAACCCACAGCTCCAAAGAGCTACAGATTCTCCTGTGCTCATATATCTACCTACCTACCTACCTACCTGCCTGTCTGCTTGCCTATCTACCCACCTACCTACTACCTACCTACCTGCCTATCTCTCTACCTACCTACCTACCTACCTGCCTGCCTGCCTGCCTATTTATCTACCTACCTACATACCTACTTACCTATCCACCAATCTATCTATTTATAAATCTGTTTACCTATCTACCTACCTACGTACCTATACCTATCTGTCGATCTACCTACCTATTTACTTCTACCCACCTGTCTATCTGTCCTCCTAGATAGATATATCTATCTTGCATTTTTATATTTTATATATATGGCCCATAGTTGTGCAAATTCTCCTTGGCCACCTCACAAACTCTGTGAACCCTCAGTGCCCACAGATGATACACGCAGACATTTGTGACCAGTGAGGGTCTAGGGAGTAGACGGTGGATACACAGCCAATCCATTCCACATGAATCTCAGCCTACCCCTTTGCCACCCCTTCCCCTTCCTCCCTCCCCTCCCTACTTCCCCCACCAAATGTATCCAGCACCTCCTATTGGTCCCGCCTCTGCACTTGAGCCCCTGAGGAGCCTCCCTTTGGCCACAGGAAGAGGGGCTTGCACCCCATCACCTCACATCGTACATCCATTACACCTGATAGGGGTCTGAGCCTGGGACTCTGCCAGCCTTGGTCCCAGTTAAGCACACAAACCCAGAAGGCCTCCCTGGGAAAGGGGTCCAAAACCTTCTCTGACTTGGCCACACCCTGAAATTCTCTTTCCAGCCTCGCTCCAGGGTCCACCCACTGGCACCTCCTAACGGGGCACTCCCTAACGGGGCACCCCATGGCAGGGGCCAGAAAGCCCCACTCAGACCACTCTCACCTCTGAGCACAGCAGTCCCTGGTCCCTCACGGGGAGGAGGGAGAGAGCTGTGTCTCTGGGTAGCGGACTCTGAGAAACACACCAGCACGCCAGCTGCATGAGGTCTGTGTTTCACTGAGCTCGGAAGGCTTGGCTGACCCAGAGCGTTCTCCACCAGGAAGGAGCTGGGCTGTCACAAAACACACATGGCCCCTCCCAGCCCAGCCCATCAGCTTCTGGATGGGCCACAGTTGACAAGGAGGAGCCTTGCTGCGGGGGGCCCTGCCAGGGGCTGGCATCACCTAGGCTGGCTCAGCAGTGGTCCTTGTTCTGTGTGAAGGGGCACTGGCCCAGACCTCACTGCCGGGCCTCTGGGGGCCCTCTGCGGCTGAGATGCGGGGGCAGTGGAGCCTAGATCTCAGTGTGCCCCTGTCACTGTCTCAGCCTCTGTCTCTGCTTTGTGCTTTTTCTTCCTCTCCGTCCTGCTTCTCTGCATCCCTCTTGTCTCTGAAGTAGAAGGTGGCAGGGAGGAGGTGAGATGAAACGCCAGTAGAATCACGAACCAAGCTAAGCTTGGGGTCACTCTCCGTCCATGCAGACTCGATGGAAAGAAGTTGGGGTGGAGATCAGGAGGAATACCGGGAGTCTCAGTGGCCTCACAGGATGACGCCAGGGAGCAGCCGTCAGTTCTCCTAACGCCGCCCTGTGGATCTGACTTTACAAGAGTTCCTCAGCTCTGGTATCCTGCTGGGAGGCACTGAGCAGGAAGTCCCGCCCTGAGCACTCCCTGGGGGAATGTTCTGCCACACAACTTGATGGAGTGCTGATGCCTGGGATAGGGAACCAACCAGCCTGCACCCGGAGAAGGCAAGGCTGGAGCTGAGCCAAGACTGAGCTCTCATTTTCCCCCGGGTCCCAGGTGGGAGAAGTTTCTAGGTCTCATGTTGATGTTAGCACAGGGCACATGTTTATCTGGATCTGACCCAAACAAGGGAGGAGTTTGGTCTCATGAGGGAAGCAGAGTTTCCTAGGCAGGGATGATGCTGGAACGGGGGGACGCAGGAGCATGACAGACCCTTCCATCTGCCAAGTGGGGGAGCTCCCCTCTCCCCTTGCTTTCTGGGAGCAGGGCTGGTGGGCACATGGCCAGCAGGGGCAAGGGTCATTCACAGGAAAGACAGTGACCTGCCCACACGGGGCTCCATGTCTAAATCCAGCTCAGAACTCACTTGTCCTAGGAGTTCTTCTGTCACTAGGGCAGAGAGGAAATGGGGAAAAGCCAGGCCAAAGCGGAGGAGAAAGAAAGCAGACGTATGCAGGTTGATGTCATGTCCACTGGGAGTTCAGTGTCTTCCTGACCACAATTGCCTTGATCAGTCGCATCCCAGCCCTGCTCTGACCCCCCAAAGCGCTCTGAACTCAAGGACAGCTCTGCATTCTGGGGGGAAAATGAGGACAAGGAGGGTGGTACAAGGGGCAGGAGTTCCCAGCACTCTCAGCTCTCAGCTCTGGACACACTCTGGGTCTCTGTCCACGTTTCAGTGGGAGTACTGCTGCTCTTCCTTTAAGCACTAGAGGGGTGTGGACTGCAGGGAGACCCTGAATGTAAGTTGGCACCCTGGCAGCCTGTGTGCATCGAGAGGCCAGGGAGTGCCAGCACAGGGGGAGCACAGCTTGGGAAGGCCCCTCACTGCTGTTCTCTGCCACTCAGGGCTGACAGGAGAGCCACGTTCTGTATCCCAGATGAGGAAACTGATGCTCAGGGAAGAAAGAGTCCCAACTGGATGCTGGTTCCCAGCCAGGGTCTCCAAGTTGTAATGCATAATCATGCCTGTCAGATGGATGTAGATATTTGCACTGAACTTGAAGATTGTAGATATTTGCCCATGATGTGCTCTGGATAGTATGTGTATTTATACTCCATGCTGGCACACACACACACACACACACACACACACACACACACATGGTTGTATGCATGCATGCACAGTTGTTGTTGCTTGTTTTGTTTTTCAAAATTTCTGCTGGCTCTCCTTGCTCTGTGATGCATGGAAAATTAGTAGATTGGTGTAGTCACTAATCCTTTTCATTTGGATCCAAGCAAATGACAGGATCAGTCTCCATCACTGCCACAACCAAACCCCAGGGCTCTCCCTGATGCCTTGAATAAGAGTCAAGATGACCCACTTTCTCTAGTCTCCCGGCTGCCTTGGCTGGGAAACTGTCAGCCTGGTAAATATCACAGGCTTAGTGGTCTGGTTCCGGCTTCCAAGTCTGCCCCCTTCGGGCTGCCCAGCCTGGCAACGGGGCTGTGCCCCAGGCTTCTGCTCCAAATGCCAGAGTTCAGCTGCCTCTACACAGACAGAACCTGTCTTCCCAGAATGACAGCTTTCACAGAGATGGCCAAGTACGGACCAAGGGCACTCATTCCCTCCACAAGCATTTCCTGGGTCCCCAATCCGTGTCAAGTTCAAGTACTCCGGATGGGAGCTTAAAAAGACTCAAGCTCTGCCCTTGTGCAAATCCCAGCTTGGAAGGAAGCTGGTCATGGAAACAAACCCAGAAATAAACAGCAGAACAAGCCAAGTGTTCTCTGAGCGCAGAAGAAGGAACAATTGCTTCCACTGCGCCGATGAAGAAAGGCTTTTCAGAAGCTGCTGAAGTTGAGACTGGAATGCAAATGAGGGTGTACTCCATCAGGAAGGAGGGAAGGGACACAGGAGCAAAGGCCCTTCCTCGCCTACTGAGAGAGCATCTAGAATTGACTTTGGATCCAAGTGGGAGACACCTTTGCCCTTGAAGCGAGCTCAAGGATGCAATCAGCCTGACAGAGGAGCCGTTTGCACAGCGAAATGGCCCATCATAGGCCCTTCCCACACCTTTCGCCATCCAGTCAGCACTTTCTACCAGTTGCCGACTCCAGCCCCCACTGGGGGTTGGCTTCTCTCATCTCCATTCTGAGCTTGTCCTCTCCAGGGATCCCAGAGCATTTTCTCCAGATGTGGAATCCTGAGCAGCAAGCGATTGGAAACAGTGGCCCCTCTCTCAGGCGTTTGCTTGAGGTAGGAAAGAAAGCCTCTGCTGGGATGCACCGAGGCTAGAGTGTGGAGGGACCAAGGCCAGTCTGGTGGGTCTGACGTGCCTTCTCTGGGCATCAGACCTCCAGGCTGACTGTCGGTGTCTGGTGGGGAGACTCCATGATGTCCATCTCGGCACTGCTGAGGCCTTTCAGGAGCAAGGACCAGCCCTGTGCTCCGTGCTTGACTTTCCGGCTCAGTTTTTAGCTTTTTAAAGAAAGTGGCTATGAACAAAATGAACAGGACTCTGTGAACATAGCATCTGGCGGGGAGGCCAATGCTTCTGAGACTTCTGGTTATGTGGTAGGTATATATTATCCCGCAAGAAGCCACCCGGCACTGTCTCCAGGCCCTCTGCACTCCTTGCCCTCTCTGTGACCTGGGGGTCGACCTAGACCTAGCTCACTCCTGTCTCTGCACTCAGGAATCACTGCTGGTGAACTCAAGAACCACATGAGATGCTGGGAATCAAACCTGGGTTGGCCCATGGGAAGACGGGGGCACTACCTGCTACAGCCTCTCTCTGGGTCAGGTCAGGGCAGTTTTAAACACAAAGGAAATTCAAGTTCCGGTGCTGAGGCAGCTTCGTTGAAGGCAAGCGCCGGGCCAGCTGTGCTATCTCCCGGCCATTTGCATGCACCACTTCTTTGAATCTGCTCCAGTGAGGCTTTCCTTAGCGCTTCCCCGGCGGGTAATGTGCATCTTCTCACATCCTTAGTTCATCTCAGGTCAGCCAGGGCACCCTAGCACAAAGCACTGCACCGGCCTGGATCCGATGTCCATGTCTAGAGAAGCAGAGCACCAATCCCTGCCCTGTCCCCATCACCAGCAACCGTTCAACCCAGAGAACGCACCTACCCACGCCTGAGGGTTTGCGGCGACACTGGCAGGATGTGAGACTCTTAGCTTGCCACTTCTGGCTGCTCTCAGCTCAGCTGCATGTCGTTTTACAGTCGCCATCTCCTGCGGAATTCTCCTTCCAGATTCTCTTCTTCCTTCCACTTGATCCTGCCTGTGGCTGACAGGGATTTTCAGCACCGGAACTTGAATTTCCTTTGTGTTTCAAACTGCCCCGACCCAACCCAGAGAGAGAGAGAGAGTACAGCAGGTAGGGCCCTCGCCTTCCCATAGGTCAACCGGGTTTGATCCCTGGCATCCCCTGTGGCCCCTGAGTTCACCAGGAGTGATTCCTGAGTGCAGAGACAGGAGTGAGCCATGAACATCACTGGCTGGGGTACAAAAACAAAACAAAAAAACACCTGGGCCATTGCCAGGTAATTCATTTCATTCTTTTCATTCTTCCCACGAGCAGATCGAAGACCTGTTCTGCTCCTACTCTCTTGGCAGGTGCTGGGAACAAAGGGGTAAGCAGAAAAGAGAGGGGTTTCCTGCCACAGAATGAAAACGCAGCTTTCCTGATCTCACCAAGGCCTCAGAGACCAGAGAGGCAAGTCAGCTGCGCAGTGAGACCCAGCGAGCTCACGGCAGCCAAGTACCAGCTCCCTTGCCGCCAGCGTTGAGATCCTTCTCCCTCTGCCAGCTGCCACCTCTGGTTGTTTTCCCAGACCCAGAGTGAGCCAGCAGCCAAGTGGGGGGTAGGGGAGCAGCCTGCAGGGAAGCCAGAAAAACCCACCCCCTTTTCCTGGGAGCCCAGGAAGAAACGCCACAGGGGCCCCTGTGCCCAACTGCCCCTTTCTACAGAAGTCTTGTCACGAATAATTGCTTCTTGTCAGAGCCTGGACTTGTGACTAGCTGGTAAATGGGGCCTTTTGCTTCTGCCTCCTTTCCCCGAGGCACCTCTTGATTTCCAGCCTCCGTGATGCTCTGTCTGCCACGAGAGGAGCAGAGCACCAATCTCGTTAGGTTGCTCGTGGCTGTCAATCTCCCTGTAAGTGGGAAAGCATCGTATGGTGACATTTAAAGAGAGCTCTGCCGTGACTCCCAGCCTCTGTCCCCAGCCCGGCCGTTCCCGTGGCCACTCCAGGCCCACAGCCGCAGAATACCAATGTGGAGGGAGGGACCAACGCGGATGTCTGAGTGCAAGAAAGGGAGGGACGTGCCAAAGCACAGCCACAGGCCAGGAGGGTAAAGGCAGTGAGGATCTGGGACTCGCCTCTCAGCTCAGCACCCTTCCTGCTGTCATACCGGGCCTCTGTACAGGAATCCCCCTTGAGCCATCTGCTTTTACCCAAGACTGCAAGGAACCGCCTTCTTCAAAGTGCTCCCCACACCCATTTTCTTGGCATGGAACAGCCAACGCGCCCCAACAGACCCCACGCGTCTTTCTGTCCAGATCCAACAGAAGTGCCTTTCTGCAGAGATAAGGTGTTTGCAGCATCAGGGCTAGCGGGGGCTGAGGTGGGCCTCCAGGAATGAATCCTAGCACATCACAGGCAAACACCTCCCCTGAAAACAAACCCCTCCATCCTGGCATAAAGCAGGAGCCTGCAGCTCTCTCAAGAAGCCACATTGTCATGGTGTGACCCAGACACAAGGACCCCATGCCCGGGCGTGCCTGGGAGCCTCGGCACATGGAGGAGAGTGGGCAAAGAGGAGCTTCCAGATGCTGGTGGTGGATCTGCAAGAAAGGCTCATTCCTGAGGCCCATGAATCAAATCTCTCTAATCTCTGTGCCCGTCATTTGCTCTCCCGAGCCTGTCTCAGGCCAGAAAGTGGGGAAGGGAGGTGAGGGTGAAGGGCAAAGTTCAGGAGAGTGGAAGCCCTCTCTTCATACCAGGCATCTCCTGAGATGCAGCCCCATGGTCTGGAGCTCAGGGCCTGGGGACTCCTGAGTTCTGGGTGTCCCAAGGTAGCCCCTGTGCCCCCAGGACGCTTCCCTACAACCTGGTTTGTGCCTCTCCATGAATGGAGGCTCACAGCTAGCCCCAGAAAGCTTTTGCAGCAATGTCTGCCATCCTGGGAGCAGCTGAGAGAATGGAGTAGGGTCTCCCCCAAAATCCATGGTTGAGACGACAATCCTCATGTGACTGAATTGGAGATGGATGTTGGGAGTCCATTAAGGCAAGTGAGATCATCAGGGGAGACCCTGGCGCATTAGGGTGTCTATTAAAAATATTTTTAATTGATTGGTTAAAGGTTGATAAAAACTGGTTAAAGTTGAGGTTCTGTGATGTACAATACTGTAACTGAGGAGGTGTCTCATGCACATAATTCCAACACTACGCCCATCACCACTCTATCCACCTACCTCCCCCAAAGACCCCAGTGTCCCTTCCTTTCAACTAGCCTGTCCCAACTCAATTATGTAGACTTGTTCTCCCATTTTTGCCTTTGACTCTTCATTGCCACCTTGTTGTGTATCTCTAAGTCCCACAGATGAGAGAGATCATCCTGTGTCTGACCCTTTCCTTCTGACTGACTTCACTCAGCATGACATCCTATAGTTTTATTCAAGAGGCTACAAATTGCATGATTTTTGTTCTTTCTTAGAGGTGCAGAATATTCCATTTTGTATGGTGAGTAGAGTGGTAATGGGTATAGTGTTGGCATTATGTGCATGGGACATACCCTCAGTAACAGTATTGTACATCACAGAATCTATACCTTTAACCAGTTTTTATCAAGATCAAGACCACAACGTCTTGATTCAGTCATCTGTAGTTGGGCATTTGGGTTGTTTCCATACCTTGGCTACTGCACTAGTACAACAATGAACATAGTATGTTATATCATTTCAAATCCATAGATTTGTGTTTTGGGGATAGATTCCAAGAAATAGTTCTATTTATATTTTTTTAGAGAAAGTGATCTCCAGATTGCTTTCCACAGAGGCTGAACCAGATGACTGTCACACCAACAGTGGGTGAGGGCTCCTTTCTCACCACAAGTCTGCCAACACTGGCTGTTCCCAGACTTTTTGATATGTGCCATTCTCACAGGTGTGAGATGGTCTCTCACTGTTGTTTTGATTTGTGTTTCCCTAATCATGAGTGATGAAAAACACTTTTTCATATGCCTGTTGACCATCCACATGTCTTGTTTGGGAAAATGTCTGTTCATTGAATGAGTATCTTTGAAGGCGAGACTTCAAGACACCTTCGGAGGAGAGGCAGAGATTTCCCACACCAACCAGCACCCTCAGCCTTCACTTTGCACTCCTTCTCCCAGAACTGCAGGAACTGGATGGTTTGGTTGAAGTCATTAACCTTTGGTATTTGGACAGAACAGGGTGACTGTGATGTGACATGAGTGGTCACTTCACATCTACCAAGATTTCTCAAATCCCACACTCCCGACACTGTGGGTGTATGGAGTAGGGGTGGGGTGAATCTTAATTGTAAAGCTTGTTGAGGGCATTCTGGGATATTCAGCAAAACCTGGGTCTCTCTTCATTACTCAGTAGCATCATCCACAAAATAGTGACCTCAAAAATGCTTTTCTAGTTAGTTAAAATAGAGAAGGATCCGTTATGACAATACTAATTAGAAATGATCACTCTGGACAAGAACTGAGTATTAAAAGCAGGTAAAGGGATATAGATGATAACCTTTCAGCATCTGTATCTCACAAACCATAAAGCCTAAAATGAGAGAGAGAGAGAGAGAGAGAGAGAGAGAGAAGAGAGGTGCCTCCCATCGAGGCAGGCTGGGGTGGGGGTTGGCTTGAAGGGGTGGGAGGAAAACTGGGGACACTTGTACTCGAAAGTTACACTGGTGGAGAAATGGGTGTTGGAACATTGTATGACTGAAATGTAATCATGAACAATTTTGTAGTTCTCTATCTCATGGTGATTTGATTTAAAAAAAAAAAAACCTCCCTGAAAAATTTCCCTGGGAAGTCAGACATTGTCCTCCCAGTGGGGGATAACTTCTTCAAGTCCTAGAAAGAATTTAATTCATCTACAGAACTGTTGTGTAGATTGATCCCTGATCATCAGGTCATGCTTGACAGGACAGCACCAGTCTACAGACATTTTCTTCTGGTTCACCAAAAATCTCCTCTCAATCATGGAACTGCTAAGTAGTTGTGGATGTTACACTAGCTAAAAACTGTAATTTTTTAACATGGAATTTTATCATTAAAACGCTCTCTAGTTTGGTCTTTGTTGTGTTTTAGCCACCAATTGGTTCAGAAAATGATTCTCCAATTTTTCATGGTCCCCAGGTTTCAAAAATTTGAAAAGTTAGGCATAGACTAAAAGGAATGTGGACAGTTCTGTGCAATCTAGATCTCTGGGCCTGGGTCACCTCTAGTCTTGAGAGGTAAATAAAGTTTGCACCAAGCATACGCAGGGATTCATGTCCTCCACCATGTTTCTGAAAATCCTTGAGGACACACACTAGTCACCTGGTCTTGTTCTGCAAAGTTCTTGATGTTGTTTCTTTCTGTCTCTGCAGTTGAGCTTCTCTAACCCAACAGATAATCTCATTTCCTTTGGTTCTCCGATCCCCTCCAAAAGGGAAGTTGAGTATCTCAAGCAGGTTTTTGATAGCAAAAGTGCAGCTCCATGGGTCACATGGATTTGTAAAGAAGTCCCCAGGGCTCCCCTGATCATGCAGAATTTGCTGGGCCACTTCTGTTTCTAGAGTCATAGCAGACATTGATCATTTCTGCTAATTTCTCATACCTAAAGGGCAGAGCCTACAACCAGCACATTTTCTGCTGTCTGAGGAGGACCAAGCTGGTGAGAACACACCTCTTGCCCCAGTCATCTAAACCTCTACCATTATAGAGGATTGCCAGCCAGAAAGGGCACAAGAAAACTGACACACACAATGAACTCAAAGCAAGACAGCAAAATCCTCCCACGCCAGAAACAACAGACAATTCAAAGCTAAGCAGCAAATTGAAGTTCACACTAATTGGCCCATGGAGATAGATGAACTGAGCAAAATGTTGTGTGTTAGTATCAGGAGGGAACAAGAAGGCAGAGGAACAAGAGCTGGAGGCACAGGGGTGGAGAAGAGCCTCGTCTTCCTTGAATCCCTTCTGAGAAGCATGACCTGATATGTGACAGGCATGATTCAAGTATGACGGAGACCGTTCAAGCTGCCCTCACTGAGGACAAGGACAAGGAGCTTGACCAACTCTGTTCAGGGCCAGGGAAATCTCAGCAGCCAATGGGAAGCCAGAAGCACAGGATGTGCAGAGATGATATTGGAAGAGATTCAAGTTCGTGGTCCTCCAGGAAATAAAAAGCAGAGGTGAGATCTTACCTCAAAAATGCAGCTTAAGCTCCCCAAACACACACACTCGGCTCCATGTAGAAAAGGGGATCAATCTATAAATGAAGTAATGGATGCAGAAGGATATTATTTGAAATGTCAACAAACTCATCATAAACATACCAAAGCAAGACATGGAATAGAATTTGGCTAATGAAGAAAATGGACTTCCTTCTTTTATGGTGGGAAAATCTCTAAAGCTATAATACCCAAAAAAGAAGACATAAAAATATTGGATATGGTTACAAGGAAACCACTAGAAGAACTAAAAATAGTCCATAAACCTTCCAAATTATTAAAGGTAAAATCAATTCACAAAGCAAACCACAGAAATAACAGATTGTGAGGTAAAAGACAGCATTAAAATCAGAAACCATAATAAAAAAATAATATGACAGAATTGAGATGAAAGTTCCCTATTATCTTATTAAATATGATGGGGTAAACTCATCCAGTATTCATTTTCTAAGATACTCTCCTCTTTGGATCCAAGAGTGAGACAACAGCATACAGGCTTGTGGAAGAGGCTCCTCCCTCCCCGGCACACACCTCCTCAGCCTCCCTGCTGACTCTGGCCCTGTTACAACACACAGTTCATGGCTTTTGGGCTGACTTCAGTCTAGCAGAATCTGGATGGATCAAGTATGTATGTCTTTTTCCTTTAGTCCCAGGCTCCTTCCTTGAAAAGAGGTGCTCTTTCTGGGTTCATGCACATGATGTTTTAGGTACGGAAATACTTCCGGGGACACACCCACATCATGTTAATCAAAGTCCATCAAGGAAAAGGTGTTTAGCTCCATTAAATCACCAAAACAATGCAAACTAAGCTCAGTGCAACATGCCACTTTTTAGTTTATTCCATGGGTGAAAATCAGAATCCATTAGTGGAAAGGGATGCAAAGAATATACATCGGGAAAACAATTTCTATGTTAGTGATAAAAGCATAATTTTCTAGAGTCACGTTAGAAAACAACTTGGCATTATTTTATAAAATTAAATATTTCTATAGCAAACTGAAGCTTAAGGATTAACTGTATTTGCAAGAAAGTATTATAAATGTATCCTAGGTAGATTAATAAGTATTTTAATAGCAAGCACTTTTGATAGTATAAAACCAGAAAGACAATCAAATACCCACAGTAAGCATACTTATACAGTGGAATATTATATAACCATTAAAATTAACTAACCACAACCCTTTGCAAAAATATAGCTAGATATAGCAAATATCATCTTGAGAAGTCAAAGTAGGTACCAGAAAATTATACAATTTTAGAAAATTTATTAAAATAAAATCTTAATAAATATGAATTTTAGAATAATTAGAGATTCAATGATAGGAACATCAATTAAAGTATGGGAAGACAACTAAAATAAAATGTAGGGGCAAACAACTAAAATCATACTTGATAGTGGCTAGAAGCATTTTCTAAGATCAGGAAAAAGGGTTTTGTGCACAGTATTTTAACATTGTATTAAAAATGTCAGGAAAAGTAATTAGGCATGAAATAAATGGCATTCATATTGGAAAGAAAGAAAGAAATACAGCAATCTCAATTTGTTAGTGGTACAATATTATAAAAAAAATTTTAGACATTTAGTAAAACCCATGGCATACTCGATATGCCAAAAACAGTAACAATAACAGGTCTCATTCCCCTGACCCTGAAAGAGTCTCCAACATGGTAGAGTTGGGAAGGACGAAAGGAGAGGCTGTTAAAATCTCAGGGCTGGGACAAATGGAAACGTTACTGGCACCCATTTGAGCAAATAAATGAACAACAGGATGACAGTGACAATGACAATGAAACCCTATTAGGATTAACAAGAGTTCAGGAAAGCTTAAGGATAAGATATTAATATCAAAAGTTATGGCGTTTTTATAAACTAACAACTAATACAAAGTGAAATCAGAAAAAAAATCCATTTACAATGTATTCTAAAAGAAAAAACATCGAAGTATAAAGGAAAATAATCTGTAAGATTTGTACATTGAAGTTTGTTGAAATTAAATAGATGACACCCAATATTCATGGAGTAGAAGATTTAGCACCTATAAGATGATAATATTGTCCAAAGCAATCAACAATATTAGCAATATGCTAGTTTCTTTTTAGCAAGAAACTAAAATCGTCAAAGAAATACTGATTGATCATGTATCTTTCAATTTTATTATATTGATCAAAATTGCTTTAGTTATCCACAGTTCTGTATTTTTGCACAATTTCTAAAATCAACATTTCAATTGGTCCTCAACAGGGGTACCAAGGCAATAGGTAGATAAAATTAACCTGTACAACAAATGACACTAAGGCAATCAGATATACATATGCAAAAGCACGAAATTAATCCCCTTCGTAACAGCTTAATGAACACTAACCCAAAATGAGTCAAAGGCCTAAAATGCTCTAACAATTAAACTCACAAAAAAATGAGTAAGTCTTAATGAGTTTTTGGCTAGATGATATATTCTTATATATAAAATAATGATGGGTCTCATTCTCCTAATCCTGAAAGAGTCTTGAATATGGCACTTTTTAACAAATCTCAGGGCTAGGACGAAGGAGACATTACTGGGGCCTGCTCGAGGCAATCGACGAACAACAGGATGGTCGTGATCGTGATAAAGTAATAAAGTAAAAAGATAAATAGAACTCTAGAACTCCATCAACATTAACAGTTTTTATGGCCAGGATGCTGCTCAGGGTAGGGAAACGCCCCATATATGTGGGGTCCTGAGTGTAATTTTCAGCAATTAAAAAGAAAAAACTGCTTTTTTTGAGGTGGATTAATGCCAATAAAGAAGACGAGTCAGGAGAGATAGCACAGGGTTGGCACTTGCTTCACATGCAGCAGTTTGATCTCGGTACCACATATGGTCCTCTGAATACTGCCAGGAGTGACTCCTGAGCACAGAACCAAGAGTAGCTCCTGAGCACAGTTTGGTGTTACCCAAACACTAAAAAAAAAAAAAAATTAAGGTAATACTGTCACCACTGTCCTCCCGTTGTTCATCGATTTTGCTCGAGCGGGCCCAGTAACATCTCCATTTTGAGATTTCTTGTTACTGTGTTTGGCATATCGAATACATCACGGGTAGCTTGCCAGGCCTTGCTGTGCGGTCAAGATACTCTCGGTAGCTTGCTGGGCTCTCCGAGAGGGGCGAAGGAATTGAACCCGGCTTGGCCGGGCTGGCTGCTCGTAAGGCAAACACCCTACCACTCTGCTATTGCTCCAACCCTAAAGTAATACATAGAAAGAAAATATATTTTTCGATTTGTCTGATGCATTGCTGAAGGGAACATTAGTAACGAAGTACCATAACTTTGACACACCGTGTTCTTGTGACTCAGAATGCTGGACCTGGAGTTGCTATAGGATCCAGCACCTTCTCTCTCCAGGCAGGTGCCCCATCAAGATGAAAATGTAAGCTCTAATAAAAACTTGTATGTGACTCGGTGACAGTAATATACAAAAGGGCAACATCGTGTAGGCCTCTGAGACGTCCATTAGCTCAGGAAAGCAGAGGTAGAACATCATTTCTGCATCCACGGAAATATTATTCTGTCATAAGAAGTAATGAAGCTTCAACGCATGCTACAACATGGCTGGGCCATGAAAGCATGGCACTGAGTCAAGGAAGGCAGTTCTCAAAAGCTCTGCTTTGGATGATTCTATCTCCATGTTCAAGGGAGAGAAATTAAAATTTTAGATTTTTATTAGTGTAACAACATGAGTTACAATTGTAAATTTGTAATTTTTTGTGCTTGGGTTTCAGTTATACAATGATTGAATACCCATCCCTCCACCAGTGCCCATTCTCCACCACCACTGATCCCAGTATCCCTCCCACCCCCCCGTCCCCCTATTCCCACCCTGCCTCTGTGGCAGGGCATTTCCCCTTTGTTCTCTTTCTCCTTTTGGGTGCTGTGGTTTGCAAAAGAGGCATTGAGTGGCAATCATGTTCGGTCTAAAGTCTGCGCTCAGCACGCATTTCTCATCCTGGGAGGATCCTCCCAACACCCTTTATTTGGTAAAGGAGAGAAATTCTTAGGTGGAAACTCAATCACTGTTTCTATTGGGAATGACTGCCAATAGATAGGTGGGTCAATTTGGATTAGAATGACAAAAGTGTTCTAAAATTAGAATGATGATCTCTCAGTCCTGAATATATAAAAACTATTGACGAGGCTGGAGCGATAGCACAGCGGGTAGGGCGTTTGCCTTGCACGTGGCAGACCCGGGTTCAATTCCCAGCATCCCATGTGGTCCCCCAAGCACCGACAGGAGTAATTCCTGAGTGCAGAGCCAGGAGTAACCCTTGAGCATCTTCGGTATGACCAAAAAAGTAAAAAAACTATTGACTTATACATGCTATTTTCATAAATTATGTTTCAATAAAATTGTTGAAGAATAAATAAGTGGGGAAACAGGAAAACAACAGCTCATGTTTACAATGATGCTTAGTTGACATAAAACAATGAGTAGACAGAATCAGAACAACAGGTGCAAGTTATTTAATTTAATTAATTTATTGATTGATTGGTTTTGAGAACACACCTGGTGATGCTTAGGCATTACTCCTGGTTCTGCATTCAGGAATTACTCTTGGAAGGCTCATTGAACCATATCAGGTACCTGGGATCGAATCCTGTCATTTGCATTCCAGGCTAAAGCCCTATCCACTGTGTTATTGCTGCAGCCCCAATACAAATTATTTTAAATGTTCTAGTTTTTCATTGTGTGATAGAATTATAGACATTTATTATCAAGGGAAAACAAACAAGGAACCAACAAATAAGTACGGACTAAAAGTGGGCTGAGCATGGACCACTAATAAAATATATCATAGACCAAGATGTGAATGAGATTCACTTCTGAACACCTATTGTTAAAACAAAAAATTAAGACTAATATATAGGAAATATCAATAATAAAAAATACCATCAATGATAATTCATGGGTACAGCCAAAGGAGTGCCCAGAAGAAATTTTATACTCTTAAGGCCTTTTGCTAAACAAGAACAAATGAAAGTAATTCAATTTAAAATTATACAAAGAACAAATTATTAAGTATGAAGAAAGCAAGAAGAAAGGAATTAGTAAATATAATGCATAAATTAATCAATTATAAAATAAGAGACAGAAGAATTACATCCAAGTAGACTCAAAAGCAGTCCTTTGGTGGGGGTATGGAATCGAGTTTTACTTAAAAAGAAAAGCTAGACAGACTAATAAAGGGTGGAAAGGGTGAAATCACAAATACACAAATGTAGAAATGAACTTGGAGACATAATCACAAATATAAAAAAATAAACACACCATAGAGATTAATAAATCAAGACTGCAAATAAATTTTAAAACCTCTGTGAAATGAATATTTTGCTAATAAAATCTAATTTATACCATCACAGTTAGAGGAAATAATGAGGCCAATTATCAGGGAATACATTGAGTAAATGTCAAAGAGCTATTGCGTTCCACTTACCAGATCTAGAAGCTTCCCAGGAAAATATTATTTAACTTTGGGGGCCTAGAGAGCTAGTGCAATGGGTGAGGTGCTTGCCTTGCATATGTCTGACCCAGATTCAATCCTCTTCACCCCAGCTGGTCCCCTGAGCCTACCCAAAGTGATGCTTGATGCTGAGCCATGAGTCAGCCCTGAGCACAGTCAAGTGTGGCCCCAAAGTGGATTAGGAAAATCAGAAACTCTCACTCATTGCTAGAGTCTGCTTCTATGTTATCACATATTTTATTTTTATTTATATTGGAGTGGGGAGGGGTGTGGCCACATCCAACAGTACTCAGGCTTACTCTTGGCTTTGTGCTCAGGCGACTGACCGTATACAGTGATCAAATCAGAATCTGTTGTGTGCAAGGCATGTGCCTTAAACCCTGTACTATCTTTCCTGTTTTATTGCCTATTTTTAAATTAAGCTTTTAATGTAGAGATCATTGTGCTCATGTGAAGTTATAGCTAATAACATAAAAAAATCCCCTAGAGCCCTTAACTAATTTCTGCCAAAGGTGACAGCTTTCAAAATGAATGTTCAGGTTGACAAAGATAGAAGAGAAAGGAAAAATCATTCAACCTCCCTTCCGTAGACACACCTGCACACCAACTCCAACTTCAAGTCTTTCATTAGCTCAGGAAATGACTAGATTATTTCTCCATTGCCAGAGTTTTGTCATTTCAAGCATGTATATAACTAGAATCATACACAGCGGGTAGGGCGTTCGCCTTATAAGCGGCCAACATGGCCGACCCGAGTTCGACTCCTCCGCCCCTCTCGGAGAGCCCGGCAAGCTACCGAGAGTATCCGATATGCCAGACACAGTAACAACAAAGTCTCCAATGGAGACGTTACTGGTCCCGCTCGAGCAAATCGACGATCAACGGGAGGGCCTTTACCTTTACCTTTACCACACACTATGATTTTTTGAAATTGTCTTTTTGTCTTCAGCATACATCCCTTGAGATCTATCCAAATTTTTGCATAAATCAATGAATTTTTCATACATATACATCCAAATTAATGTTTTACTGTACAGGCATACTAAGTACTGTTTAACTATTTACTTATACAAAATCCAGGTTATTTTAAGTTGCAAACAAGTATGACTGCTACAAACGTGTATATAGTATAGATTTTTGTGTGGATACAAAATATATTTCGACTCTGAGCTCAATACTTGAGTTCAGTGACTGGGTGCATTGTCCCTGGCTGTTTGGTTTGTGTGTGGGACACCCCAGTCGTTCCTGGGCTCTGGCCTGGCAGAGTCAAACAGCGTGTGCGTGTGGGCAGAAGAGCAAGGTCCTGGCCTCAAGCCCTGCACCACCCTCCAACCTGCTTTCTGTATTGGGTTGCTTTTAAGGAAATTGTCAGCATCCTTTTTGAAGTCATCAGTCCGTTTTACATTTCCCCCGGGAATGTAGGTGTGATCCACTTTCTCTACATCCTCACGAGTGTTGGGAGACGCCACCATTTTTTATTGTCACTTCTATTACACGTGTATCCCAGTGGCTGACTTTGCCTTTCCTTCAAGCCTAATGAAACTTCACGTATGTCACATGTCTGCACCAACAGGGCAAGCCTATTCATGTCTCTGACCTATTCTGATTAGCTTGTTCTCTTACTGTTGAGTTTAGGAATTCTTCATCTATTCTAGGCAGGAGACTGATCAGATATGTGATTTGCGACACTTTCTCCTAAGCCTTTATTGTGTCTCCATCCACTTAACAGGGTCTTTCGTGGGCCAAACACTTTCCATTCTAATGAGCTCAATGCATTGGATTTCTTTTTCTCTAAAAAATCATCTTTAGATATCAAGTCTAGAAACTTTCCCTAATTCCAGATTCGGAAGATTTTACAAATACTTTTAGGATTTTATATTACTTATACATATGAAATCAATCCTTTTGTTGCTATTTAGTTTCACCCTTTATAATTGTTTTATTGCTCTAAAGCTTACTTCATCTGATATTAATAAAGCCAGTTCCTTTTTTAAAAATTAAATTTTGGTGTATACCTTTTTCATTACTCTATTTTGAGCCTATCTTTCTGTCGTTGTGGTCAGCTTCTTCTGGAAAGGGTACCATTTGAAATTCTTTAAGTTTTATTTTGTTTTCTCTATCATTTTCATTGAGGTACCATTATTAATGGGCTGGAGCCATAGCATAGCGGTAGGGTATTTGCCTTGCAAGAACACAGCCAACCGGAGTTCGATTCCTCCGCCCCTCGGAGAGTCCAGCAAGCTACCGAGAGTATCTCACCCGCACGGCAAAGCCTGGCAAGCTACCTGTGACGTATTCGATATGCCAAACATAGTAACAATTGTCACAATGGAGACGTTACTGGGCCCACTCGAGCAAATCGATGAACAACGGGAGGACAGTGACAGTAACAGTGACCATTATTTATAATACTGTTAATTTCTGTTTCACCACACCCATTGCCAGAGCACCCACTTCTTGGTGATCTTTAACCTACTCTGTCACTATCTGTTGTTTAATTTGCATATTTATCAAAACACAAACTCCATCTTGGTTTTCATTTTTTGGTGTATCACCTTGTATAGCTGTTTTGTGTACAGCCCATATGCATATACATCTGTGTCTTGTCATGATCTTCTTGTATTGATCCTACACTACTTGGCTACTTGGGAAGAAGTTTTGAAAAGTTATTTGCATTCAGATCCATCAGTCTTCCCCAATTATATCACGTCATAAGCTATCTCAATGTTTGCTTCAAACATGATTTAAACAATTCATGAGAAATAGGATACTTAATTATATTTACCCTGTTTCACCCATTCCAATAATTCTTTTGTCTTTTTTGAAGTTCCAAAACTTCTGATTTTATCAATTCTTTTCTTTTTACAAAAGATTCTTGAACCATTTGTAAGAGTAGGTTTGCTAACAAAAGTATAAAAATTCCACCCTTTTCTCTTGCTCTTCTAAAACTTCAATGTTACAAATATTCTTCTGATATTGTAAGTTACTGAAACCTAGTTCATTTCTCTTCCATCTATTGTCTATCTGCTGATCAGGTTGGATAAATTCTAATGCCATTCTCTCAAATCTTCTTCCTCTACCCTGCAGCATCTCCATGCCACTACTGAGCCCGTTCTGTTGGGTTTCTATTTATTCATAATATTTTTTACTTCTATAATTGCCATTGAGTTCTTTGTTCTAAGTCTTTCTGTGTTGAGACATTCTCATTTTTCTCGCTTGACTTAAAAGAATTCCTAATTTCATGGAACCTCCTTTTATGATGGCGACTTCAACATCCTTGTAAAATAATTCCAGCATCTGGTGATCTCAGTGATAATTGTCTTTTCTCATCTGGCATGGGGTTTTTCTCGGTTTCGGTATCTGACTGATCTTTTGGAATTGTATCCAGAACACTGAGATGTTTTGTTTTGAGTCCCTTTATTAATTTCTTCTCCAGCCAACAGTGCCCTGTTGAGACTCAGTAGCAGGATGGGAGGGCGTGGATGCACAGCCTCCCACTGGGTGCTGGCTGCCACTGTGAAGGGGAGAAGTGGGAGACTGACTCATTCCATTTTGCCATGAAAGGCTGGAGGAGGAGGCTTAGCTGCCTCTCCCTGCTGAGCCCTGATGACACAGTGATATCAGAAGAAGCAAGAGAGAGAATGCAAATGCCAGCTAGCCCATCCTACCTCTACCTCATTCCCTTCTGATGCTGGATGCTGGATGCAGAAAGAGGCACAGCCTGGACCAAACTGACACTCTCCTGGTGGCGGGGTGGAGCTCTGACTGCCAGCAGGGGAATACCAGCACTCCCCCGGCATGATAAGGGGGAGCCAACCTGGTTTTGCTGCAGAGAAACAGAAGGATTAACCTTCCACTTGGTATCATCTGGGGTGGGGTGTCAGAGAGCTGATGGTTGCTTCAGTGGTGTGGAGGGGTTTCCAGAGGATGGACACTTAGTTCCTATCTCCATCTTGCTAAAACCACCAATGGAAAGTGGAGTTTTCCCACTGACGTTTAGCTGGGCTAAGATGGTATTGCCAAAAGTGTTTTGTTGTTAGGTTTCCCCCCTTTCCCAAGCCTTTTGGCTATGGGTAAATAATTTTCTTGGAGCTTCCACATTGGTGAGAAATCTTGAATCTCATAGGCAACACTGATTTCAGTAGGTCACACCACATGAGCTGTTCAATCTAGGTTTCTGTAAAGATCTTCCATAGACAATCACGGGGTGGGAGAGAGCACAGTGGCACTTGTCTTGCATGTGACTGACCTGGGTTTCATTTCTGATACCACCCATGGTCCCCTGAGTCCCGCCAGGAGAGCATGAAGCCAGGAGTAGGTGCTAAGCACACTGGGTGTGGCTCAAAAACCAAAAACAGACAAAAATCACCCAAGACGCATTTTTCAGAATGTGTTCCTGTAGTTGGGTGAAGCATGTCTGTGTCTTTACATGAGACTTTTTCCCTCTGACACCAATACAAGGTCTTTTCACCCCTTTTCTTTGGTTCTCCCACACTGACTAGATGCCCCACAATTCAGTTCACCTCTGACTCTAACCACCAGAATCAGCAAAGACTCCGCAGCTTTAGAACTGAATTCCACGAGACTGCCCTTGCTTCAGATGAAGAAGCACATCCCTGCTCTTCTAAACAAACAACTGTACATTTGGGGAATTCCACAACCTTCACCCAGGTTTGATAATTAACTAAAGTGACTCACAGATCTCAGGAGAACACTTCATTTACATTTCTCCTGTTTGATTTAAGGCTCTGTTTCAGGAACAAATGAATGAAAGTGATGCAGAGTTTAGGGTGGGAACAGAAGGAAGCTCCCTCCTGTCATGGAGATGCGTTTACCAGCCCAGCCAGAGGCCTGGGGTGGCTGGGGCTAAGAGCACCAATTCTGTCTTCAAGACTGTCCTTTCAGGCCTCAGTGATAGTATAGGACGTAAGGCACTTGCTTGCGTATGCTGCAGCCCCAGAGACCCTGGTTTGAATCCCTAGCACCACATGTGGACCCTGAGCACCGCCAGGGGTCACTCCTGAAGGCCAAGCCAATAATAGTCCCAAGCACTTCCAGGAGTTGCCAAAAGCGCCAACAAACAAGACTTGGCCTGTTGTGACGCCCATATGCTGAAACTATCTTGAGACTGTGAGTCACATCATCATCCCATTAAAACACAAAACACATCCTCATTGTTTGGAGATCCCAGCCATATTAGGAGGTCTACACCAGGGACAGAAATAGAGACCAAATTCCTATTTTCTTATCCATGCCACGATTCCCAATTAAAAACTACCTGATGGGTCTCAAATTCTTATATCTTTGTTACAGGAATGGCAATAGTTCTGTTGCTTTATGCAGCCTTCCTGTCTGATTTCTTAAGCTTCTGCTTCATTCAACTCCAGAATTTAGTAAATTCTTCAGTGAGTTGTTTGCCAGATAAAACAGCCATATGCTTGATTCTCCTCCAAAATCTCTACACAGAGATCTCCTGATTTCCTTACTCTCAGCAGCTTCCTTTTCCCCATAGGTCACTGTTCTAAGTCACCGGTCTGTCCTTCCAGACCCACAATTAGCACATGACTTAACTGCAGGACAGAGTGTAGAGTGTGAGTTCACTTTTCCAAAATGGCTCCTTCTCTAGAGATTTCACTGCCTTAGCATTTCTTGCTTAGTGTCCTCTGACACCTTCATGGTTTCTGTATTTTTCCATTATTTTACTTATTCTTGGTGAGACTCGGTTTGCCATACATCACACTTTTCTACCAGTAACTTCTGATATTGGTCACTTGCATCTGTCACTCCTGGTGAACTTAACATGTAGTTTATTGATAATGCCATTTCCAAAGAACTAGATTAGTATTCATTTATTTTCTCTATTGTTTCCTTTTTTCCAATAGTATTGATGTCTTCTCCAAGTTTTATTATCTCATTCATTCCATTTGTTGTATTTGAACTTAGCTCTTCTTTCTCAAGTTACCTAGGTAAATGGAGACAGTGGTGGAGGGAAGGTGACAGTGGTGTTGGGGTTGATGTTGGAATATTGAATGTAACAAATCATCACGACAACTTTGTAAATCATAGTGTTTAAGTGAAGTGGGGGGAAAGTTTAAATGATTCATTTACATATATATGTATATATACATACATATGTATATATGTGTGTGTGTGTGTGTTTTGGACATACCCAGCAGTGCTCAGGGATTACTCTTGACTCTATAGCCAGGAGTTACTCCTAGCAGTGCTCAGGGGACCAGAGCTATGGGAAGCCAGAGATTGAATCCAGGTTAGCTGTTGAAAGACAGGTGCCTTATCCACTGCACTATTGCTCTATCCCACTGTGGGATACATGTAATATATCATATAACCAGAGAGATAGAGATAGATACATAAACTATAAAATTTTACTAATATGTGACTTATATATATTCAAATTTTTCATGGAAACAATAACTCAATAATTAAAAGTAGATGTCCCTTTTGCACCTGATCTCCAATCATTCTTCCCAGGGGCACAATTCTCATAAAGTTCTTGGAGAAGGTTTTAGAAAGTATCTCTGCCAGCAATTACAAAACTAAATACCACAACTTGTATGTTTTGGAAGGAAAGAAACAACAAAACTCTTTATTCACAGATAACATGATTGTACAGAAAATACCAAAACACTAGCAACAACAACAAAAGGTTGAAACAAATGGTAAAGTCACAGGATTTAAGGTCAATATACAAAGCCCATTGCTATATTATACACCTGTAATAAGCAGTTGAAATTTAAAATAAAAAATTAAACACAGTAGATTTTGATTTGGCAGGATCATTTGTGACCTTAGCAAATAGTTTCAAAGAATGAAATTCTCCATCCTTGGTTTTCTTTGTCTTCGTTCTCTTACTTTTCTGATAGTTAAAAAAAAATTACATCTTAGAAATCAATGACACAAAATTTTTCTAAAGAATAAACAAAATTGACAAAACCTTAGCTAGAATCGCAGAAAAAAATGAATAAGTTGGATCAGAAATGAAAGGAGACAAATTATAACAGATACCACAGAGATACAAGTCACAAGAAATTATCATAAAACTTTATGTCAATTTAGAATTTAAGAACATAGACAAAATGGCTGAATTGGCTGAACTTTAAAATTCAGTCTCCCAAGACTGAATCAGGAGGAAATAGAAGATCTGAACAGATCAATTTTTAGTATGGAAATTAAAATGGTAATCAATGTTTTCCACCCTAAACAAAAGTTCCAGATGGGTTCACCAGTAAATTCTTCTAAACCTTCAATTACCAATCTTTCTCAAGCTCCTTCAGAAAGCTAAAGATACAAAAGCCTCCCTTGCAGTTTCTGTGAGGTCAGCAATACCCTATTATCAGACACAGACAGAAACATCACTTTTCTCTTGCCTTGCTCAGCCCAGGGTCCTAGGAACCCAATCACCTACAGAGTCAGTGTGCCCAAGGAACGACCATGGGGCTGGAGAGGGAACCTAACTCTATTCTTTGCGATGTTGGGCAGCTCCTTAGTCTGGCTGTGCCATAGTGTCCTCAGCTTTGAAGATGAGTTAGTTAAAAGCATTTCCTTGAGGGGTCAATGGATAATAGGGACAGATACTTAGAGAAGCGTCTGGCATGCACCGAGGACTCTCTGGGCTGTAACCATGGCAACTGAGATCAATGTTTCACAGTAGATGCTTCTCACATAGGCAAAGGTGGATCGGAACCATCCTCTCCCTAGAGTTTGGGCTTTCCTTGTAGCTGAGGACTGTAGTTAACCAGAGTATCCTACCACGTCATGTTGAATTTCGCTCTGACACGACTGTATGATCTCAGACAAGCCGCTTTAATTTCTCTGGGATTTTGTTACTCCATGTCCAAGATGAGCTGCTGGCACTAGATTATCCTCTAAGGCTCCTGCTAGTTTGGCCTTAGATATATATTACCTGAAAGATGTATAAAAAAAATAAGGATTTGTGCTGCATCTCTAAAACAGATGCTCCCCAGACAGAAACACACAATGGCTGACTGGCTGACTGTAACACTGGATTTATAGGACTCAGGGGACCCTCCTGGAAGAGTTGCAGTAGCAAGCGTTGAGAGCAGAGCATGACACGTAGCCTTCCCGACGCTCCTTAAAGGCAGTGTGCACCTGTACCACCTGGGAATCACGCTGAGATGCAAGTGCTACTGTGAGTCTCTATTTCTAACAAACTCCCACTTGCTTTGGGTAGGTGAATATACTCAGAGATGTAAGGGGTTAAACACATGTCAACCCCATGTTCCAAAAAGTTTCAGGTCAGAGTGAAAGATGGTCTGGAAAGCGGCAGTTCCTAACCTTCCAAAGGCAACTCCACCCTTTGCCGTTGATGACTGTCTTCTATCTTTCATGACCCTAATCCATATCTGGTAATGTCCAACCACTAATGAAAGTTCCCATCCAAGAATCTGTTCTTATATAACATACTCTTTTATAGGGACACACTGTACAATAAATATTCTGATCTAATGTCTGCCAATATGGTGGCCAATAGTCATGTAGGGTTGCTGGGCCCCTGGAGCATGGCCAAGTGAGATCAAGAAACCACCTTTGGGATTGAATTTTATTTAAATACATAGAAACCTGAATAGCCAGCATGGCAGAGGAGCAACTATATCAAAGTTACAGCTGTTTTGGTTCCTGGAGAGAAAACAAACCTTAAATCCATTTTTCTAGGAATGGTCTCTGGCAACTCATCAAGTTCTTGGCATTTTGTTCTTATTGGTAGCAGGAAGGAGCACATCTAATTAATGAGACAGACTTAAGGATTTGAGTTAACATATGTAAGACTCCTGGCGTCATGCATGCTTCTTAGTGCGTGGGCCCCGGATATCATTAGCGCTAATGAAGGGCAGCTCTTCACTTCCCAAACTGTCAAGGTGTCTCAACTCCAGGAGCCCACGTTCGACCTCTTGTGGCCTGTAGACGTCCCTAAGAGCCGGGCTCTCTCCTCAGAAGGCTTCAAGGGATGGCGGGGAACACTGGTGGGTCGCTTGTGGTTGGGGCAGCAGCAACGTCCTTGGCAACTGAAGAGCAGGTGCGACAGTGGCTGCCTTGTCTAGTTTCCAGTGTAACCCAAGAGCTGTCTTCAAGCACCATTTACTGATTGCAGCCTGCAGGGAGGCTGGAGGCTCGTGGTGGGTGCAGACCCGGGGCTGAGCACTGACCCTGCCGGGATGCTCCTTTGACTTGCTCATTTGGGCAATTTCAGGCCACCCAGGTGCTGTCTGGAGCCTGGACTGAGCCAGCTAAAGTTTCCTAGTGCCAAGAAAACATGTCCTGGGGCATTCTCAGCTCACAGGGAGGAGACACCTTGGTGGGTCGAGGGGGCAAAGGTCGGCTAAGCCAGGGTGGAGCCAGGCAGAGGATCTCAACCAGATGGACTCAGAGCTGGGGGCTCCAGAGGAAGGCCCCTGGCTCAGCATGGGGTACTCCCTGGGCTGGGCCCAGCAGGCTAAGTCCCCTAAGGCAGGGGCTGTGCTGGGAGGCTGCCCCCAAGTTCTCCCCCGCTCCCCCTTGCCAGTTCCTCGGGAAGTGGATGTTTAGGGAACGGAAAGCAGCTGCTCATGCTCCTGAGGCCTATCCAGCTGCAGGCCACAGCTGGGGAATCTCTGCGCGCTGCCCAGGGCCTCGCTCTCAGTCCTCCTGTGCTCATCCCTGCCTGTAGGCTCTTGGCCTGTTCAGCGGTCACTCTGTTAGCCCTGAATTACCAGCAACGCTGCACAGGGACAGGTGAGACTGGGCCAAGGCCACCAAAAGTCAGGCTTGAAGGCATCTCAGCTGGGAAACCCACCGATGGCCGGAAGGAGACTTTTGCTCACTGCCAGGGTTGAGGAGGCTGATCCCGCCAATACTTCACTTTGGGTGACAGCTGCTAGTCTCAGGCCTCCTCTCACAGAGAAGGTCTGTCCTGCCATCCTACTCCAGCCGCCAGCAGCCCCCCATCCGATAGTCAGGAGGCCCAGAGCCAGCCACCACCTGCGCAGGCTGACGGACTCCAGTCCTGCCTCCTAACTGGTGCCAGCCCCAGGTAAGGAGCCCCAGCCTGGAGCCTCGGTCATGACTGCTCTCTGCACCATGGTACTGCTCTGCTCACACCAAGGGTGGGTTAGGAGTCCACTGACCCACACCCAGGACAGGTAGAAACATCCAGAAGGTCTCAGTCCCCAAAAGGTGAAGTACCTCCTGGATGACAGGTGAACGGAATTCTCAACTGTTAGCAATGTGCAAGCATGGCTGACGAAAGGATACTTTTTTTGTTTGAAGACCAATGATGAAATTCTTATTTGGGGAGGGGGGGCGGGAGATGGTCACACCCGGCAACACACAGGAGTTACTCCTGGTTCATGCACTCAGGAATTACTTCTGGTGGTATTCGGGGGACCATATGGGATGCTGGGAATCGAACCTGGGTCGGCTGCATGCAAGGCAAACGCCCTACCCGCTGTGCTATTGCTCCAGCCCCAGTGGTGAAACCCTTTCAAGGAAGAAACCAATTCTTTCTAAGTGGCTTTATTTGTACATGCACTTGATCATTCTATTTACATATTTAGCTCTATAAATGTTTGGGTTTGCTGATTCTTGCTTTGCTGATTCCTTGTTCAATTCTAAGTCTTTCATCCAATCGAAGAATTTAAAAAAGAAGAATTTTTGGAGCCGGAGAGATAGCTCGAAAGGTAGGGTGCTCACCTTGCACACGGCCATGCCAGTTCCAATCCCTGGCAGCGCAGAGGGCCCCTCGAGCCCCACCAGGAGTGATCTCTGAGCACCGAGCCAGGAGCACATCCTGAGAACAGAAGAAGCACTAAGCCCTGCTTGGCAGCTGCCAGGACAGTCGCAGGGAGAGGGTCAGCTGGCAGGAGGCACACAGTGTGGGGTCTCTTATTTCTAAGTTTGGGGGCTGGTCCTGGGGATGCCCCCAGGGCAGGTTCCCCAGCTCTCTCTTCCTGTGTGATTTTCTGTGCACATGGTGTGGGTTCAGATTCTCTCTGATCTGTGCTGAGTCATCCCCAGTCAACGGCTCAGCCTTGTCACCCCCTGCCTCATGTCTCCCAGGGCCCCATGCTCTCATTCTGTGGGGGTGACATCCCCTGGCTCAGGCTCTCTGCCCTCTGGCCAGAGCCCAGGAAAAGCCAAGGTTCTCTGTCCTCCAGTTGGCATTGGTCCTTGGGATTGGTCCTTGCAGAGATACAGACATCAAAAAATAAACAAAAACTCAGTGGGGTGGGGCAGGCAGGGCAGGTACCAGAATCGGAGCTGCCATCTGCACAGCCGGCTCACAGCCTGCCAATCCCACACACCGCTTCACATGCATCCCTGGGCCTGGCTATGGACTCCTGGGCCAGTGCTCTCTGTGTAGAAGAAGACAAGACTCCTCATCTCAGGCTCAGACCCTGGCCCAGCTGCTACCAACAGGAGCTCCCAGACCCTGGGGTTGGGACAACTCAGTTTAAGGAGGCCCAAGTATGTGCTTTGGGGAGAGACGGCTGTGGGACTGAGCTCAGCCTATCCTTTGGGACTGGACATCACAGAGCTCCTGCCCCGTGTTCCATCTGAATAAGCCTGGTGACCCCAGGAGTGGGGAAGGAGGGCTCAGGGGTGTGCCAGGCTGGGAGCTTCAGTCCCCTAGGAACAGGGAGAACTGAAGGAAGGGGAATGGAGGAAGGGACAGGGGAGAGTGGGGAGGAGTGGGAGAGAAAGAAGGAAGAGGGAGAGGGGGGAAGGAGTAGGAGGGGGGAAGGACTGGGTGTGGGAGGGAAAGAGAGAGGGAGAAAGAGGGACGAGAGGGAGGGGAGGGATGGAGGAGAGATAAGGGAGAGGAGGAGTAAAGGGGAAGACAGAGAGGGGAAGGGGAGGAGGGAGAGGGCGGGAAGGAGGGAGGGGCCCTCACTGAGGAGCGCCTAGAAGGGTGTCGCTCACTCGGGGCATCCCTGGCTTGATTCAACCAAACAGGCCCTTGGCAGCATCCGACGCTGTCTGAGGCCCAGATGGGTCCATCCACTCAGCCCTGCGGACCAGCCTCAGCCTAGATACGGCCCTCAGGCCAGGGCACGGGGAGGAGCAAGCCTCAGCCCCTTCCTGTTCACAGCTGGGTGCCCACCCGGGTGCCCACCATCCAGGCCCTGTCTCTCTGCACACAGCCTGGTTGGGTGTGAGGAGCAGCGAGGTCCCGGGAAAGGAGAGACGATGGCAGTGTCCCTCCTCAGGCTGTGCCCACCGTCACCTTCCCTGGGACTTGGCTCATCTGATTCCCAGTGCCAGGTTTGGCCCCTGGTGCTGACCCATGGCTGCGACCAGCTGCTGCACACCTGTCCCCACGAGGGAGCCCGCTCTGCCATCGCCCAGCTCTCGGGGCCCAACCTGCATCAGATTCCAGAAGAAAAAAAGGTAGCTGTAGGGTTATCGTGCCCAACTCCCCAGATTTGCAAATGGGGAAACTGAGGTCCAGTTAGTGAGGGAGAAAGGTGGATTCTGAGACAACTGGCTTCTGGAAACCAGCAGAACTCAGTGGGTGAACTACGTGGCAGTTTGGCAGAACCTTTGCCATGCTAGTGTGGGGATTGGAGAGGTGGCATGGGGGGTAAGTGCCCTTGCAGATACTGCATGGCAGGATCCCCCCCAAACTGATAAAGTAAATAATTACAATATGAACATGCTTGTTCTATAAGAGGGTCCAATAGTTTCTAAACATGGATGCCCATGAAAAGCTTTTCAGGGGATTCAGTGTGACGTGCTCCTCATAAAATGTTCTGGATGGGAAGGGCTTAGAGACAACACAGGGGCTCGGCACTTGCCTGGCATGTGGCAAGCCCAGGTCTGATCCCAGAACCCCATGGGGTCCCCCAAGCCCTGCCAGGCATGATTCCTGAGTACAGAGTCATGAGAAAGCCCTGCGCACAGTCAGGTGTGGCCCCCAAATCAATAAATTCCAAATGAAGAAAAAGCAGAACAAACTACAAAAGTTCTCAGACTTTTACTTGGCTCTTAATCCATGGTCCTGGAACAGGAGGGTAAGAGGGGACCTCTGTTCCCTGGAGAGGTGACTGTGTTGACAGAAACGCAGAATGGAAATGTGCAGCGTCTGCCTGGAGAGCCAGGATTCCCCTGGACAGACCCTCCTTCAAGCTGGCATCCCAGATCCGCCCATTTTTATTTGGTTTGCTTGTTTGGCTTCCCAGGGAGATTTTATTTGACCAGCGGGGGTCTGCTGCAGAAGGGGACAGCTGGTGTTTTCCTGCCTGATGCTCACTCCTGCTTACAGCGACACAGCTTCACTTCAGGGGAAGCACTGGCCTATGCTCAGTCCTTGTACCTGGGGGACACTCCACAGTCCAACTCCACCACCCACTGCTGAATGGATCAACTACATCGCCATCTTAGACCCACCTCCTGGCTTGGGCATAGGGCTCGGAAGCTCATCAAACTCAAGCTGAGACTTCTGGCATTGCAGGGAACAGCTCAGTCTTCAAGGCAGGTTGCTAACCCAGAAGAGGCAAGAGCCCAGTCCGAGCAATTAGAATCTAGAGACCAAGGCACTGAAAAAAAAGTGTCTTAGATCATCTCTCTTTGGGCCCAGTTTGAGTTCGGGCTCTGGTCTGGGCACTTGACATAGTTAACAGCCCCTCAAATCTGCGCTGGGGGCCAGAGAGAGCAGGGAAGGCATCTGCCTTGCACAAAGCTGACCTGGGTTCAATCCCTGGCATTCCATGTGGTCCTCTGAGCCTGGAGTAAGCCCTGAGCATGACCAAGTAGAACCCAATAAAAAAAAATTCACCAACCTGTACTGAATTGTTGGCGATAGAACAAATTGTTATTTATATATATCACATCTTTCTTTGGAAGAACTTAGACATGTGGACATGTAGATCTTCCAGGCCAAGAGGCCTAGAAAGCTAAGTACAGCCCTGAGGGTGCTCATGGCCTGGCTGGGCCTGGTGCTTATATGGGGCAGCAGTTGGTGCCGTATTTGCATGGCACCAACATTCATTCTCCTGCCACTCTCTGGAATCATCTTCTTCTCAATGAACAGGAATTTCCTCAAAAAAAGAAAAATGATGGCCAAAAGGCACCTGAAAAAGTGTTCTATCTCACCAATCATCGGGGAGATGTAAACCAAAACAACAATGAGATATCATATCACACCACAAAGACTGGTACACATCCAAAAGAATAAGAACAACCAGTGCTGACCCAGGTGAGGGGAGAAAGGGACTCTCTTTCATTGTTGGGTGGGAATGCCAACTGGTCCAGCCTTTTTGGAAAACAATATGGGCATTCCTCAAAAAACCTAGAAATTGAGCTTCCATATGACCCAGCAATAGCACTTCTGGGAATATTTCCAGGGGGTATGAAAAAGCACAGTACAAATGACATCTGCACATGTATGTTCACTGCAGCATAGTTCACAATAGCCAAAATCTGGAAGCAACCTAAGTACCTGAAAACAGACAACTGAAATGAGTCAGAAGGAGAAGGAGAGACATAGAAAGATTACACTCATCTGTGGTATATAAAGTAACAGAATAGGAGACTGACATCCAAGAATAGTAGAGATAAGAACCAGGAGGTTTACTCCACGGCTTGGAAGCCAGCCTCATATGCTGGGGGGAAAGGCACCTCAGATAGAGAGGAGAACACCAAGTAAAGGGTATTTGGAGGACCAGCTCTGGTTGGGAAATGAGAGCCGAATGTAGATTATAGATCAAACACAATGGCCACTCAATGCTTCCAGTGCAAACCACAACACCCAAAAAGAAAGAGATAACAAAAGGGAATGCCCTGCCTCTGAGGCATGGTGACCTGGGGGGGCATGGGGTGGGAGTGGGGGGAGGGCTACTGGGATCATTGGTGGCAGAGAATTGGCATTGGTGGAGGGATGGGTACTCGATCATTGTATGACTGAAACACAAACACAAAATTTTGGAAGTCAGTAACTGTACCTCATGGTGATTCACTAACTTAAAAAACAAAAGAAACTTTGGTATATCTACACAATGGAATACTAGGCAGCTGTTAGAAAAGATAAAGTCATGGAATTTGCTTATAAGTGGATGAACATGGAGACTATCATGCTAAGTGAAATGAGTCAGAAAGAGAGGGACAGACATAGAATGACTGCACTCATTTGTGGAATATAAAATAACATTATATGAGACTGACAGTAGAGACAAGGACCAGGAAAATTGCACCATGGTTGGCAGCCTGTCTCATGAGCTGGGAGAGAAGGCAACTGGGATAGAGAAGGGATCACTAAGTCAATGATGATTGGAGGAATCGCTCCGGATGGGAGTTATGTGCTGAAAGTAGATAAAGGACCAAACGTGATGGCCTCTCAGTATCTGTACTGCAAACTATAATGCCTAAAAGTAGAGAGAGAGCATGGGGGGAAATTGTCTGCTGTAGAGGCAGGGGTGGGGTTGGGTGGGGGTGGTGGGAGGGATACTGGGGTGGTGGAAAATGCACACTGGTAGAGGGATGGGTGTTCGATCATCGTATGACTGAAATTCAATCATGAAAACTTTGTAACTATCTCATGGTGATTCAATTAAAAAAATCCTTTTCTCCTGCTCACCTGTGGAAATCCAGCCCCCTTCATCCATCAAAACCCAACAAAGTTGCCTCGTCTTCCAAGCAGCCCTGCCTGATTGCCTCACGGCCACAAAGTAGAGGAAGACAGATGAGAAATGGCTCACATAGGGTGAAGACACGACAGGCTGACACAGGGTGTGCAGAGTCTTCCTCTGACCTCTCTCCGAGGGCTCTAAGGAAGGGGTTTGAAGCTTGCCCTGGGGTGATGACACCCAGGGTGAACACCCAGGGTGCTTCTGCCCATCCCTATAGTGACAGAGATGCCCCCTCCGCCCTCTGCGTTCCCAGAGACAAGTGCCAAGAGCTTTGGGAGCTCTGAGCGCAGGCCCTGTATCTCCCTTCTGGGGATGAGGCCACCCTGGGAGCCAGAGTCGGCCCCCGACCTGTCATTCTGCAGCGTCAGGCTGGAGACTCCTCCTTTCCTCCCGTTCACTGTGCTCTCACTCCTGGAGACCTGTCTCGGCCACAGAATTTATGACTTTCTTTCCTCTCCAGGACAGGCAAAATCCTGCGGCGAAGCCCCTGGACTCCCTGATGTCTGTATTTGCATGGACTCAGCCTGCAGGCCTCCACCGCCCAGACCGGCCCTTTCTCCACCCCCAGGCCCAGGGAAAGAGCCGGAGCCCTCATTAACATTTCATAGGCATCCTGGATGCTCTTCCCTGTATAAAACATGACACAAAAGACGGTCTAGCGAGAAGCCAAATGCCCTTCTTGTGTGTTATTTACAGCGGCCTCGTTGAATCGAATCATCCTTCTCCCCAGCCGCCGCCTCCACCCCCTCAGCACCACACAACTTTGCAGGCGTTTTATTAAAACAAACACGTTGTTCCTGCAGCCGCCTCCCTCCCCGCAGCCTTGCATAAATAATTGATCTGGAAACTGACTTGGTTGGTGCGGCTTCATAATGGAGGCCGGCCCCGCAGCCCACTGGCCAGCTCAGGGGGCTCCAAGGCCCCCTCACTGACGTGTGCCCCCAACAAACGGCCTGTACACAGCCCCCCTCCCCCATCTGTCAGGAGCCAGCAGCTGGGCGCCTCTGGGAGCACTTCATCCTGGCGGAGACAGCCCACTGTCTGCACACCAGCAACTGTCTGCACACCGTCTACACTGTCTGCCCACTGTCTACACTGTCTGCACACCAGGCAACTGTCTGTAAACCGTTTACACTTCTGCACACCATCTACACTGTCTTCACACCAGGCAACTGTCTGTCTACATACCATCTACACTGTCTTCACACTGTCTACACTGTCTGTATACCAGGCAACTATCTATATACCATCTATACTGTCTGCACACTGTCTACACTGTCTGCACACCGTCTACACTGTCTGCCTACTGTCTACACTGTCTGCACACTGTCTACACTGTCTGCACACCATCTTACACTGTCTGCAACCATCCCCCATGTCTGCACACCATCCATGTTGTCCACACACATGCACACAGGCTTCAGACCGTCTTCCTTCCCGTGTGCCTCACAGGTCACAGGGCTCTCCCAGCGTGCTTTTTCCAGGCCATGCAGCCCACGATTCGCCACGATGGACACCGGCCCACAGGACATGCCCAGAAACCCCGATTTCAAGCACTCAGTAAAGCAGAGGAAGCATCCAGCCTGTGGACTGCACCTCCAGTCTAAAGGAAGCCCGTGCTCTGCAACAGCTGATGCTTCCCTTCTTGGCACACAGGTCACCTCCCCAGCAAGCCAAGCACATGCCCTTGCCATCCTTCCTTGGTGAAGGAAGGGCTGGCTGGGGAGACTCGTGCCCACCCCAGAGCATTCGGCCTGTGAGTTGCCCATGTGCCCAGCAACTCATGCCTCCACCTCACCCAGCCCAGGCGTCCCTTTCCCTCTCCGCCCATCAGGTAGAAGAGCAGCCTACAGCCACAGGGCCCCGAGGTGCACCTTAGGGCTGCAGAAACCAGGTTGTGACCCACAGCTTCTGTGACTCAGGCAAGCTTCTTGGCCGACGGGAGCTCAGCTTTATGGGCAATGCCTTAATAACATGCGTAGCTGCGTGGGTCTGTGTGTCTCCACACAATGTGTACAGGAAACCTGCCCTCGCATTGACGTCCGGATATGAATACCCCCTTTACCAGCCTCCCCCGCAGCAGTCGTCCCAATTTTTCTGCTCCCCACTTCAAGCCAGGTGCTCCAGAGAGCACAGAGCTCCAGCGGCTGTCCTGTCACCTGCTCTTACAGGCACTCCTGGGGGGCCTTCTCCTCTCCACCCGGTTCCGGTCACCTTTGCTTTGTCCAAGTCCTTCTGCACACTGTGAGCCTCTGACTCCGTGCCCACAGAGGGTGCAGATCTCGGAGCCAGGTGTGGGCAGTGGCGCTGCTCACTCCTGCTGCTCCTGCTCTTCTTCACTTCCTGTTTTCTGCTGCTTTCTCCAGATCTCGCCTGCATCCTGTCTGCCAAGTGCCTGGTGCAGTAGTGCTCAGCGCCAACCCTTTCCAGCGAAACAAGACTGGGAGCCGCAGCCGTGACTCCCAGTCACCTGCGAGATGCATTCAGGATATGAAAAGGATCAGATCCGATGAAGAGTCATCGATTTCATCTCATCCGCGACAGCCCAGATCTCTCCACTTCACCGTGTAAGCAACACGTAAGCGATCTGCGTGAGGCTCGTGGCTTTGCATCCCGTCACCTTCCTCGAGTCTCACCCTTAGGATGCGTCTCCTTTCAGAAGGTGCGTTTCAGGTGCTCAGCAGCGCAGCTCGAGTGGCTGGACATGTGGCCAAGCAGCTAGCCACTCCGCAGAGCTGCAGGCCCTCCCTGCCACCAGAACCCTGGCTCCTCCTTCCCACCAGCCGGCACCTCCCCTCCCAGCTCAGGTCTTCAGAACCCCCTGGGCACCTTCAAATACTTCAAATATAAAGAGTTGAAAAGAATCTCTTGACCCTTTAAAGCTAGACTAATCTAAATGGTGTGATGCTGGAATAAAGACAGACTCTCTGGCTAATGAAATAGAATTGAGAGCCAGAGGGAACCCTTCAGATCCACGGACAGTTAATGTATGACAAAGAAGCTGGGTGCAGGAAGAAGGGCAAGGAAAAAATGCTTCAACTCATGATATTGGGAAAATTGGACAGCTACATGCAGAAAAGTAGAAGTAACGAAAGAAGGAAGGAAGGAAGGAAGGAAGGAAGGAAGGAAGGAAGGAAGGAAGGAAGGGAGGGAGGGAGGGAGGGAGGGAAAGAGAAGGAATGGGAGGAAGGGAGGGAGGGAGGGAGGGAGGGAGAGAGGAAGGGAGAAAGGAGGGAAGAAGAAAGAGGGGGAAAGAAAGAAAGAGAGAGAGAAAGAAAGAGAGAGAGAGAAAGAAAGAAAGAAAGAAAGAAAGAAAGAAAGAAAGAAAGAAAGAAAGAAAGAAAGAAAGACCAGCTGTGGGTGAAGGCACTTCTGGCCGAGGGCCCTGACCTAGCCTGTTGAGTTCATTCTGCTGTGGAGAACAAAAGTAACTACTGCTCAGCACCAAGATGCTCGTGAAGGGAGAAAGGAGCACTTCACACCACTGGTGACCCTCAGATCCCAGCAGCAGTAGGACCACGTCCCAGTCCTCCCCCGGCCCAAGTCAGCGACCGCCTGCCACCCCCTGCCTGAGGACCAAGCTCCTGCCATGTCTCAGTCCTCTTCCTCACTGTGCGGCCACTTAGCGGGAATGCCCACTGTTCTTTCTCACACCTGCATCTCCAGAGAGCCAGCGTGGTCACTGCTGCCCCACGTCCTTCCCTCTGATCCTCCCCTCTCCATTCTGTTTTGGAACAGAACGAACTTCCCATTTTGTTGGGAAGTTGCGCTGCGGTCTCGCGATGTCAATCTCCTGGGAATGGGGGTGGTATGACCTCGGATGGCAGCCTCACAACCCTGCTCCAGGTCACAACTTTCTCCCATGGTCTGTCCCCCACGACTGGGAGACGCAGAGGCTAGAGCCTTGGGCCTCCCACAGAATGCGGGAGTTGGGCTTCCCCAAGGCCCCTCATGGCTCCACTTTGGCCTCTGCATGCCCTCTGTCCTTTCCTTCCTGCCAGCCTGCTTGTCCCACCCACACTCTAATGCGTGGGAACCCACTTCTCAGAGACCGGTCGTAGGGAAGCCGAGCTGCACCTACCCCCCCACCACCCCTGGGCAGATGCATCTCAGGATTCCCCTAGACAGAGTGAAGGACAGAGACCTTCTCCCTGTCCCCAGGCACATGCCAGCTAGGCCCCACAAACTCGGCTCAGCGCCTGCTTCGCACCAGCCTTCCCCCTCACTGAAGGCTTCAGCAGCAAAGAGCAGCAAAGACTCATTAAAGCCCCTGTCCTGACCCTGCCACTGCTAATTAAAATTCGGGAGTGCAGACCCTGCAGCCCAGAGAGAATTGGTCACGGTGACCCCCAAACTCTTCCTGTGCAGTGACCCTTGCTCCGTGGCTGCCTGACCCACAGAGGAAGGATATTGGAGGTTGCAGGGAAGCCCACCAGGACCGAAAAAAAAACTGGGATGTACTTAGCATCCTCCTGAGAGCCAGTGAAAGGGTCTTCTGTGATCAATTCAAGTGAGTAATTACAGCGGGGAGAATGTCCCATGCTCTAGGTTTTTCTTAGGAAATAGCAACAGCCGGTGTTGAGCAAATCTGCCGGGGTGGGATGGCACTCAGCCCACCCGGCTCCCACCAGCTCCACAAATGCAACTCACACAGATGAGATGGCCGCCATCTTGGGCCCTGGCAGCTGGCCAACAGGTGCCAGTGGTATGCTCAGTGCTGCTCCTTGGTGGGGGTGGGGGGTGCTCGGGAGCTCAGAGAACCAGTTACTCTCCAACCCTCATTCACCTTTCACACACCTTTCATTTTGTTTCTTGGCTTGGGGCCACATCCAGAGCTGGATTCGTGCTCAGGGAATCATGCCTGATAGAACTGGGGGGACCATATGTGGTGCTGGAGATAGAACCCAGATTGTCCATGTGCAAGCAAAGGGCCAACCTGCTGTACTATCACTCTGGCCTTAACAGCAATTGGTTTGTTAAAAATAAGAACATCTGGGGTCCAAGAGATAGGAAAGTGGAGAAGCTGTTTGCCTTGAACACAGCCATTCTGGGTTTGATCCCCAGCACCCCATATGGTGCCCCAAATCCTTTCCAGAGTGATTCCTGAGCATAGAGCCAGGAGTAAGCCCTGAGCACTACCAAGTGTGCTGACCTCCTCCAAAATAAGAAAGCAGGAAAATATCTCATGGGTTGTATGGGATCAAATCATTGACGGACATGATTCAGGAATCAGGAACCCCTCATGAACTTCCCTCTCTATTGCCCCAGGAACTAGGAGTTTTCTTATAGTTGAAACTCAGCCACTTGTGCTGGCATCCTCCTGGGATGTGGCATTGGCTGGTAGGCACTCGTCCATTCTTTGCACAATGCAAGTCAATTGCAATTTCAAATGACTTCATGCTAATTGTGCATGTGCCCTGAGCAAGACCGTGGATAACTCAAATGTCAAATGTCTCTGTTATGGCTGTGAGTCTATCAACTCTGCAGGTCTCAGAAGATGAGCCACATGCCAATTAGACTCTCTGATGGTCAAGTATGATTGTCTGTTTCATAAAAAAGAACGGGTGAGTTTAGTATCACTTAAATGCTCTCTAGGAGAAATCATCTTTAAAAACAAGAGCCATGAGGCAGGAGGGATTGTTCCAGGCTTGGCTGTGAAGATTGCTTCATTGTGTTTGATAGAACAAATTGAAGGGCATAGTTCCAAAGGGATAAACTGGGGTTTCCCATTGCAAAAAAAAAAAAAAAACAGAGAGCCTGGACATCACTCTATTTGACAAGGCTATGCATGCACGTGCGCGCTCTCTCTCTTTCTCTCTCTCTCTATCTCTCTTTCTCTCTCTCCCTCCCTCCCTCTCTCTCTCAAGGTCTGAAGGAGACCCTCGATGGTATCTGCAGACACTTCTGAGATAAGATGAGGAAGGGAGGGAAAAAGAGGGAGGAAACTCATTACACCCGACTCTGAGGATCAGAAAAGGCAAGGCGCAGGGAGACAGCTGGTTCTCATGAGACTCCTTCTTGAGGGAAGCATACATATATGGACATTTGCACAGAATAAATACATGCATGCATAGATGCATATACACACTGTGTGGTATAAACACTGATGCACAGGTATAAACACATGCATGCATAAATGTACATATATTAATATAATGTGTGAAATATACACAATGCAATAGTATAAACATGTGTACATGTAAGTGTGTATATATTGTGTGTTTGTACGTACATGGATGTAAATATGTGAATATATGTGTGTGTTTATACTGTGTATAGATACATATAAATATGTGCATATATATATTTATATAACATGTATAACAGTGCTGGCAGATGCGACAGAAGCTGGGAAAAGCATTCGCAACACCCTCCTGTCTTTTGCCAACTACAAGATCAAGATGACTGCCCTCTGATGTCATGATGGATCTATCACATCTTTCAGAAGGGCAATGGAGAAGATTATCCATGACTTCTACTCGTATCTCTTCAATAGCCAGGTCCACCTGCCCACATACCAAATTCCGCAGGATGGATATGTTGTTCCCAACATTCTCCCTTCTGAAATTCAACATGCCATTTCATCAGTAAAGAAATGAATAGCACCCGGCCCAGACAAGGTCAGACCCGAACACCTGAAGAACCTTTCGTCAGTACTCATCAATACACTGGCTTGGTTCTTTACATGCTACCTGTATGAATACAAGGTTACAACCCAAAGGAAAACCAGCAGAACTGTACTACTGTACAAGAAGGGAGCCATCCACGACATTGGCAACTATCGCCCAATCAGCCTGTTATCCATCGTCTACAAGCTGTTCACTCGAGTCATCCTGAATAGGATTGGCAGAACACTAGATAAAGGACAACCATGCGAGCAAGCCGGTTTCCAAAAAGGATTCAGCACAATCGACCATATCCACACGATAACCAAGCTCATTGAGGTTTCTCGGGAGTTCAAGATGCCGCTCTAATGTTCATTGATTTAAAGAAGGCTTTTGATTCTGTTGAGATTGAAGCGGTCATGGAAACCCTAGCCAAAGAGGGTGTTCAAACTCAATACATCAGGATCCTACGTGAGCTGTATTGCGGATTCACTACCAGGATCTCACCATTCTACTGGGAGGTGATCATTGACGTCAAGAGAGGGGTTCGGCAGGGTGATACCATTTCACTGAAACTCTTCAGTGCCACCCTCAAGAACATCATATGATGACTGGAATGCAAAGGAATGGGAGTGAAGATAGACAGTTGGCAACTACATCACCTCTGCTTCGCTGATGACATCGTTCTAATAACACCAAACATTAGCTAAGCAGCACAAATGCTGGCTGATTTCAACTGTGAGTGTGGAAAGGTCGGACTACAGCTGAATCTCACGAAGACAGTGTTTATGAGAAACGGTCTCATTCCTGATGCTCCATTCGCTCTCAATGGGACGAACATCTCCGAATGCAACAGCTATGTGTACCTAGGTTGAGAAGTCAACATGATGAATGACCTGGCACCTGAGTTGCACAGGAGGAAGAGAGTGGCTTGGAATGCCTTCAAGAGTGGTGAAGAAATAGCTAAGAGTGCGAAGAACCTCTGGCTCTGGGCACATCTCTTTGATTCCACCATTCTTACTGCATTAACATATGCCTCAGAGACATGAGCCCTATGAAAACAGGATGAGAACACTATTCGGGTCTCCCAAAGAAGAATCTAAAGGGCTATGCTTGGAGTATCACGCTTCACTCAATGAGAGAAAGAGTCCGGAGTTCTGACCTCTGTTGACGGTCAAGAATCAGGGACACTGTCTCATTTGCCAGGTCGTCAAAAATCAGATGGGCTGGACACATAATGAGATTTGGAGATGACTGCTGGACTAGAGCCATTACCAAGTGGATTCCATGGGATGTCAAAAGATTGTGTGGCCATCCACGTATGAGATGGTCAGACTTCTTTGTCAAGACCCTGAACGATCAGTTTGAGGCTGTTCGTGTTCCTAGAATGAGCAGACACCATTGGGCTACACTAGCATATGACAGGGATGAATGGAGATGTTACAGGCACACGCTCGAGCAAATTGATGAGTAACAGGATGTCAAGTGATCAAGTGATATATACATGCATATATATGCATGTACACAGGTATACATACGTGATTATATATGTACACAATGTGTGCATATATACATAGGTATAAATGCTTGCATATGTATTTATGTGTGTATATATGTACACATATATCACCTGTATATTATACACAGGTACAAATGCATTCATACATGTATACATACCATATATATGGGAACAAATATATATCATGGGTGCATATTTAGATATACACGTTAAGTCATAAGTACGCAGGCAGAAAGAAGCATATGGACACAGGTGCAAGTGTTCATATATGTATGGCATCATCTTCATGAGGGGGACACTCTATACATATATGTGCAGAAACATCTATGTGCCTAGACTTATGATCATGTATACCTAGTCATATGATTTGTGTGTGTTCATGTATGTAGAAAACATGAGTTGCATTTAAACACATCTGCCTTTTCACATACTACATAAATGGGTAAAGACAGAAGAAATTGCCATGGGAAGGCTCCACTGTTTGCCTCCATGGCATGGTGCTTGGGAGAACTTCCCTCTTGCTTAGGAAAGAGCAGAGGGGTGATGTGGGACATCAGAGGCTTGGAGCGATGAACCCCAGCTCTCTTCCCCTTCCTGTGTGACGAGGGAAGGTCACAGGACTTGGGTCCCAAGGAACTGAAACTCCGGTGTACTCATGGTCCTACTTGACTCCTCACTCACTAGCTGTGTCTCAGTTTCCCTGTCTGACTATTGAGAGCACTCTGATGGAACTGGGGGTCAAGGGGAATGACCGTGATGGAGACCCAAAGGTAAGACCCAATTGGTCCTGAGCAGATGCTGTCCAGAGGGAGGGATTGACCCCTGGCAGTGCATTGCCTGGACTGGAGATCCTGTCCCTACTTCTTGTCCAAGCAAAGTCCCTTCATGCCTACGCCTACTTCAAGCTTGGCCAATAAAGATTATCAGGGGTCCCAGAGCTGGGTGAGAATTTTTTTAACTTTATATCTGCATGCCGAAGAATTGACCAGCATGAACGAGGTCCCAGTGGGGTCACATGCTGCCCAGTGATGCCATGGAAACTGGGAGTTCGTGTACATAATTAGGGCTGCTATCATGTTTCTGCAAGATGAGGGACACAGGACTTCCTGGCTGCTCTGCAAACAAGGGCTCAGTGACGACTGTGTGAAGAAAGACACGTGGGGGAGGACTCAGCCCTCAGTGAGCCCAGGCCACAGATAACAGTCGCTGTTGTGGGCTGAGTCCTGGCCCCCCATGGCCAATGGGTGCCAGAGGAAACAACATCTTCATTTCTTTCTTTCTTTTTTTAAATTTATTTATTTATTTATTTTGCTTTTGGGGTCACACCCAGAGATGCACAGGGGTTACTCCTGGCTTTGCACTCAGAATTACTCCTGGTGATGCTCAGGGGACCATATGGGATGCTAGGAATCAAACCCAGGTCAGCCACGTGCAAGGCAAACACCCTACCCGTTGTGCTATCGCTCCAGGCCCGACATCTTCATTTCTAATGACATACAAGACAGCACCAGCCAAGAGGGAGCACAATGGAAAATGTCTTGTCGAATGGAATGTATTTTTTTAAGTTACATTTGAGCTGTCCTGGGCCAACAGTTTATTCATCAAAATCCTAGACCTGTGGTTAACAGTTGACCCATCTGAAAGCACAAAAAATGATTTTGGTAATATGTCTATAATAAAATACTAATAATGCTGATAATCAATCTAACGGTGGCCCAGCATGCAGAAACACCAGCCGAGTTGATAGCAAGCAGAGCTTGAAGTGGGAGTACATCCGGTTATGAAACCCAACGTTGGTTATTTCACTCTCAGCAAAACATCATCTGTCACATTAAATTAATGCCATTAATTTGAATCTTAATGGTTTTGTCATTTTGTTTGCATTTCATTTCTAATTGTGTTTTGGTTTCTGAGAGGTGGAAGAGCTAAAAGCATAAGGGATTTATACTTACTTTTATGTTTGTATATATTTAAGTAACAATATGATCAAAATAATTCTAGTCGGCACTGGGGGTCTGTGATCATTTTTTTCTTTCCAGAGTGCATATATTAGCTGATTCTAAGACTCCCTGGGATGGCATCGAAGCAGGAGAATGTTTTCATGTTCAAAGACCCGGCTGATGCTGGTGTTTGTTCACAGGATTGGGAGATGGGGCGGGGGGCGGGGGGGGAGACCAAAATCTCTCCAGAATTCCAGTTGGACTTCTCTGAGTCTGAGGTGTCTTGGGTATATGAAGCTTCTCCAAGGCTGCTCATGTCTTTCTTACTCCTGGAGCTCCGAGCTGGTCCTTCTGTGCAGGGGCAACCCCCTCTCACACCCTGCACTTGGCCAGAAAAGGCCCACAGCACTCACCGGGGTCATGGTCACACGTTTTGGGAAGCTCGTAAGCAGTGCCCAGCTGGGTGGTCCTGGGTTGGACCCCACTGTGGGGCTTTCTTCACTGAGTTCCATCCCCATGGGCACATAAGGCTTACAGAGGCTGGGCTCACTCCCCAGAGGCCCGTGGCTGCAGCCGGGGACTTGAACTTGGCCCACAAGACTCCAGAGCCTGGGAACCTCTGTCGGACTCCCTCTCTGTAGCAGCCGGATGGGGAGGCAGAGACAGTGCTTGGGCTGAAGCTAATCTAGAGGAGTCTCATCCTGGATAAATGGAGGGGGCAGCACCCCCTCCCAAACCAAAGGCAGTTTGACAAAGACCCTCACACTCGAGTGGAACTTGCTAGAACCCTCCGCTTGGATGCTGGAAAGTGTCCACCCTCAATGCCCCCCATGCCTTCAGCCCGCGGACTGTAGTTGAAGCAGACAGGAATCTTGGGGGAATGATGGAGAGACATGGATCAGGATAAGGTGCCTGGACTTGGCCACTCTGCACCTATCAAGTTCTTGGTGGGATAGTGCCCAGAAAAAGAGAGAAGAAAAGAGTGGGGGAGGTAGAGAGGGTGGAGAGAGAAAGAGAGGAAGAGAGAGAGAGAGGGAGGGAGAGAAGGAAGGAGAGAGAGCATGCGTGAGAGAGTGTGAGAGAAAGGGAGAGTGAGAGTGAGCGAGAGAGAGAGAGAGAGAGAACCTTCCATACTACTACAGGGCCATAGAAGCGGGGGGAGGGGTGCAGGAGGGAAACTGGGTTCATTAGTGGTAGGAAATGGACACTAGTGATGGGTGTTGGATCATTGTGTGACTGAAACCTGATCATGAGCCGTTTTGTAACTATGTATCTCACGGTGACTCGATTAAAAATAATTAAATTTTTTAAAAAAAATTAAAAGTTATTGGAGAGGGTTCTAGAAATGTTGATATGGAGATTAAGGTGCCTGCACAAGGGGAGGCCACTCTAGGAACCCCAAGTCCACTCCCAGGAGCTAAGACTTCTGGGACTGTTGGCAGCACACCCCAGGGGCAGGGTACGGGTGAGAGAGGGTCTGTCCCTTCCTGAAGTCCCCGAACAAGAGGGCTGCAAAGAGGGAAGGGGCCAGCTGACAGCCCACCTGCACCCAGGAAGAGAAGGTGAGTTTTCGGGGAGGCCAGGGAAGGGAGCAGGGTCCTAGCAATGTGCCCTGGGTGGCAAGGGAAACTGGAGACCTGGGGATCCAGGACTGAGGATAGCCTCAAAGAAGCTTGAGGGCCAGGCACTGGCTGTCTCAGAGAGATGCTTTTCTCTCTCGTCTCTCTGCCTGACCCCGGAGACAGAGCAACAGTGCGGCCCTGCGTTCCTGGGCTGCCATCCTGAGGAACAAATCCACTTAGCCTTGGGCGCCGAGGCACTGCTGACGGCTCCTCTGGTAGTCCACGTGAGCCCTGCCCAGCCTCAGTCAGGAGGCCACAGGCCGGGGTATTCCCTAGGGATGTGTCTTACACCCCGTTCTGCCTTTCTCCGCACTGACCAAATGCCGTCTTCCCCTCCTGCATCAGCCATGTCTGTCCCAGTGACCAGAAGTCCCCTGTAAGAAACTATGGTGCAAGAATACAGTGGAACACTACACAGCCACCAGAAAAAAACAGTCATGACATTTGCTTATAAATGGATGGACAAGGAGACTATCACACTAAGTGAAGTAAGTCCAGAGGAGAGAGAGACAGACATAGGAGGATTGCACTCATCTGTGGGATATGAACTGATACCCACACGCAGTAAAGCCAAGGCCTGAGAGGACTGCCCCGTGGATGGAAGCTTCCCACAAGTGGAAGGGTGGGGGAAGGCAGTGAGGATAGAGAAGGGACCACCATGACAATAATAGCTGGAAATGGTAGAAGGTTGGGAAACAGATGCACATGATAACCTCTCAGTACCTATACTGAAAACCATATTGCCCAGAAGGAAAGAACAAGAGTGAGAGAAGGAAGCAAAGAAGGAAAGTGCCAGACTGTCTCTGTGTCTGTATTGAAAGCCACAATGCCCAAAAGTAGAGAGAGAGTATAGGGACAATCGTCTGCCATAGAGGCAGGGGGAGGGGAGGGATGGGGGTGTATCCTGGGGACATTGGTGGTGGAAACTGTGCATTGGTGGAGGGATGGGTGCTCGATCATTGTATGACTGAAACTCAAACATGAAAGCTTTGTAGCTGTATTTCATGGTGATTCAATAAAAAAAAAGAAGAAAGAAAGAGAAAGAAACATGCCAGGCTGGGGAGGGTGGTGGGAGGGAAACTGGGGACAGAATGTACACTGGTAAGGGAACAGGCACTGGATGGAATATTGTATGACTTAAACCTAATCATGAACAACCCTGTAATTGTTTATCTCACAGTGATTCAATTAAAAATCACTTGTATCACTTGTCATCCCGTTACTCATCGATTTGCTCGAGCAGGTGCCAGTAACGTCTCCATTTGTCCCTCTCGCGTGCTAGTATAGCCCAATGACATCTGCTCACTCCAGGAACACGAAGAGCCTCACACTGTTTGTTCAGGGTTTTGATGAAGAAGTCTGACCATCTTGTAGGTGGGCGGTCATGCGTCCTTTTAACATCCCGTGGAATTCAGCAGGTAAGAGCTCTAGTCCAGCAGTCATGTCTAAATCGCATTACGTGACCAGCCTATCTGATTTTAGACATCTTGGCAAACGAGACAGCGTCCCTAATTCTTGATTGTTGATGGAGGTTGGAACTCTGGATTCCTTCTCTCACTTGAGTGAAATGTGATATTCCAAGCATAGCTTTGAATTAAAAATCAGTAAATAAATTAATAAAGCGATCAAAATAAAAAAAGAAGAATTTCCAACCTGGAAGAAAAAACAAACTCCCAAATGTCCCCTTGTTGCAGGAAGGGGAGCCAGCCCAGGGTGAGGGCCGTGAGTGTCCTGGCTACAACCCCACCACCTCCGTCTCCGCCCTGCGGTCAGGCCAGGTGCGAGGACACTCACTCACTCTCCAAGGCTGCCACTGGACCAGGCAGCAGACACGGGAAGAGAGAGAGAGTGGCAGCGAGCATGCCCCATGAGCGGGGTGGGGGGGGGCAAGAGGGAGCACTGCTGAGCCTCCGAGAGGAGTCTGCTCTGTGCCCAGAGCCACCGTCCTGGCGCCCTGGGCTCTCTGTGGTGCATGGGGGAGGGTGGACGACCCAGCCAGGCGTGCCGGGAAGCACCGGGGGAGACAAGCAAAACCATTTCCTGTTCGTACCCCATCAAGTTCAGCCCATTCGATACACGCTTATATCCCTAAGAGGCAACCAGGGACCAGCAGCCGCAGTAACATCGAGTGAATTAAATCAGCGTCAGGGGCTGGAGGGAGAGCACTCAGTCAGGCAAGGAGCTCAAAGGCAGGCGCATCTCTCCAGGGGCCCCCAAGGATCGGCAGATGCCAGGATGGGCTCTGAGCCTCTTCTAGAATTTTCCCATGCCCTTCCTGGGGCACTGGATGCAGATCCTGTGTTTGACAACAGGATACTCCAACTGTCTTCAAACATGTCATGGTCAGATCAGATGCCTGGCTGGGGTGCAGCGGCCCCTGAGCTGCGGGAGGCAGCAGACAGTGCCCTGGTGGGTGGGAATAACCCGCCACCCCCTCACTCCCCTCACTGCTGGGGCTTCAGCCTGCTCTCTCCCACTTGGCAAAGTCCCCTGGGGTGGGGTTGGGGGGATTGAAGGAATAATCTGTCCTTTTCAGCTGCCGGCCTCCAGGTTTTCCTGGACCAAAAAGATGTTTCTTCTTCCTCTTCTCACCTGTTTTGTTGTAGTCATTGTTTTGTTTTGTTTTGTTTTTAGCAAAGTGGCTCTTGGTGACCTCAGAGCCTTTGAAGAGGGGACCAGGTGTGGAGCCCAGGCATCAGATGTTTGGAAGGACCTGGCCATGGCAGAAGTTTCCCAGAGCTGTCTTCAGCAGGCAGCCACTCCAATATCTGAACTCGGTGGGTCCCAGGAATTCTGCGTTGTTGGAGTTTCTCAAAATAGGGTCCTGTGGCAGGGGAACCTTCTGGAATGGGCCAAATTGGAGTGGCCTATAGGGCATCGGAGCCTTCTGTGAGGAAGCTGCCCATGGGGGCCCGGCCCTGAGCCAGGGGTCTTGGCACCCCAGCCTTTGTCTACACAGAGTCCAGCTCTGTCCACCCCAGGCAGGGCAGAGCTTCTGTTTCCTCAGAGGGGTCGAGGCCACAGGAGGCAGGAACTGGAGGCTCCAGAGGCAGTGTTCCTGGGAGCCCCGTGGATGTCACTGAGAAAGGGAGCCTGAGGAAGGACCCAGAGGCCCTGCCCCGCGCACCCACAATGCACCCTCCTGGGGCTCCAAGAAGGCTGAACGGGCGGCCTTGACAGGTCCATGCATTGCTCCAAAGGGTCCCCTCCTCTCCGCTAGAAAGGCAGCAAAGCCCCAGCTAGGCTGGAGGTCAGAATGAGGAGGGCACCAGGGAGGGCCCTTGCCTTGCATACAGCTGACCTAGCTTTGATCCCCAGTACATCTGGTTCCCCAACCCCACCAGGAGGGATCCCTGAGCACAGAGCCAGGAGTAGCCCTGAGCACCAGGTGTGGCCCCAAAACCACGGGAAGTTCCCCCCCCCCCCCCCGTGCGGCAGGATGGAGGATGGACTGTGGCTGCGTCTGCCCCTCATGTGGCCTCTGAGCTCACCCAAGAGAATCCAGGACAGCGAACGGTGCTCTAGCCCGCTCTATAGAGGGGAGGCCCCAACAGGCCAAAAGCAGGGCCTTGGCCGGGTGCCAGCCTCTGTCTGTCCAACCCTGTGTCTACCAGACTGGATCAGGAGGAGGGGCAGAAGGGCCTGAGTCCTCGTGCCAATGTCAGTGTCTCTTGCTTCCCTGGATTCCTTCCCAGAGGGGCGGTCTGGGTGGGTAGGAGTCAGTGGACCATGGGCTGTCCCCCTCCGGCCCTCCAAAAACAGCTCTGAGCATGCAGAGGGCAGCCAGGGACCAAGAGGGGCCAAAGGGCAGGGACAAAGCTGGCGTCCTGGCCAGTCTACAGGTCCATGTCCATCCCTGGCAGTGCTTTTGACTCAATTCTGCAAACTGAAATGAAAGCACTCAAGAGCCGCATCCCAGTGATCCTCTGGGCCCTTTCACTTGGTGAGGGGCCAGCTCCTAGACAGGGCTTCCTGCACCAAGGGTCAAGGTCACGCAGCCCACAGCAGCCAGCCACAGCCAAAGCCACTCCTGGGAGGACAGGGAGTGTCCAGACTCTTCCTTCCCACAGCCAGAGAAACCAAGGCCCAGAGGGGAGGAAGGGCCACAAGGCGCCCTGGAACACTGGGGAGTAAGTGACCTTGGGCTAGGAAGTTCTAGAGAGGGTCTGCGCTGAGCAGGGAGATGGGCCCGCAGCAGGCAGCAGTGGGAAAGGGCCCCTTTTTCCTTGACCCCAGGCCCCCAGAGCCAGCCCATCAGGTCTCAGAGGGACCTCGTGGCAGCATCTGCCTAACAAGGGCAGGCACCGCCCACTGGAGACACTGAAGGGAGGAATGGGAGTTTCGTCTGTCTCATGTCCTGACCCCTGCATAGCCCCTTGCTCACTGATGCTTTCCTTTCTCCCTCCGCTGCCCCCTTCAGCCTCGTCTGCTGCCCCCCCCACCCCCCACCATACCATCCATGCTGCAGCCCCCATCTTCCAGGCCCCATCATTGCCCCTGCAGGCAGATGGCTGTACTGGGCAGCTATTTCCAGGGTTCTCTTACGCAGGATCCCTAGTGGTGGACTGTGGGCGCCGTAGAACCAGGGGGCCAGTGGGGCTGTCTATTAACTGACTTTGGGGCCAGCGGCGCTCCAGACAGGATGTGGTCATGAGCTCGGGCTCTAGAGTGAGGCAGGAATGTGATGAAGGCAGGGAGATAGGGAAGGTCCCTCCCCAGGCGATGGCAGTAAATTTGCTGGGAAGTCACAGCTCTGAAGTTGCAAAGGCCAACCTTGCAGAAAACAGGAAATAAGACCTGATAAGACTCTCTCTCACCTGGCACTAGCATCAGACCCAGAGAAGCTCCAGCAGAAACCAAAGGCCAAGAAAGGAATTTCAAAGAAGACCCTCACCATTCCCAACCGCCCCCCTCCAACCTCCTTTGCAAAGGACTTTGACCTAGGTAGAAGCCCCACATGGGATCAAGCTGCTTAACGGCCATGATCCAAGAGACCCAGGAACAAATCTCGAACCCAGCAAGTTTTGGCAGAAATCCCTCCAGATTGAATTGTTAAAATTTCAGAATTTCAAAATTGCGCGGTCACTACTGCAACCACTCGACATCAGATGTTATTCATAACCAGCAATAGAAAACAAATTGTCTATGGTTGCCTTTTCGGCAGATCTGAGTGTTGGGGTAAAATCCCAAATAATAATGGTGGATCTGGTGTCAAAATATTGAATGTGATCAAAGTAGAGAGAGAGTAATGTGGAAATCATCTGCCCCACAGGTAGGGGGAGGATTGGGATGGGGGTATACTGGGGTTTTTGGTGGTGGAGAATGGGCACTGGCCAAGGTACGGGTGTTTCATTGTATGACTAAGACTTAAACACGAAAGCTTTGTAACTGCTCTCACAGTGATTCAATAAATAAAATAATCATTTAATCACTTAACTTCCCGTTAGTCATCGATTTGCTCGAGCGGGCGCCAGTAACATCTCCATTTGTCCCTGTCACGTCCTAGTGTAGCCCAATGGCATCTGTTCGCTCTGGGAACATGAAGAGCCTCAAACCGATCGTTCATGATCTTGACGAAGAAGTCTGACCATCTGGTAGGTGGGCAGCCACGCGGTCTTTTGACATCCTGTGGAATCCAGTCGGTAACAGCTTTAGTCCAGCGGTCGTCTTTAAATCTCATTATGTGATAAATAAAATAATAAAAAATGAAAAAAAGAAGCCCCACATGGGGGCAAGTTGGAGAAACCCTATAAAGGCCACCTTGAACAAAGGAGGAGTGCGCGCATGCTGCCCAAGCCCATGTGCTGCTTGCTTTCATGTGGCCAAGCACTTGTGGTGGCCGCATCTCCCCTTTTGAGATGGGGACTTTCATGCTTTCGTGTCTAATGCTGGAATGTGTGTAGGGGCTCTCCCTGCCCTTGGAGAAGCCCGTGTTCTCTCTTGAGCGCATTTCTCTCTTTCTCTCCTCTCTCTCTCTCTCTCTCTCTCTCTCTCTCTCTCTCTCTCTCTCTCTCTCTCTCTCTCCACACCTTCAAAAACCCTCCAAATAAAATCTGTTTTACTTCACTGCTTGTGTACTCCTGAAATTTCTTCCTGCGAGGCAAGACAAGAACCCAGCAGAGGCGGAGTGGGAGGAAGTGACCGTCTTTCTCTACCCCACTTCACATAAGTCACCCGTGGGGCCCACGAACATCAGATGTGGCCATGAGCTTGGGTTCTAGGTGAGGCGTGCATGGAGCAGTCCTGGACAAGCTGGCTGCCCACGGGGGCTCAGATAGCAGATTCCTACCAGTCTCCGGCCACCCCAGGCAATGGCCCTGGTTGGGACACTAGATCTCACCAGGCCATTCCTGCTCAGGGTGAGGCCACTCTGAGAAGGACCACAGAGTTCCCATCACACGCGGAGTTTCTCAAAGCTGCCCTGGGGTCCAGTTCTTCCTTCCCCTTCCCTCCTGTCTTCTCTTCCAGTCTCAGACCTGCCACAATGGGGGTGCTTCTTCCTCTGCCGTCTGCCCTGCCCTGATCCTGCATAGACAGTCCCTCCAATCCCGATCTCTCCTTCTCCACACAGAGTCCTCAGTATCAGAGGACGTGACCCAGGTTCTGGATCACGAAACAGCACAAGGAAGAACTGGGCCTCCAGCAGACCCTCCTCCGACCCCTGCTCACTCCAGCCCTGGTTCTGGTCTCACACCTGCTTGTGCCTATCCCAGGCGACTCTGCCTCTGGTCATGCTGGCTCCCAGGGCTGCCCAGGTCCCTGCCTGCCCCCTCCTGTCCCTTCGACGTCCAGGAAGGGGAGCCAGTGATTGGCCTCACGCCGGTGAGCCAGGCATCAATCCTCCTAGACAAGAACCACCCAAGTGAAAACTTAAACAATGACCGCCCCGTCGCAGGCAGCCAGGGGCCCGCCTCGTGCGGAGATGGAGCAAACAGATGTCAGCACAGACAGCCAAGCCGCACTGTGGAAATGAGACCCAGCAGGGAGGCTGCCACGAAGCCAGCCCCTCGCTTCCCGGCTCTCCCTCCCCCGGAGCCGGCCGGTCCCCCTAGCTGTGCCGTCACACTCAGCTATGCGGCACAGTCCTGCTCTTGGCTGTGATGGGGCCTGGGGGGTATCAAGGACGGAGCCACCTGCCAGGGTTCCGGGGGCCCTGCTGCCTTCCTTGGGGATGCTAGCGAGAGCCACACAGACTCCCAGATGCTGGGTCTTCCCCCCAGTGTACCTCCAAAGATCGCTGAGTGTGTCCCTTGGAAAGCCCCCACCTCACTAGGAGCCCTCCTGACTCACATCACTCCCTGTCACTGACGGCAGAACGTCGCACCATGTGGCCTGCCCATTCCCCCGCACCCGCCCAGTGCACACATGGGGACATCCATCAGGCTGCTTGGGCTGCCAGCCCTGCCCACGCCATGCCCCAGAGCCAGGCCTCAGCGACTCTCTTCGGTCCTGCTTGTTTCTCCTTCTCCAGGAAGCTCTTCCTGCTCTAGCCCTGCTCCTCAGGTGACTTTGCTGGGCATGACTCAGCTGTCCGGAAGTAAGGGTCGGGTCGTGGCGAAGGAGTGCTGGGACAATTCCCCGCCCCCCCCCCCCACCTGCCCACTTCTCTCCCGGGCACCCTGTTACCCACAGGTGGCTGGATCAGTCTCTTTGGAAAGGCTCCCCAATGTCTGGAAACTCCATTTCTGACTTTGGGGAAACATAATCCTACTGGCCGCCTTGGAGCAGGGCTGTGGCTCAGGAAAAGACCAAACGTCTGTGGTCCTGGATAGTGCCTGGGTTTAAGTCAGTGTGCCCTGGGCCTGGGACAGCACAGGACACACAAGACTGACCAGGATGCTGTGACCTCTGCTCTCTGCAGTTTTGAATAATAAGCACGCACTGATTTCACCATGGGGGGGGAAGGAAAGAACTGGGTGTCGGGGAGGAGACACTGCCACTGGGTGTCCCGGGCTCTCCTGTCGCCCACACAGCCTGCCCCATCTGCTCTGACCACCCCAGCTTAGCTCGGGGAAGCTCCAGTCTGAGCGGGGGTGAGGGGGAGGTGACCTCAAAGCCAGCGGGGAAAGTGTTTCTGAGGGGCTGAGCCCTGGCTGCAGCCCGCCCCACAGGCTCTCCTCCCGTTGGTAGGGAGTCAGCTCCTCCTGGCCCTACCTGGACACTGTCCACCCCAGGCTGGTCGCATGAGGCTCATACTCCAGCTGAGTTGCTTCCAATCTAGAGTAACAGCCGTGAATCTGCCCCCACCCCCGAACCAGAGATGCGCACAGAGATGAAGGCACTCAGATCTGCCCCATCTTGGCATGCGGGACCCCCAGGGGATGCAAAAGGAGTTCACTCATGAAGCCGCCTACTGCTCCTACCCTGCCTGGCCCCCACGCTCTCCCCATCCTTCCTCTTCTCCCCTTCCTTGTTTTCAGATTAACGTCATTCAAAATACAAGCCAATCCCACAAACATCCGTATTTGGAAAGACACATGTTTGGCCTCCCAGACCGCGGGAAAGCTCCCCAGTGGCCTCGGAAAGAGGGCTGGGAGGGCTCTCTCTGAGTCTCCCCCACAAACCCCGATCAAACCGCATGGAAGGAAGGGAGGGAGGAGGAGAGGGAGAGGGAAGGAGAGAATGCCCAGTGAAGAGTGTGAGCCGAGGTGAGAGAGATTGGGCTTTGCCCGGGGCCTGTGTGATGTCATGTGCAGGCAGGGTCCTTAAAGGGGTCATGTCAAAAAGGGGGCCCCCAGGCCGGGCCCTAGCCCAGTACAGGGACACCTTCAGAGGAGACAGGACCCAGGCGCAGAGGGTGCCCACGTGAGGTTCCGGACAAAGGCCAAGCGCATAAACCAGCGTATGCCCTGGTCCCAGACTCTGACCCAGGAGGACGCCGCTTCTCTGTATCTGTCCCTGTCAGGCTGTTCCGGCACAGCTGCGCCAACCAGTGGCTGAAGCTGGCCACCCCGAGGTGGCCGACAGTGCCCTCACTTTGTCTGTCCCCTCCCAGCCCACCTGGCTGTAGAAGCATTAGGGGGCTTGGTAGGTGCCTGCAAGCACCAGGGCGCCAGGCACCGGGTCCACGCTGTGTCCAGGCAGGTGGTCTTGCAAATCCCTCTGGAAGCTTCCACGGCAGCCTCTTCCCCAAGCCTGGCAGCCGAGCAAGCAAGGAAGCGCCTTCCTCCCCTGGCTCCCGGCCAGGGACATGAGCTGGAGAAGTGGCCTTTGTGAGCCCCCTGGCCGCGGTCCAGCCCAGCCCAGTTCTCAAAGACTACTTCTCCCAGTCTCTGCACGGAGAGGCCGGGGGTGGGGGGGCCAGCTCAGACTGCTCCGCTCCCGCCACCCCCTGCCCTTGACCCCTCTGCTTCTCCTGCAAACCTCCAGAACCCCGGCAGGGAGGCTCCAGGCAGCCCCTCTGGGTCATGCTCGGCTGGAGAGAGTGAGGGTTGGCCACAAGCCTTTTCTGCTCCAGAATGTCTAGAGGGCAGCTCAGAGAGGAGCAGGGATAAGTAAGGGCTCTCTTGGGCAAACCAGTCACAATTCCTGTGATTTTTGCCCAGAACCCCCAGAGTCCCAGTGGACACCCTTGCAAAACCACAGGGCTAGAGTTTCTGAACTGCAGGACGCGGAGGGGGAGACTTACAGCCCACAGTCAGCGGTCAGCAGGGGCAAGGGTGGGCCAGAGGCTGGGGAATCTGGAGGGGTGAGCAGGGGAGAGGGAGGGAGGGAGGGAGGAGGGCGTGGACTGGGGAGCACGGCTGGAGTGGCCTCTGCACACAGAGGCATGCACACACAGTTGTCATGACCAGAGCTCAGGGACACGGAGCCCTCGCCCAGCCTCGCTCCTGGACACAGCACCTCGAGGGGCCTGAGGGAGCCCCCAAGGCGCCCCCCGCACACACAGCCATCCGGAGCGGCCCACAGGCCTTCCTGCGGAATCCATTAGCACTGAGGCCGTCCCCGGCTCTCCTTGGGAGCTCTCTGGCAAGCTAATCCCTGCATAGCTGGGAAGTGAAGTCATTGCTGCTTCTGCCTGTGGGTTGCCCAGGTACATCTGGTTTCTCTTAGTCTCCGCCGCTGAGCAGAAACACATGTGCGCATCTCAGAGGCGGGCGTCTGTGGAAGGGCCTCTGGGGTGGGCTGGGGGGGGGTGGGGTGGAGGGCTCTGGGAGGGAGCGAAGCACCCCCTCGCCAATGTGTGTTTCTTGGCACACCATGTCCTGAGAGATGTTAATTAGGTTCCATGGGCAGAGGGGGAGGGGGCAGAACACTTGGCAAACCTTGCACGCAGCAGAGCTAGCAGAACAGAGGGGCTTCTTTCAGGGCCGGGGATGGGTGATCCTTAGGGAGGCGGAGAAATTGTTCCATGTTTGGGGGGCTCTCGGCCACACCCCTTCGTGGGGCTTGGGAGGAGTACTCTTCTCGCTCTTCTCTGGGTGGAGAGGAAGTGCAACTCCAAAGGGCTCCACTCGGGAGAGTCTGCAGGGGCTGCCTCCCCCGGAATGGGCCATGAAACCGTGCCATCCGAGCCAGTTTCCCCGCCTCCCCTCTGCTGTCTTCCGAGGGCTCCCCTTGGAGGCTGAGCCTCCTGTCTGAGGTCAGATCCTGAGGGTTGGGGAGGGGGGCACGGTCAGAGAGAGGGCCGCCTTCTGCGTGAGAGTTCCACCCAGACAGGCCTTGAAGGCCCCTGTGCGGCTCACCGGCCTGAGCTGCAAGCTGGCTTCTGTTGCAGCTGATACCACCCGGGTCCACACCCGGAGGCCCCAGAGCGCCCCCAGAAACACAGGCTGCTCCTGTTTGCAAAGGCAGCAAGGCAGCCCTGGACACCGCACAGACGGCTGTGGGCGCTGGCTGCATCGTTTCCACATGAGGTCACACTGCATTCCTCCCCCATGGCCTCTCTTGGAGAACTGAGTTTTCAGTGGTGGCTGTCGTTAAAAAAAATATACACAGCAAATGAAGGCCAATGTGGAAGGGGAAGGGAAGGGAGGATGCCTGCTGTCAGCCCAGCCCGAGAAGGTGCTCTGGGGTCCCGACACCCCCTTGGTGTGTACACTGGCCTGACAGCTACTCAAACAGAAACTTAACCTGTCACTTTTCTTCTTTCCTTTTTTAAATTTTATTTTAATTTTTATTAGTGAGACACCATGAGGTACAGTTGTAGACTTACAAATTTTTGTGTTTGGGTTTCAATTATTCAATGATCGAGTACCATTCCTCCACCAGTGCCCATTTTCCACCACCACTGAACCCAGTACCCCTCTCACCCCCCATTCCCCCGCTACCCACCCTGCCTCTGTGGTAGGGCATTCCTTTATGTTCTCTCTCTCCTTTTGGGTGCTGTGGTTTGCAAAAGTGGCATTGAGTGGCAATCATGTTCAGTCTATAGTCTACCATCTCCCACCCTGGGAGAATCCTCCCAACACCCTTTACTTGGTACTCCCTTCTCTATCTGAGCTGCCTTTCCCCCCAGCGTAGTACTACATGGAAATTATCATGCTAAGCGAAATGAGTCAGAAGGAGTGGGATAGACGCAGAAAGATTGCATTCATCTGGGGAATATAAAGTAACAAAATAGGAGACTAACACCCAAGAATAGCCAAGATAAGTACCAGGAGGTTTACTCCATACCTTGGAAGTTAACCTGTCACTTTTCAAAGGGGGCTGGAATGTAGCACAGCAGGGAAAACTTCCTTGCATGTGGACAACCCATAGGTCCCCAGAGCCCTCCAGGAGTGATCCCTGAGCACAGAGCCAGGAGTTAGCCCTGAGCACTGACAGTCATGTCCCCAAAACAAAAATAAAGAAATCGTTGCTTTTTCTCATGCAGTTCATGATCTCATGTTTGCAGTAGATGGGACATTATTCTGGCCCAAATATTTGCTACTCAGTGTGAGCCGAAGTATACATAGTATCCAGGCATTAGGCAACTTTCTCTCCTGAGGGCCCTGGTGGCAGGTGACTAAGGAAGGCTCTGTGAACAGAAAGTCTGGAAGCTTCCAGCTGAGACTGATGGTTGGGCCCTGCAGCCTGGCTGGAGCTGGAGCCGTCTCACCTGAAATACCTCAGCCAGCCCGTGGATGAGAAGGCCAGGGGTCAGGGAGGCGGCGTGAGGGCCGTGCCACAGGGCTCGCCCGATTGCATCCTGGCTCAGCACTAGGGTCCGTCCTGGCTGCGGCCACTCAGTGACCCGCCCGCCCTCACACAGCCCTGCTGCTCAGGCCTCTCAAGTCGTAGAGGTGCCCTCTGCCTGGCCGATCTCCGAGGCCAGCCCTGCTCCCGCCCAGACGCTCCTCAGGACCAGCTGGGTCCAGTAGGGAGAGCCGGAGGCTCCCAGGGCTGCTGTCAGGCTCAGCCGTAGGCCATCCTCGCTGAGAACACGACCAGCTGGGCCCCTGGCCACCGCCTGCGGCTCACGCCGATCTGGCGATTGGCTCATGGCTCCACTCAGGGAGGACGCGAGGTAAGGCGCGGGTCCCACTCTGCCAGAGGACATGCCCATGGGCTTGGAGCTGGGCTGCTGGTCACCAAGGACTGGCCAGAACCAGCGCCTCGGCCTGCATGGCCTCTTGTGGAAACTCTCTTTTCTTTTCCAGAAAGAAGTCTCTGCAGCACTCTGCCTTTGTCAAAAGCTGTAGAACCTACCTTGTGGGCAGGGACTTTGTCAGAGCACCTGGGGAGAGAATGGCTCTATACTAGGGGCCCTGCGGGTAGCCTTCGAGGGCTTCTTGGAGGCGGTGTGGGGGGACTGCTGCCCAGCAGGCTCATATAAGAGCTCGGCCAGGGCTGCCCTTATGTCAGGCCTGCAGCTCTGCCCCCTGCAGAGGTGACCTCAGGACAGAACACCCTTCTGGCTGGCTGTCTGACTGGGGGGCTTTCACTGTCATTGGGGCGGGGACATGCTGGTGGCAGTAACCCCAGGGAATAGTACAGGAGCAAGAACAAAGGGCACTGCTTTTCCAAGCCGGGACAGTGGAGGAGGGGCCGGCTGGAGGGGGTGGACTCCTCTCCTCTCTGCCGTCCACCCACTGGCGGTTCTGGTATCAGCAGGGGGAGGCAGGATGTGTCAGGTGAGCAGTTAATTTTGCAGTGAATGCAGACTGGGAGCCCCAGAGCGGGCTAGTCTACCTGCCTGGCCGGTGTCCAGGAGCCCTGCGGGTACTCAGCCAGGGCTGGTGCAGGCCTGTGAGCTTTACCCTCGCCAGCCTGCTGCAGGCAGAGATCAGGAGTGCGAAGGAACCTGGGGCGGGAGCGGGATGACCCAGCAGAGGCCTGATCTGAGCTGAAGGCAGGGGTGGACACTGTGACAGGCAAGCCCGAGTCAGCAGGGACACTCGCCAGTGAAGAAGGAAAGACTTGGGGGCCCACCCTGTCTCCCAGCCGCGAGGACCCCCCTCAAAAGGGGACAGACTGGCCTGGGTGACCCAGGATGGAAAGAAGAGAAAGTGGCAAGAGCTGGGGAGAGTCCTTGGGTCAGCTCCACGGAAGGCTTTCAGCCACCTGAGTGATATCCGGGGGCAACTCACTGATCCTTAGCACCGTGCACCTCAGTGCCTGAGGGCCCCTTGCAAAGGACACTTCTGCCCTCCCCAGCTGAAGGCGCATATGTGCCCAGCCCACAGTACCCCTCTCTGCAGTGTGGTGCCAGCCTCACGCCTGGTGAGGGAGGCACGAGCCTGGGGACCAGGAAGCTTGGCCAAACTCCCGCCCACCCCCCACAAGGCAGCAGCATGCTTCTCCTCACACCTGGGTCCTGACCACTAGACTCACCAGACTGACCTTGACAGGGATGCTTTGGCACAGTGGAATGAGGAGCTTCTGGGCATGGGGTCACTCCTTGGGCGCAGAGTTGGGGCTGTGAGGTCCTGGTGGCCTTCTGGGGTCAGGTGGGGCTGGAGAGGACAGAAACTGCCCACAGCTTTTTCAGAGACCAAGGCTGCCTCTCACCCTTGACTCTGAGTCACAGGGCGTCACAGGGCCTCTGACTCTGCCCCAGGGACTCTGCTGACTGCCCAGGTCCATCTGGGGAGTCCCCCTGACCCACCAAAGGACCCATCCCTACCCTCTGACATATATCGCCATCCAGCATCTCGGCCAGGTCCCTGGGGCACAGGTGTCCCGGGGAAGTGAGGGCTGGCTCTGTCACGCCAATGTGTTTGGGCTCTGAAGGAATCAGAGAGGGTTGTCCACAGCACGGACCCCACCTCAGGGCACAGCACATCCAGTAGGTGCATAATAACGACCCATACACATGCCGCTCACACACAGACACACACACACATTCATACTTCATACATATTCCCACATGTTCACTGCAACTCACAAATTCACACGCACGCATAAACACACGCACATACAGGCATATACTCACTCACTCACTCTTACACACGTGCACGTGTACGAGTGTGTGGTCACATGTGTGCACATATACATGCACGTGCATGCCCAACCATGCACATACATGCATGCTCACACACACACACGCAGTCAGCTCCAGCCCTGGAAGGCGGCGGCTTCATTTCTCCATTTCCAGGGTCCCCCTTCCAGCTGGCTCAGTGGTCAGGGAGGCCTCTGAGCAGAGGAAGTGCCTCTCCCTCGCCGCACTCACACACATGCATACGCACATTCATATGATTCATATGCATGTAGATATACACACGTGCACACACGTGGTCCTGAGAAACAGCCTTTGCCCTGCCCCCTGCAAAGTGAGAAGGCAAAGATGGGCAGGACCTGCAGCCCCAGTCCAGTACCCCCTCACCTGAGGTTGTGCTGACCTTACCCGCAAAGCTCACACTTTCTGTATCTCCACGGCCTCCACCCACCTTGGGGACTGAACATGCCTTGACTCCTTCCACCCAACTGTATTCTGGTCCCACCCTGGCAGTGGCTCTCAGTCGTGACCACCCTCCCTGGCACAGCCGGTGGGGCCAGGGGGAAATCAAAGGGTGGCCGGGGCAGGAGCGGGGGCAGTATGCAGGGGACATGGGAGGTTACACCGCTGCCAGCCACTGGGAGGAAAGATTCACGGCCCCCACCCCGAGCTGTGCCCCTCAGGGTCTACAGCCAGGCCCCCTGAGTCCCCACACAACTGTCTCTCTGAGCAGCCAGATGCTTTGCAGTTTGTGCTTCATAACAATTCGGTGAAAAGGGACATAAATAAATAAATGAAACTGCCCAGCTCTTGCCGCCTAACGATCAACACGCAGGCGCTTCAAGAGACGGAATTCTTCCAGAGGAACAATGGCTGAGCAGAGGCTAGCCCGCGGAAGAATTTACTGTCAGATATCATTGCTAGTTGCATTCTTAAAAAAAAAAATCAAGGGGGTTGAGGACACTGTCGTGATTTCTATCAGCCCCAGGAGACCTCCTGCATTTCAGCACTGGCTTATTTGTTTGTTTTTGTCACTGTGTCAGTGTCTGCGACTAGGAACACGCTTGCTCGCAGCTAGAAACCCCCTATTGGAGAGAGAGTTTGGAAACAAGGCTTTGTCGTTTCTTTCGGCTGGGCTGCTACCGCAGGATCTTGGATTTTCATGTGGATCCCCTCTTTGCCATCATTCTCTTGTCCCTGGGCGGCTAATCATCCTGGTGGACATATGGAACTGCTCACACTCAGAAGAGCTCCGGGCCAGGCAGGCTTCAGAGAAACGTGCCCCTCACCTTTGGCATGGAGTTCCAGATTCCATTCAGCCTCCTGGGGCAGCCTCCAACAGCTCAAGCTTAACCTGCAGCAACACTGAGGGGCCTGGAGGCTTCGGTCTGGGGATGGCCAGCTGGTCCATCTGTCTGCTTCTGTGGCTGCGTGACCTCGGAAATTCTCTTTCCCTCTCTGATCTCCTGCAACTGTCAAGGGGTAGGAATAGGAAATGCACCAAGAAATAGGAAATGCACCGAGAAGGCTAGAAGCCCGGGCCCCTCTGCTCAGCAGGCCCCCTTCACCTGGGAAGACAGCCAGTGGTATCAGCAGGTGAGACCTTGCAGGCAGGGACAGGTGGGTCCTGTAGAAGCAGGCCTGACTCACTGAGCACAGTACATGCCACAGTCCGCCACCAGGCCAGGGGCCAGCGTGAAACAGGAGGGCCATGGTGACCACTCTCACCAGCCCGAGTTCGACTCCACTCGCGGCACCAAGGGAGAATGCCTCCTCTCTGGTCCAGAGCCTCCAATTGCCAGGTAAATCCTGGAGTCCTGGGTGTGACTGAGTTCCAGAGAAGGGCTGGACCCTTTGCAGGACGGGGACTCTGGGCTGTGCCTGGGGTCGAAGGCTCTGAAGCAGTCGCATGGTTTACCCAACAGGCACTGAAGCTGCTGTCCTTTTCACTAAGCCTGGTGGTTTTGCAAAGATAAGAACTTCTTATTCACCTTGGTGACTGCTCCAGGGCCTGCACTAAGTTCTGCCTAAGCCCCTCTGGAACTGAGGCATCCAGAAAGGTGTCTGGAGCAAAGGAGGAGCGAGGGAGAAGGGGAGAAGGAGCTGAGCACAGTCTCTGCCCAGCTTCATGGCACCATGGGGGGACGCTCCCAGGCTTCTCTACTTGCGGCTCTGCCTCTGGGACCCCAGCACTGGGCAACTTACACACAGGGTCTCTTTCGTGAGAGTGTAGCCTGGGGGGGGGGGCAGTTCTGTGCTGAAAGCCCTGTACATGCCTCCCACCCATGCCCCCCAGGCCCAGTCGCTTCTCTGCAGTGGACGGAGCCACTGGAGCCCGGAGAAGAAGCAGTGAGGGAGTGCTGGGCTGTGTCCGTGCCAGCCAGATGGCCATCTGTGCAGTTGGGCCTCCCCGAGCCTGCGAGGAAGGAAGTATGAAAGCAAAGCCAGATGAGGGTGGGACCCAGCCAAGTCTCTCTGCAGGCGCCCCCAAACACATGCCATGTTCCCCGCCAAGACGTGTGCCGGCACATACACATGAGTGCACGTGTGCACGGGGCATCACGGGAAGGCGCCGCTCGCCCCAGCCCAGGGAAGGCCGCAGCCCAGCTGCAGGAGCCTCACCAGAGCCACGGCCCCTCGCCGTTCGCTCTTGGAGCTATGCGAGAACCAACCTAGCAGTCGGACTGTGGTGGGTGCCCCAAACGCGTGAGTGGGGGTGGGGAGAAGGTCACAGTCCCTCTTCTCTGCAGACTCAGCTGTCCCAGCTGCAAAATGGGTCCTACCTACCTTCATTGAATAGCTCTTTGTAGACTAGCAGGACCCAAGCATGAGTCACAGCCTCTTATTTCCATGGGACCTTCCAGAGTTGAGCAGAAGCGTTCGGTCTGTGTTGGCTGTGTGGGTGCTCACACATGCTCTCTGGGCTCCAGGCTAGAGCAGGCAGGCTAGAGGAGCTCGGATGTTGGGGAACACACAGGCTTCCCTGATGTGTTGCTCCAGCCTGCCACCTCCCTCCTGCCCACGGGACCACCGCCCAGCTAGCCTGACCCTCTTGAACCCTGTGGTGAAGGAGGGGAGTTGGTGTCCTTGGGAGAGGAAGGCAGGTACAGCAGTCATTGGTCTGGTGCTGGAGTTACATAAGAACCATTCTTTTTTTTTTTTTTGTCACACCTGGCAATGCACAGGGGTTACTCCTGGCTCTGCACTCCGGAATTACCCCTGGCGGTGCTCAGGGGACCATATGGGACGCTGGGAATCGAACCCGAGTCGGCCACGTGCAAGGAAAAAAGGCAAACGCCCTACCTGCTGTGCTATTTCTCCAGCCCCGAGAACCATTCTTAGTAGCATTGTAAAGTACAGAACCTCAAGAAATAAAATTTAAAAAATAAATAAAAGTGGAAGAAAACAAATTAAAGCTACTTTAAATAATTTGGGGCAGAGAAAGTTGATAAAAAATAAATAAAAAAAATAAAGGACCCGCCACTCGTATTCCTTGCTGGCCCTGTGCTCCTATCACTCTGCTTCTAGGATTGCAGCCCTGGTCAGGGAATGCTCTGGTGCAGCTCAGACCTGCCCCACCTTCTCTCAGGACAATGAACCCACATTCCTCAGCCAGAAGTGGGCCAGGGGCCCCACTGAGCCAGAGCTGGGGGTTTGGCACAGATGGGAGCCCCCTTTCTGCCAGGAGAGGAAACAGCCAAGAACCCTGGGGCTTCCTGAAGGAACCGGGCACCAGAAGCTCCTGCTTCCTGAGCATCTGCCAAGGGCAGGAACCGCCGGGGCCTGGCCTGGCCAGATCCTGGAACAGACGACAGCACGGAGCCAGCCCAGGACGGCAGGACATGGCTTCCTGGCCAACCACTCTCCACCTCCCCATTCCCGACTGGCCCTGCTGATCTCCAAGTCCCTTCCCTTCTGTGGCTCCAATATGCTGTAGAACTGTCGGGAAGCAGGTTGGTTCAGGGAAATGCCCACACTGAGTGGGTCCTGATGAAGCGGATTCTGGCACAGGTGCTGGGTACCACCAGTTCCCCGCTCTGCTTCTGCTCCCCTTCAACACACGTGCAAGCACGCGCAGGACCCTGGCTGCCTTGGGGCAAACCCTGGGCCCCAGGGTCCCCGCTGATGGTCACCCCATCCTCCATCCACAGGACTGAGGTGGAGGAAGCAAAGGGTCCACTTTTAACTCAGTCAGTGAATAAAGACAGGCTCACAGGGACAAGAAGTGAACGGATCAGTACATGGGGAAACGTCCTCAGAGACATGGCAGCAGACAGGTCTGAAACAAAGGTGGGAAATGGCAGCGTCACACAGCGATGATCGCTACAGACAGGAAGCATCAGGGACAAGGTTGACCGGTGAAAGTTGGAGGAGAAACAGAATGTCCGGCTTGGGTCTAAGGAGCTCCTGCAAGATATTCAGCAACTCTCAGCAGAGAGACCCAGAGGGACCCACAGCGCCCAGCCCCACTGAGCCTCTCACAGCGAGTGGTGGAGGCTGGTGTGGCCTGAGATCAGACCCTCACCGACGGGCGCTTCCTGCCAAATGCACACAGCTCAGTCTAACCCCTCTGGGAAAGCATCTGACAAGGGCAGAGAGGTGCTCAGTGTTTGGGCACTGCATAGCCAGGGCAACTGCTCAGAAAGGTGAGGGCATGTGATAAGGACTGCGGCAGAATCCCGGGCAGAGACTGCCAAGAGAGAGGACAGAGACAGTGTGGGGAAAAGCCAACGGAGCAGCAGCTTCCATACTAAGTTTCTGGTTTCCAGAGCTGCCAACAATTTAAGGAATGAACATTAGCAACAGCCAAGGAACACAGAAGTCTCTCCTATAGGGAAACTTCATTTTCAGAGAAAAAGTGAGGGCCTGAGAGATAGTACCATGAGTAAAGTGTCACTCCAACCCAACAGAAAGTCTCTGAGTCCAGCCAGGAGTGAGCTCTGAACACAGAGCCAGGAGTAAATCCTGAGCACCAACAAGGGTAATCCCCGCCCCCCCCCCACCAAATAAACACTGAAAGAGAAAGCTGAAATGTCTGCCCTGTGTTCATTTCTCTAGGGCTCTAGTGGGCCAGCTGAGAGCTGACGTGTCTCCTTCCAGGTCCCCGATAAATGGGGCTTCCTGGGTTTCATAGTTTCACAGTTTCTTTCTTCTTCTTTTTTTACTTTATTGAACCACTGTGAGATAGTTACACACTTTCATGTTTGGGTTACAATCACACAATGATCAAACACCCATCCCTCCACCAATATTGGTGATGGGGAATGTGCACAGACACAGTTTCACTGGGTTCTCACCATGGCTCTCCTCCAGATAAGGAAACTGGCCCAGCACCCAAACCTAGAAACCAAAGGGGTGCAGAGTCTGCGCACGGTCTGCCCACAGGCAGAAACAGCAGCGAGGAGGAAGAGACCGCAGGGGGGTCTGCGTGCATGGCTACAGAGAAGCCCCAACCCCGTCCCAGCACAGGGCACTGGGAGGGTGGTGGTCCAAGCCCGGGGGTGCTTCTTACCCAGGTACTCAGGCCCTGGACCCACCTCCCATATAAACTGAGCATGTGGCTCCAGATGGCTCCAGCCTGGCCCAAGAATCGAGTGTGCGGCCCCTGCAGCATCTTTGGGAAGTGGCAACCTTAGGCTCACCCTCCGCCTGTCTCCATGGCCACTAGGAGAAGGCCAGAGAGCAGCGGGCACAGTTGGACCGAGGAGCAGAGAGGAGTGTTGGCCTCAGCCTGAAATCCTAAACACAGTGGAGGAATGCGGGGGAGCACTGCAGAACTAGGAAGGAAAGGCGTCCTGGACTGCTCTGATTCTCTGCTGGCCAGGACATGGTGCTTGTGCAGAAGCAGCTGAGCTCCCCAGGTCTGACCAAGCCAAGGTCACCTCTAAAACCAGAGACTGGAGGGAACTAACTCAAGGTGGTAGGGCACTACCCTGCATGCAGTGGGCCCTGAGTTGCATCCTGGGCACTGCTTGCCTCCCACACTGACAAGTGTGTTTGTGCTGTCAACCCCAAGCCTCTGCCCACTCCTCTTGCCACAGCAGCACTGTCTCTGGCCCCAAGCCAGTCAAATGTGACCATGTCCCTTAATACGTCTTGGTAGATCCTTCCGCCAGCCAAAAATAATAGAAACAATAATAAAAAGATAAGGAAGAGAGAGAAGGGGAAAGAGAGAAAAAGGGAGGGAGGGGATGGGAAGGGGATGGAGGGGGAGGGAAGGAATGGAAGAGAAAGAAAAGAGAGGAAAGGAAAAAGAAGAGTTGAGGAGAGAGAGAGAAAAGAAAAAGGGAGAGGAAAAGGAAGGGAAGAAAGGAGGAACAAGCTTCACCTAATGATCTCACCAAGGAATCTTTGAATCCCTGAGATTCTGCACATAAACCAAGAAACCTCCAAATGCTACTGAGCACCTCAATGGGGGCACTGCTGCTCCCTCTGGCTTGGTGAGAGCACTGTTGTTTGCAAATGTATGGGATGATTTAAGCCAAGCTGAGCACCACCCTCGCCAAGGAGACCTGGAGATGGAATTACACACGCATGGACAGAACACGCCCCACAGAGCGCCAGAGTGCTGACGTCTGCTAAATGCCAGAATTCTCATCAGCTTGCTCGAAGTCAATCAATGACTCACGCCAGGTCTTTATGTGAGCACTTCTGGAGTAATAAGTCTGATTAAACTTATTTTCGGACTGTGGGAAGTTTTACATAGCGGATGGCCTTGCCTGCTCCAGTCTGAGGATGTATCGTGTGCATCCAAGCCCCACAGGGCCCTGCCAAGGTCGCAGATGTCTGGATGCCAAAGAGAGCCGCAGAATGAGAGAAGTGCCTCCCCTGTCCTTCTTGCTGTCCTGGGCTTTCAACAGAAGGGCTTGCCTGCATTTGCTTCAAACTGGTCCTACTTTAGCAGCTTTCGATGTAAATTGAGAGGATTAAATGAGGTTAACGATTTTCAAGGATGTACCTGAAAACAAAATTTAAATTCCAACTTCCATACTCTGACTTCAGACTCTCAGGAGTGAGTCTATTGGCCTTTTTGCAAAGCAAGCCTACAACTTCGTTTTCTTTCAGTCCTAACAGAGTAACCAGGACCAGTTTTTTTTCACCTGGCTTAGCTCTCTATTGCTGTTTTAGCGAATCCCCACTGACTTAGTGGCTTAAACAATATTAATGTCTTGGGCCAGAGAGAATGTAGAGGGGTAAGGTATTTGCTTTGCACGTGACCTTCCTGGGTTTGCTCCCCAGCACTCCATACGGCCCATGAGAACTACCAGAAGTGATTCCTCAGCACTTCAAGGTGTGGCCAAACAAAACCAAAAAAAAAGCAACATTAGTGTCCTGCCAAATAGGTGTGAGGTTAAAAATGTAAAACTGGGGGCCAGAGAGGACAGTACTGGGGCTAAGATTTATACCTTCCATGTGGACAACCAATGACTGTCCACCCCTGGTGCCCAAGCATGACTGGCCCTGAGCAGTGCAGCCCTAGAGGCCTCCAAGCACCTCTGGGGTACCCACATAGCCCCAACACCACGGGGCCTGAGCAGCCCTGCACCCTTGCTCCTTGCATGGAACCATGTCCTGGTCAGCAAAGGGTCACATGGAGAGGTTCCCTGGCCTTCTATTTTTTTTTTTTTTGCTTTTTGGGTCATACCCAGCAATGCTCAGGGGTTACTCCTGGCTTTGCACTCCTGGCGGTGCTTGGGGGACCATATGGGATGCTGGTGATTGAACCCGGGTCGGCCGCATGCAAGACAAACGCCCTATCACTCCAGCCCCATCCCCTGGCCTTCTGAGCATTGCTCAGCGACCCCAAAAATCTGAAACAAGTCTCAAGGGGTTAAATGTTAAACTCTCATATGGGACTTCATTACTGCTGAAAGCTGTAGCGAAGAATTGTTTTTGTGCCTTTTTCAGCTCCTAGAAGCTCTCTCCTTTCCCTATTTTGCATTTTCCTTCTCTCTTTTTCAAATCCAAATCCTTCATATACTGCATTCTGTCCTGCTGCTGCTTCTTTCCTCTCTCTTCTCCTTTAAGGATGCTTGTGATCACCACCTGGATAATCCAAAATAACCTTCTCATTTTAAAGGCAGTTGATTAGTGACCTTACTTCACCTGTAATCGTCGTTTCTCCTTGCTGCATAGCCTGATTTACTCACTGCTAGCAGTGATGAGGATGTAGGTACCTGTGAGAGCTATTCAGTGTCCAAGGCAATTGGGAAAGGCATTTAAATCATGTAAAACACGTTCTCAAGACACTGGGCTCACAGTATCGGTACTTCAATCCTCAAAAAAGGGAAAGAAGGGTGCTATAATTCCAGAAGCATACGGTGAACTTGGTAAAGCTTGAGCGGGATTCAAGCAGCATGGCAAGAGTGGAGACTAGGAAGACTGAGGTGCCGTGATTGTGGAACTGAAGAGGGAGATGCTGTGCAGAGGGCCAGCAGTGAGCATCCCCTGTCTTTACTAAGCTGTGAAGAGAGGGGAAGCTGGCCTAGGAAGTTAGGCAATAAGCAAAGAAGGGGGGTGGGGTGGGGAGAAAACAGTGAAAAGCTGCCAGCTCAGCAAATACTGAAGTTGAGGATTGAGAATACTTGAGTCCTAGCCAGCGGGATGGAGAAACATTGCTGAACACGGAGGGTGTCCAGGAGGAATCCCATAAATGCCACTCCTGTGGCAGCATGAGGCTAATCCTGGAGTAAAGGCTTCTCCAGACTCTACAAAGCTTAGAAACAAGTCTCAAACATCCATGATGGTTTAAAAGTACTATGATTTCTAGAACACAACTCTGCATGTTTCAGGGAAAAACCAACAACCAGGCACTCAATAACCTCCCATACAATATATACGAAATCTAATTTAAAAATTAAGCAAATATAAAAATAATAAATAGAGCCCAACCAATATAGCAAGCCTGTAGAATCAATCTTTGAAATCACAAAGGTTGTGAAATTAGCATTAAATCTTAATCACTTAATCACTTAACTGCCTGTTAGTCGTCAATTTGCTCGAGCGGGCGCCAGTAACGTCTCCATTTGTCCCTGTCGCGTGCTAGTGTAGCCCAGTGGCATCTGTTCGCTCTGGGAACATGAAGAGCCTCAAACCGATCGTTCATGATCTTGACAAAGAAGTCTGACCATCTGGTAGGTGGGCGGCCACGCGGTTTTTTGATATCCCGTGGAATCCAGTCGGTAAGAGCTCTAGGCCAGTGGTCGTCTTTAAATCTCATTACGTAACCATCCCATCTGATTTTTGACACCTTGGCAAATGAGACAGCGTCCCTGATTCTTGATCATCGATGGATGTCGGAACTCCAGATTCTTTCTCTCATTTGAGTGAAACGTGATATTCCAAGCATAGCCCTTTCTATTCTTCTTTGGGAGACCTGAATAGTGTTCTCATTCTGTTTGCATAGGGCCCAGGTCTCTGAGGCATATGTTAATGCAGGAAGAACAGTGGAATCAAAGAGATGTGCCCGGAGCCGGAGGTTCTTCATCCTCTTAGCTATTTCTTCGACATTCTTGAAGGCGTTCCAAGCCTCTCTCTTCCTCTTACGCAGCTCGGGTGCCAGGTCATTTGTCATGTTGACTTCTCGACCTAGGTACACATAGCTGTTGCATTCGGAGATGGTGGTTCCGTTGAGAGCGAATGGGGCATCAGAAATGAGGCTGTTTCTCATAAACATTGTCTTCGTAAGATTCAGCTGTAGTCCTACCTTTCCACACTCATGGTCAAAGTCGGCCAGCATTTGTGCCGCTTGGCTGATGTTTGGTGTTATTAAAACAATGTCATCAGCAAAGCGGAGGTGGTGTAGTTGCCAACCATCTATCTTTACTCCCATTTCTTCCCATTCCAGTCGTCGCATGATGTTCTTGAGGGTGGCACTGAAGAGTTTCGGTGAAATGGTATCACCCTGCTGCACCCCTCTCTTGACATCAACGATCACTTCTTTGTAGAATGGTGAGATCCTGGTAGTGAATCAGCAATACAGCTCACGGAGGATCTTGATGTATTGGGCTTGAATGCCATGATTGGCTAGGGCTTCCATGACCGCTTCCGTCTCAACAGAATCAAAGGCCTTCTTTAAATCAATGAACGTTAAACAGAGCGGCATCTTGAACTCCCAAGAAACCTCAATGAGCTTGGTTATCGTGTGGATATGGTCGATGGTGCTGAATCCTTTGTGGAACCCGGCTTGCTCACATGGTTGTCCTTCATCTAGTGTTCTGCCAATCCTATTTAGGATGACTCGAGTGAACAACTTGTAGATGACAGACAATGGGCAGATCGGGTGATAGTTGCCAATGTCATGGATGTCTCCCTTCTTAAATAGTAGTACGGTCCTGCTGGTTTTCCACTGGGACGGAACCTTGCAGTCAGACAGGTAGCGAGTGAAGAGCCGAGCCAGTGTATTGATGAGTACTGACGGCAGGTTCTTCAGGTGTTCAGGTCTGACCTTGTCTGGGCCGGGTGCTGTTTGTTTCTTTACCGACGAAATGGCATGTCGGATTTCAGAAGGGAGAACGTTGGGAACGACATATCCATCCTGTGGAATTTGGTATGTCGGCAAGTGGACATGGCTATCGAAGAGATTTGAGTAGAAGTCATGGATAATCTTCTCCATTGCCATTCTGGAGGATGTGATGGATCCATCAGGACCTCAGAGGGCAGTCATCTTGGTCTTGTAGTTGGCGAAGGACAGGCAGGCGTTACGAATATTGTCCCAGTTTCTGCCGCATCTACCAGTACTTCTGCTCTTCTCTCTTTGAGGTCTTCCTTGATCACATCTCTGCACTGCTTTGCGAGCTCGGACGTTAGCTTGCAGTTTCCTGAGGCATGCGCCAAACCACACTGGCGAATTAGCTCAAGAGTTTTCGAAGACAGGTGTTTTTTTGTGGCTATCTCTCTCTTGGCGTTCCTCACACATTCATGGAGGTGCTGAACCAGTCGATCGTATTCCTCGTCAATGTTGTCAACAATGGCATCTTCCCATGTTGCCACAATAGTGCCAAAGAGTTCCCAGTTGGTGGTCATTCTGGGAGTTCTCTTTTTGAACTTTGCAGCCCTTTCTCCCCACTCTGTGAAGTAGAATTTTGCACAAAGGAGATGGTGGTCCGATCCCGTTCGAAATTTTGGGACAACAGCGACATCGGTCAGGCAAAACTGTCGATTGAACATGATGTGGTCTATTTCATTGTGGAATCGTCCACCGGGAGACTCCCATGTCCAACGTTTAGATTCTGCCTTCTGGAATCTGTGAGTTACCATGGATGGTCTTGGTCGACATGATGAACTCAGACAGTCTCTCACCCTGTTCGTTCCATTCTAGGCCATGGGTCCCGATGTGAAGTTCTTCAGCTGATCTTCTCGGTCCTATCTTGGCATTAAAATCACCCACAATTATCTTGTAGAAGGTGTGGTCTTCTTTATAGAACTTCTCCAGCTCCATGTAGAACTTCTCGATTTCTCTTTCATCATAATGAGATGTTGGTGCGTAGACAATGAAGATAGAAACTGCAGGCAGTGAGCCACATCTATTCAAATGTAAACGTCCAATTCAGGTTGTTAGGCATTCGAATGAATCAATGCTCATGGCCAAGTTTGTGTTGACAAGGACACCGACGCCTCCAACACCTCTTTTATTGCATGTTCCGAGGAACAATTCTTCTCCAGTGTCAAAAACGGCATGGTGAGATTCGTGCCTTCTTGTGTCGGTCAGACCAATGATGTCGTACTTGATCATTTGCGCTAGTACCATCAGGTCCTCAATGGATGCATCTGATGCTAGCGTATGTGCATTGAAAGTACAGACGATCATTTTTGTCTTCCTTCGTTGTGGCAGCCTAGTTTGGCCTCGAGATTTTGTCAGCCTCTCCTTTCTCATCCTTCTCAGTGCTGCCATGTCAGTGAAGCCTTCAGGGTCAGGTGAATGAGACCAGTTGTAGTTACTGGTTTTGGCATATCAAATACACAACGGATAGCTTGCCAGGCTCTTCTGTGCGGGCGGAATACTCTCGGTAGCTTGCCAGTCTTTCCTAGAGGGATAGAGGTTTTTGGGGCGACCTCTAATCACCCTTGTAGGTGTTACCATATTTGAACCCTATCAAATATGGTATGACAATTCCGGAAGATGGGTATTTCGTGTCTTATGATGTGTGGCCATGTTGTGGCCGCGCGGGTCCAGAAAGCGTCCTGGAGTGTGGCGGCGGCTGGGTAGTGGAGGTAGTGTCGATCATTAAATCTAAAGCATCTTAAAAACAACTATTATAAATATTTTCAAAGGCTAAATGCTAAAATAAAACCCTACAAATCTCGAACCCGAACTACTTGTGGCAGAGATGGCCCAGGACTTCACAGTAGGCCCTCTCTGCTGGCTGCTCCAGACGGGGGCAGGTGTTGTCCCTCTCCCTGCCTTTTAGGAGATCTGGCGGCCGCCATTTTCTAGAAGCCAGCAAGAAACGGTGATGGCAAATCCCAAGTCTCGAGGGACAAGGGAGGAGTGGGCCCTTCTCCTTCCCCCCACCTGATGAGATTCTGAGATAATGCCACATCCGCCCACCGTCTACTTAAACTCCCACATGGCCACGATCCAGAGACACACAAACGAATCTCGAACCCAAACAACTTGCTGCAGTGATTTCTTCAGACCCTAACTATTAAAAATTTAGAGTTTCTAGAGTGCATGGCTGTGCGACATTATATTATATCTATAACAAGCAATACAAAACACACAGTCTAGCTGCACTTTTGGCAGGTATGAGGGGTGGTAGGACAGGTCTTGAAATATCGAAGGTAACTAAAGTAGAGAGAAAGTATTTTTCAAATTATCTGCTATACAGGCAGGGGGACATGTGGAATTGGGGAGGGGGGATACTGGGGATTTTGGTGGTGGAAATGTGCACTGGTGAAGGGATGGGTGTTTGATGACCGTATGATCAAACTTCAAACATGAAATTTTTGTTACTGTATCTCACGGTCAATTAACTAAAAATAATAATAATAAAATAATAATAAAATAAAATAAAACCCTAAACACTCTAGAGTTTTAAATTATAATATAAAAAACCCTTAAAATTCACTGGACATATTTGCAAGCAGATTAGACACTGCAAAATAAAACATAAGTGAAACTGAATAAAGTTTGAGACTCTCAAGAAAGGTAAGGACAGAAATAAAAGCTAATCAGTTAAGCAGATCCAACAACATGGAAGGCAATACTACGTAGTATGCAATGATTTGTATAACTTGGATGATATCGAAATATTTAAAGAAATAATAGCTAAGAGCTTTCTATGCTGCATTAAAAGTATAGACTAGGATATACAAAAAAGTCGACCCCCAAGGCTGGTAAAAACAAAAACCCATCAAAGCATAACATATTCAAGTTTATGAAAACCATTGATAAAGAGAAAAATCTTAAAATTAGAGAAAAAGCAGCCATGGTCCATAGAGAAACCTAAAGTAAAATACTATAAAGACTATTTAGTCAGAGCTATGTAAGCCAACAGACAATAGAATATCATTATGCTTAGAAAGGAAAAGTGACTATTAATCTAGTCTACTTACTATTAACTAGACTATTACTCTAGTCTAATCTATTAACTAGAATTTTATTTCAAGTATAGGTATTCTTCAAACATAAAAATGAAATAAAGAATTTTCAGGGGCTGGAGAGATATACAGTGGGTAGGGAGTTTGTCTTACACACACAGCCAACCTGGGTTCAATCTCTGGCACCCCATATGGTCCCTGAGCACATTCGGAGTGATTCCTGAGTACAGCCAGGTGTAATCCCCCCCCCAAAAAAATTTTAGACAAGCAAAAGACAAGAAATTTATCGACTAGTAGACTTCACTGTAATAACTACTAGATATTCTGGCAGTTTAAAAAGTTACATGCCTTCCCATTTCTCACTTTATTTTAAAGATAAGAAATTATTTAACATAAAATAATAATTTCTAATTTATAATATGTATATAAGTTTTTGAAATACGCAACAGTGGGGCTGGAGTGGTAGCACAGCGGGTAGGGTGTTTGCCTTGCACGTGGCCGACCTGGGTTCGATCCCCGGTATCCCATATGGTCTCCCAAGCAACGTCAGGAGTAATTCCTGAGTGCAGAGCCAGAAATAACCCCTGAGCATTGCTGGGTGTGACCCAAAAAGTAAAAAAAGAAAAAAAAAGCAACAGTGTCAGCACAAAGAACACAAGAGCATCAGCTCTACTGCAATGGAATTCTTGCATCAAATACGAAGAGGTAAACCAAATTTAACAGATGATTTATGAACTCTAGGACAATAGCTAAAATGCTGAAGTGAAGAGGTGGAGATGTAGCTCCCTGGAGCTCATTATTTGCTCTTGCAAAGTGGTAGACACTTGTTTTGTATGTGTGAAACCCTCAGTTTAATACCTGGTAAGAGGAAGGAAGGAAGGAAGGAAGGAAGGAAGGAAGGAAGGAAGGAAGGGAGGGAGGGAGGCTGGCTGGTTTTAAGAAAAGTTTCAGTTTATAGAGAAGACAGGATGTATTCTTAAGAAACAATTACTGAATTTACACAAAATAAGGCCCCCCAAAAGTGGAATGGGTGATAGATGTGAAAAATATAACTAGTTATATGATATATTTGAACCAAACTTTCAATTATGATATTAAATGTTAATTGTCTAAAAGTCTTAATTCAGAAACCCAAGATTGACAGACCAAATTCGAAAAAAAGACCTAACTATTTATATTATGTGTATGATATCTACTTTATTTTTCTAATTTTTTATTAGTGAATCACCGTGAAGTACAGTTACAGACTTATAAACTTTCGTGCTTGCGTTTCAGTCATAGAATGCTCAAGTACCCATCCCTCCACCAGTGCCCATTTTCCACCACCAATAATCCCAGTATCCCTCCCACCACTCCAACCCCGTCCCCTCCACCCTACCCCGCCTCTGTGGCAGGGCATTCTCTCTCTCTCTCTCTCTCTCTCTCTCTCTCTCTCTCTCTCTCTCCCTCTCTCTCTCTCCTTTTGGGTGTTGTGGTTTGCAATAGAGATATTGAGTGGCCATCATATTCTGTCTATAGTCTACCTTCAGACAGTATCTCCCATCCCAAGCAGGTCCTCCTAGCACCCTTTACTTGGTGGTCCTTTCTCTATCTGAGCTGCCTTTTCCCCCAGCATGTGAGGCCGGCTTCTAAGCTGTGGAGTGATCCTCCTGGTACTTATTTCTACAATTCTTGGGTGTTAGTCTCCCATTCTGTTACTTATTCCACAAATGAGTGCAATCTTTCTATGTCTGTCCCTCTCTTTCTGACTCATTTCACTTAACATGATACTTTTCCTGTTGATCCACCTATATACAAATTTCATGACTTCATCTTTTCTAACAGCTGCATAGTATTCCAGTGTGCAGATGTACCAAAGTTTCTTTAACCAGTCATCTGTTCTTGGGCACTCGGGTGTTTTTCAGATTCTGACTATTGTAAATAGTGCTTGCAATGAACATATAAGTGCAGATGTTATTTCTATTATATGTTTTTGCATCTCCAGGATATATTCCCAGAAGTGGTACTGTTGGGTCAAATGGGAGCTCAATTTCTAATTTTTTTAAGAAGCATCTATACTGTTTTCCAAAACGGCTGAGCCAGTCGGCATTCCCACCAGCAGTGAAGGAGGATCCCTTTCTCCCCACACCTGCGCCAACACCAGTTGCTTTTGTTCTTTTTTGATGTGGGCCAGTCTCTGTGGTGTGAGATGATATCTCATTGTTGTTTTGATCTGCATCTCCCTGATGATTAGTGATGAGGAACACTTTTTCATGTGTCTTTTGGCCATTCATATTTCTTCTTTGAGAAAGTTTCTGTTCATTTCAAACAGGCGGGCATTGCGAGTACTTTTCCTGGCTTCTGCCGCATTGGCCAGCACTGCTGTTCTTCTCTCTTTGAGGTCTTCCTTTATCGCTTCTTTGCACTCCTTTGCAAGCGTGGACATTAGCTTGTGGTTGCCTGAGGCTCGCACCAAGCCAGTTGGTGAATGAGCTCGAGAATTTCCCAAAACAGGCATCTTTTTATGGCTTTCTCTCTCTCTCGGCGTTCCTCGCACAATCATGGAGGTGCTGAACCAGTTGATCATAATCCTTGTCAATGTTGTCAACAATGACTTCTTCCCAAATTGCTGCAATAGTGCCAAAGAGCTCCCAGTTGGTGGTCCTTCTGGGAGTTCTCTTCTTAAACTTTGCAGCCTTTTCTCCCCGATCCATGAAGTAGAATTTTGCATAAAGGAGATGGTGGTCTGATCCCTTTTGGAATTTTGGGACAACAGCGATATCGGTCAGGCAAAACCATCGATTGAATATAATGTGGTCAGTTACATTGTGGAACTGTCCACCAGGAGACTCCCATGTCCAACGTTTAGATTCAGCCTTCTGGAACTGTGAGTTTACCATGGATGGTTTAGGTCAACATGATGAACTCAGACAGTCTCTCACCTTGTTAATTCCATTCTAGGCCACGGAACCTGATGTGGAGTTCTTTGGGTGGTCTTCTCGGTCCTATCTTGGCATTAAAATCACCAACAATGATTTTGTAGAAGGTGTGGTCTTCATTAAGAACATCTCCAACTCCATGTAGAATTTCTCAATTGCTCCTTCATCATAATTGGATGTTGGCGTGTAGACAACGAAGATAGAAACTACCGGCAGTGAGCCACATCTATGTGTAAGCGTCTGATTCAGGATGTTAGGCATTTGAATGAATCAATGCTCATGGCCAAGCTTGTGTTGATGAGGACACCGACACCACCAATGCCTATTTTGTCGCATGTTCCAAGGAACAGTTCTTCTCCAGTGTCAAAAATGGGGTGATGTGGTTGATGCCTTCTCATCTCTTCAGACCAGTGATGTCGTACTTGATCTTCTGTGCTTGCACCATCAGGTCATCGATGGATGCTTCTGATGCCAGCGCATGTGCGTTGAAAGTACAGACAGTCATTTTAGTCCTTCTTCATTTTGGCAGCATATTTAGGCCGTGAGATTTTATCATCCTCTCCTTGCTCATCCTTCTTAACGTGTTAGGGCCAGGATAATGAGTCCCATTGTTTTTACTGCTTTTATCATATTGAATATGCCACGGGTAGCTTGCCAGTCTCTGCTGTGTGGGCGGAATATTCTCAGTGGCTTGTCGGGTTCTCCGAGAGGGATGGAGGCTTTTAGGGCGGCCTCTAATTGCCCTTTTAGGTGTCCCCATAATTTACACCATATTTAAACCCCATCAAATATGGTGTGGTAATCCTGGAAGAAGGGTATTTAGTGTCTTATGATGTGTCGTGCGGCCACAAAGTGGCCATGTGGTCCGGAAAGCAGCCTGGAGTGTGGTGGCGACTGGGTAGAGGAGGTAGTGGAGATAGAGGAGGTCAGCTGATGAGGTATGTATCTGGCACCGTCAGGGTGGGGATTCTGGGTGTGATCTCTGGGTCACCGGAGATTGGTGGAACCAATCATTGTTCGCCAACTACAAGACCAAGATGACTGCCCTCTGATGTCCTGATGGATCTATCACATATTCCAGAATAGCAATGGAAAAGATTATCCATGACTTCTACTCGGATCTCTTTGATATCCATGTCCACCTGCCCACATACCAAATTCCGCAGGATGGATATGTCATTCCCAATGTTCTCCCTTTCAAAATCTGACATGCCATTTCGTCGGTAAAGAAGCGAACAGCACCCAGCCCAGACAAGGTCAGACCCGAACACCTGAAGAATCTGCTGTCAGTACTTGTCAATACACTTGCTCAGCTCTTCACATGCTACCTGTTTGAATGCAAGGTTTTGTCCCAATGGGAAACCAGCAGGACCATTCTACTGTACCAAAAGGGAGACATCCGGGACACTGGCAACTATCGCCCGATCTGTCTGTTGTCCGCCATCTACAAGCTGTTCGCTCGAGTCATCCTGAATAGGATTGGCAGAACACTAGATGAAGGACAACCATGCGAGCAAGCCGGGTTCTGATTGACCATATCCACACAGTGACCAAGCTCACTGAGGTTTCTCAGGAGTTCAAGATGCCACTCTGTCGAATATTCATCGATGTAAAGAAGGCCTTTGATTCTGTTGAGACTGAAGCGATCATCGAAGCCCTAGTCAAACAGGGAATTCAAACTCAGTACATCAGGATCCTCTGTGAGCTGTATTACAGATTCACCACCAGGAAATCACCATTTTACAAGGAAGTGATCATCGACAAAAAGAGAGGGATTCGGCAGGGTGATACCATTTCACCGAAAGTCTTCAGTGCCACCCTCAAGAACATCATACGGGAAGTGTTCAGCATAAGAGAAGGAACACATGGAGGGTGCGGGATCCCGGAGGAAAAAAAAAAAGAAAAAACAGGTTCCAAAAAGAGCCGAGATCACCGGCAAGTTCCAGATGGAGTAGGCGCCGCATCCCGCCTCCCCCAGATGGAACCCCGGTGACCAGAAGCCTCTACAAACACAGCTCGAGTATGCGGGAACGAGGACTTTTTCTCAAATTTGCCGGACTACACCTCCCAGGTAACCTCTGATTCCGGAAGTCACGCCCACAGCCCGCCCCCCAGCGCCATCTTTGAAGCGTTCAGCATAAGAGAAGGAACACATGGAGGGTGCGGGATCCCGGAGGAAAAAAAAAAGAAAAAACAGGTTCCAAAAAGAGCCGAGATCACCGGCAAGTTCCAGATGGAGTAGGTGCCGCATCCCGCCTCCCCCAGATGGAACCCCGGTGACCAGAAGCCTCTACAAACACAGCTCGAGTATGCGGGAACGAGGACTTTTTCTCAAAACCGCGCGGCCGCGTAAGACATCTCTCTATATACAAAGTGATCAATGAGAAGTAAACCACCCAATTTTTCTCCCTGAAAATCAGAGTTAAGTTTGGAGCACGGCCACAGCCCCAGAAACACAAGGACTTAATGCAGAACCCAGCAGCTTAGAGCAGAAAAGTGAACGGACGATGAGTTAACCCAGGCCATCATCTCTGCTCAGAGGGGAAAGGGTGTTGCCCCATTCGCCCTCTCTTCTCTGGAAAGAAGGATGGCGGCCGCATGGGAGCCTTGTGGACAGCAGGTATGAGCCGGGGGTGTGGGGGGCGACTAAAACCTCACGAGAAGGGGGGCGTTCCGGTCCGTCCTTCACGCCCTACCGAGGTCAACAGTTGCCCCCCACGAGCGGCTCCCCAGCACGGCCACAGTCCCAGAAGCACAAGGACTTAATGCAGAACCCGGCAGCTTGGAGCAGAAAAGTGAACAGACTATGCGTTGATCCAGGCCATCAAGTCTGCCGGAGGGGAAAGGGTGTTGCCCCATTCGCCCTCTCCTCTCTGGAAAGAAAGATGGCGGCCACATGGGAGCCTTGTGGACAACAGGTATGAGCCGGGAGTGTGGGGGCGACTAAAACCTCATGGGAAGGGGGGCGTTCCGGTCCGTCCTTCACGCCCTACCGAGGCCACCAGTTGCCCCCCACGAGCGGCTCTCCAGCACGGCCACAGCCCCAGAAGCACAAGGGCTTAATGCAGAACCCAGCAGCTTGGAGCAGAAAAGTGAAAGGACTATGTGTTAATCCAGGCAATCATTTCTGCCCAGAGGGGAAAGGGTGTTGCTCCCTTCCGCCCTCCTCCCTCTGGAAAGAAAGATGGCGGCCACATGGGAGCCTTGTGGACAGCAGGTATGAGCCGGGGGTGTGGGGGCGACTAAAACCTCATGGGTCAGGGGGCGTTCCGGTCCGTCCTTCACGCCCTACCGAGGTCACCAGTTGCCCCCCACGAGCGGCTCTCCAGCACAGCCACAGCCCCAGAAGCACAAGGACTTAATGCAGAACCCAGCAGCTTGGAGCAGAAAAGTGAACGGACTATGCATTGATCCAGGCCATCAAGTCTGCCGGAGGAGAAAGGGTGTTGCCCCATTCTCCCTCTCCTCTCTGGAAAGAAAGATGGCAGCCACATGGGAGACTTGTGGACAGCAGGTATGAGCCGGGAGTGTGGGGGCGACTAAAACCTCATGGGAAGGGGGGCGTTTCGGTCCGCCCTTCACGCCCTACCGAGGCCACCGGTTGCCCCCCGCGAGCGGCTCTCCAGCACGGCCACGACTCCAGAACACAGAAACCAATTTCTTAACTATCTGACTTTCAGTAGAAATACTTCCAGGGTCAATAGGTAAAATAGCAGAAATCCAAAACCAACATTTAATTCTTGAACCCAGCTGTAGAAAGCAAATCACTTCACAATGCTTTTTCAGCATGTCTGATTTGGGGGGGGGCGGTAAACTCTAAATAATAGTGGTGAATCTTATTGAAACAATGAATCTAATCAAAGCAGATAGAGTGTTAACTAGAATTCATCTGCCTCACAGGGACGGGGAGGGGTGGGGGGTGGGGTTTTATTGGGGTTCTTCAGGGTAAAAAATAAGTATTGGTAAAGGGAAATGTGTTTGATATTTGCATGACTGAGACCTAAACCTGAAAGCTTTGTAACCTTTCCCACAGTGATTCAATAAATAAATTTAAAAAAAAAAAGAAATAAAAAAAATAAAATAAAATTGACTATTCCTGAAAAAAAAAAAAGAACATCATACGATGACTGGAATGGGAAGAAATGGGAGTGAAGATAGACGGTCGGCAACTACACCACATCTGCTTTGCCAATGACATCGTTCTAATAACACCAAACATTAGCCAAGCGGCACAAATGCTAGCCAACTTTGACCGTGAGTGTGGAAAGGTCAGACTGCAGCTGAATCTCATGAAGACAATGTTTATGAAAAAGAACTTGTTCCTGACTTTCCATTTGCTCTCAATAGAATGAACATATATGAATACAGCAGTTACGTGTACCTGGGTCAAGAACTCAACATGAGGAATGACCTGGCACATGAGCTGCGCAGGAGGAAGAGAGCAGTGTGGAATGCCTTCAAGGCGTTGAAAAAATAGCTAAGAGGATAAAGAACCTATAGCTCTGGGCACATCTCTTTGACTCCACTGTTCTCCCTGCACTAACATATGCTTCAGAGACCTGGGCCCTATGAAAACAGCATGAGAATGCTATTTGGGTCCCCCAAAGAGGAATCAAAAGAGCTCTGCTTGGAGTATCATACTTCACTCAAATGAGAGAAGGAATCCGGAGTTCCTACCTCTGTCAACGATCAAGAATCAGGCTATCTTGTTTGCCAAGGCACTGAAAATCAGATGTGCTGGAGACGTAATGTGATTTGAAGAGGACTGCTGGACTAGAGCTGTTACCAACTGGATTCCACGTGTCATCAAAAGAACGCATGGTCACCTACCTACAAGATGGTCAGACTTCTTCATCAAGACCCTGAACAAATGGTTTGAGGCTCTTCTGTTCCTGTAGTAAGCAGACGCAATTGGGCCACATTAGCACATGACAGGGACAAATGGAGACATTACTGGAGCCTGCTCGAACAAATCGATGAGTAATGGGATATCAAGTGATCAAGTGATCTGTTCTTTCATTGATTGCCCCATTTTCTGATGGGGTTGGATATTTTCTTCTCGTGGAGTTCAACCAGTGCCTTATAAATCCATGTATGATATCTACTTTAGACATCAAATGAATTGGTAAAAAGTAAAGGATGAAATAAATGTAACAGACAAACACTAATTACATAAGAACCTTCTAAGGGTTACAGTGAAACTGACTTTCATGCAGAGGACTCTCTTGGATTTCACTCCTTTCCCAATGAAAACGAGCTGGGCACCAATTCCCACAGTTCAAGAGTTCTCCTTTCTCTGGGAAACCATTATTCCCGATCCTGTTTAAGTGGCTCACTGTCCTCCAAGATGTGCATAAGATGGTCTGGAATGGATACAGATCTTGGAAGAAAACTTGGACATTCGCTCCATCAGCCTTCCTGCCTCCTTCCTGCCAGTCGTCCCTCCTACAGATCAGGACCCTGGGCCTACACCTTCCAGCAAGCCTGTTGTTAGCAATGGTTAGTGTCTATTATTCCATTTAGACTGAGTCCCAGGTCAGTTTTACATGAATTCAAGGTGAAAAGAGCAAATCACTCACTGATGAGTGGGTGGAACCTAACATATAGCACTCTGCTCCTCTGAAGTAGCTACATGCTGTGATGGAAGGCTGGTCATTTGGGGAGCCACCTTAGCCCTGGGACTGCCCCTAAGGCTGCTATAGGAGGGCTGCCGAGATAGGAGGACCATGGGAGCTTGGTTGCATTGGGATCCCCTGAGGACTGCGTTGCACCCCCTCCTATGCCAGGCATTGAATTAGGGTCCCCATGCTCACTCCATGTGTTCCTCCTCCAGACAGTGGAGAAAACCCAAGCCCAGGGAACTAGGTGACTCTGCCAGCTCCCAGACATGCAAGACACGCTGGTGGCCCTCAACCATGATACCACAGCACTCCCTGCCTAGGAACTGAGCAGGGGTCAAGAAACAAAGATGGGATGGTGAGTGGATTTAAGCTGTGCTCGTTTTGACTCTTTGGCCCGTGAACTGGCCACAAGAGGGCACATACACTAGCCACATGCCCACCGATAGTAAGCTGGGGTTGGGTACTTGCCAGCAGAAGCCAGAGAAGACAAAAACTGGGGTTCCTTTTTATTGTCTTTCTTTGTGGGTGGCATACCTAGCTGTTCTCAGGACTTACTCCTTGTGGTGCTCGAGGGAAAATATAGGTTGCCAGGGACTGAACCCATATCAGCCACATGCAAGGCAAATGCTCTGCTGGCTGTACTGTCTCTCCAGCTCTGGCTGGGGGTTTGATGGTCCTCCTGGAGCAAGAATGGGGTATGTCTGCTTTCTAACAAGAGTTCAAGGTAATTCTCGTGAAACTAAGCTAAGCACTGTTGGCAGCTATGCCAGGGGGACCAGTGGAAGACAGAGAAGGACCATGACATTGTCCTCGTTAGACTGCAGTGAGGGGGGTGAGGGAGCTATAGCAACCCGCCACAAAAGCACGTCGGGTCAGGTAGCTCGGGAAGCCAAGACTCGGAGCAGGGAAGGAATTTCACTCTGCCCACAACAGCACGCAAAGAGCGCTTTCCTCTTCCTCCACCGTGCCATATTTCTGGATGTTGCTCTGTGCAGAGACCTTTGCCAGCCCCATGCACGTGTGCACATCAGACATCATCCATTCCCTTCTCAGTTGGTCTCTGCTTGCAGAGTTGATGAATGGCACTTTTGAGGTGTTGCCCAGAGCTCAGAGAAGAGAGATCCCAGGGATGCTGCCAATGTCTGTGACCCTCGTCCACTTCCCTGGACAAATCAGTGCACCTGGGAGCTCTCCCAGGGCTCAGGCCAGGCCAGGAAACCTTCCTCTGGAACTCTTCTCCCTGGTTTGGGGCGGAAGACTGTGTGACCAGAGGCTGGCAACAGACAGAGCACTGTGGAGAGATGCCTTCCTCTGTTTCCACATTGGAACAGAACGATCCTACTTATGTTGTCTCATTGCCTGCTCATGATGACTCAAGGGCTGTAAATAATGCATCCACAGTGCCTAGCATCAGCTAAAAATATTCCCTAATATGCAGTCTGTTTGCCTGCTCACCTCATCTAAATGCAGATTCGACCTGCAAAGATCCATTCTTTTTTTTTTTCCATCTTACTCAGAGCATGGAAGTTACCAGAGCTGGAAAATTCCCCCCACATCCACCCCAAGAAGCCCTTTGTTCTACAGGTGGAAAAGAAAATGAGACCCAGAGAGGTTCAGCTACTTGGGGACTTCACACAGGAGTCTGCTGCCAAGACCAGCCCCTCCCACCTAGTTCCGGTTCCCGGGAGTCTCCAGACAGGGCTAGACCAACAAGAATTTGGGTATCCTTGTTTTTTTTTTTTTTAAGAAAAAAGAAAAAGATTGATTTTGATGTTTTGAGGCTTCGTGAAACCAGTAATTTTAATCAATTTTTCGAAATTGCTAATTTCATCCATCCAAGGAACTCACACACAAACAGAAGGGCTGATTGAAATTTAAATGGCGGCTGGCTTGTTAGCTGCAGGCACCAGGCTGGGTGTTTCGTATGCAAGCCTGAAACTGTGTCCCGGCCTGGCAGCCCGAGGAAGCAATCTCCGCGAGACACTCGAGGCATTAAGATTCAGGCAGCCAAAATGAGAAGCAACAACATGAAATGATAAAACAAAGACAGATCATTATTAGCACCAACATAATGTGTTCCCAGGTCCTCGGCTCCCATTTAGAACCCTGCCCGTTGTCTATTGAAACTGTAATTAGGCTGATAGGAACCAGAGGATTAAAGTAACTTTCTCCCCGAATTGCGGGGATATCAAATGAGCTTGATGGGGAGGAGATAAACCTGAGAAAGATTTTAATATTCTGGGCAGCAGCCCGGGCTGACAGACAATGGCGGCGCTGCCTGAGGAGGCCCAGGCAGATGTTGCAGCCGGTGACAGCTCTTGAAGCAGACCTGCGCCTTATCCTTGACGCAAGCCCCCTCCACAAGCCCCTCGTGGGACCCGACACAGACACCCTTGCCAGTCTGCCTTCCTCAAGCTGCCCCACCCACGCAGTCCCCATGATTGCTTCCCCCTCCTGTCCCGCCTGGCATGCCCGGTGGCCATGGGGCTCCCGGGTCACTCACCTCCTCCTCTGTCTTTGTTGATGCGTTTCCTGCCCCCGTTCAGCTCCTCATAGCTGCCACGGCGACCTATCAACCACGCAGAAGATTCACCTTTTTTTGTTTTTATTGCTTTTGGGCCGCACATGGTGGTGTTCGGGGCTTACTCCCAGCTCTGTGCTCAAGGATCATTCCCGGCAGGGTTTGGGGAACACTATCAGGTGCTTGGGATTGAACCCAGGTCAGTCACATGCAAGGCAAGGATCTCCAGCCCCAGAAAATCAACTTTCCGTCCTTAAACCTGTTCCTGGAACAAAGTCTTCCCCAACAAGGCATGAACAGCCCCTCCCTTATCTCCCCACATCTCTCATTTCTTCTGGTCCCCCTGGCCTCCTTGCCTCAGGTCACTTTCCTTCCTGCTTCTTGCCTTGCCTTGATCGCTATACAAATGGGCCTCAGTGGACAGATCTCTCTGTCCTTCTGTGTCCCCTGGCTGATCCTTGGCAGGACTGGGAGCTGAAGGGGAGAGATGATGTTCAGGACCGCTTTGGTGTAAGGCAGCATTTGGCCTGAAAGGACATCTCAATTCACCCTCATGCAGACAGGTGGTGTGGTACCCACGCAGCTCAGCTGGGACCCCTTCCTACACTTACGTCTGCCCTTCTGCCCTCATCCCGCCCACACAAGCTGTTTCCTCTGTGTGTGTGTGTGTGTGTGTGTGTGTGTGTGTGGTGTGTGTGTGTGTGTAGAAGAGACAGACCAATGTGGCATACTTGGGAAGGAGTTTGTGTCTGAATGTGTGTGTGTGTGTGCATGTCCATGTGCGTGTGTGCATGTGTGTATGTATGAATGCACATGTGTATATGGCTGAGTTTGTGCTTATAGATGTGGGATGAGAACAGGAGTTATGAGAAGCTGGGGAAAGAAGAATTCTGTTTTGGCTTTTGTTTTTGGGTCACACCCAGTGATTCTCAGGGCTTACTCCTGGCTAGGCTCTGAGGGTTCACCCCTGGCAGGTTCAGGAGACCATATGGGATGCCGGGGATGGAACCCTGGTTGGTTACATGCAAGGCAAGTGCCCTCCCCACTGTGCCATTGCTCTCACCCCGCACAGAGGAATAATCTTGTTCTAGGCCAGGCATCTCCTCTACTGAAGTTGCCCTGTGGACCTACAGAAATACAACAGTGGCCGGACACTTGCCTTGCATGCAAATGACCTGAGTTTGATCCCTGGCACCCCATATGATGCTCTGAGCTCCATCGAGAGTGATCCCAGGGTGCGAGCCAGGAATAAGCCCTGATCACCTTTGAGTGTCACAGGAAAAAGAGAGGTCGCCTTAGCAGGACAAGAGCATCTCAGCCTCCAGCCACCCCAGCAGCTTCTGCACAGCCTGTGGTCAGGCTCCGAGTGGTCAGGGTCCCTGAGCTGAGCCCTGAGTAGCAGGAGGCCAGCAGCTGCCGGTCATTTCCAGTGGCCATGAAGGAACCAGGAAGGGCCAGTCAGGGTACTAAGGGCTGGGTCCTTTTTCTGCCTTCCATCGTTATCCGCCCCCCAGGATGTCAGGGGGACTCTTAATGGGTAAGGGTTTTCATCAGTGAGCCCCTTGGGCTGGGGTGGCCACCTTCCATGCCTGGGTCCACAAGCAACAGTCCTGTGCCTTAGAACTGGGGCACTGTTCAGGAAAAGGCCCCCGGGCTGGGCTGGCCCCCACCTGAGTGAAAGGAGACAGATTTTCAGGGAGCTGTGACCAGGCCCCCCAACAGAAGCCCCCTCCCACCTATCTCTGCATTTGTTTTCCCACGAGAAACGCCTCCTTGCCTTTGGCAGTTGCGGGCTGGCAGGAGCTGCTGAGAGCTCTTGGCTCACCCTCCTCCTCCCCTTTAGACAGAGTCTGCTAGGGGGAAAGGCCACTCCAGGTTGGGGCGTGGGTCTGGATGGCCAGTGTGCAAGACAGGAAGCTGTGTGTGTTGGGGGCTGGGGTGGAGGAGATGCTGTGGCCTGTTTCTCGGAAGCAGTGGAGTCCTGGGAGGGCTCAGGAGGGCCTGTGGGTGACTCTGACCTGTGTTGTACTCTCCAAGGGAGGCCGGACTTGTGTCTAGAGCTGGGTGGAGTGTTCATGTGTGCATGTGCGTGTGTGCATGTGTGTGTGTGCATGTGGGTGCACGTGTGTGCACGTGTGTGTGTGTGTGTGTGTGTGTATGTGTGTGGCCTGTGCATGCTGTGTTCAGGAGCAGAAAGAGTCCAAAGGCCAGTGAACACACATCCTTTCTCTCAGGAGAAGCCCAGCCCAATCCCAATGGCAAGTGTCACAATTGTACTGACTTCTGTTCCCCCAAATCACCTTCCTCAGGCCCCAGTGTGCTTCTCGCCAAGGAGCCGCCTAGTAGCACCAGCCTCCCCACAGCCCCCTCCTCCTGTAGCTTCTGTGTCTGTAGCCTGCTTTGGTGGGGGCTTCTCTGGGGCCTGCGGAGAACAAGGGCAGATGTGTGAGGGACCCAGACCCGACACCCAGTAGGGGTCCCGCGGTGGCTCTGCTTCCCATCTGACAGCTGAGGGGCTGGTCGTGGGCCGCCAGGCGTGATTAGCGCCCACTCCTCAGGCTGGAGCTCTGCGGCCCGGCAGGCCACCCCCGCCCAGCAGCCCCTGTACATGCCCCATTAGCTGCACAGTGCCCCGAGTACCACAGGAACGCTTCCCACACTGCTTCCTCCGCTAAATGCCTCTGTGACAGATTCTTGGCAGGACCCAGCGCGCCGAGGTTCACATATGTTAAGAATATGTGCCTCAGGCACCCGACCTCTCCATGGAGCTAGAAGGAAACTCGCCTCACTGGGGTCTGTGCCGAGCCGCCTAAGAACGCCCTCACCCAGATGCCCCGCCTTTCCGGGATGCCCGCGGACAGCTGTGTCAGCCAGGCCTTCACCTCTGCCCTTCTCACAGCCCAGGGCCCTTCCTCTGTGGTCCCAGCTAGACTCTGCTTTGGTATGTCACTACAGGGCATGTGCCAGCTCCAGGGAAGGCCAGCTCCCCTTCTAGTATGTTCTCTGGGCCAAGTTCTGAATAAATGAGCCTGGGAATGGGATTCTGTAAAAGGAACAGTCATGCTCCAGAAGCAGTCGGTCACCTGGGAAGTTTAGCCAAAATGGTGGAGGCAGACCCCCAACCCACTCCCTCAGCTGCAAGCCCCACACTACCAGTCTTCCAAATCAAGGCATGACCCCATGAATGGGAGACCAAGGCCTAGGGCTTCTCTAAACTTTATTTTCTATAGTGGGACAAGACTCCCTGGGAGCTGCGGGGTTGGCCTGTCCTCCCCTCCAGCCCTGGTCATGGTGATCCCCGCAGTCTGGCTCCAGGGAATCTTCCAGAGGGCCTGAGCTGGGGCCCTGAGTCACCAGAACTAATACCATTGATCATTTTGTGGAAGTGGGACTCTAGACTGAGGAGGGGCAGCTTGTGGTTCCAGGGTCACCTGCTAAAGGGACCCAAGTGGCATGCACCTAAGCCAGCATCCTGCTCAGCTGTCCTAGGGTTTGGCCAGCGAGGGCAGCCTATGTGCTAGCCTCTCCAGGAGGCCAGATCAAGGCTGGTTTTCACCAGGCTGCTGAAGTTGCCATCGTTGACAACATTGACGAAGAATACGGTTGACTGGTCCAGCGCCTCCATGATTGTGCGAAGAAAGTCAAGAAACAAATAGTCAAAAAAAAAGATGCCTGTCTTCGAAAACTCTTGAGCTCATTTGCCAACATGGCTTGGTGCAAGCCTCAGGCAATCACAAGCAAACGTCCGAGCTCACAAAGCAGTGCAGAGAAGTGATAAAGGAAGACCTCAAAGAGAGAAGAGCAGCAGTGCTGGCAGATGCGGCAGAAGCCAGGAAAAGCATTCGCAACGCCTGCCTGTTCTTCATCAGCTACAAGACCAAGATGACTGCCCTCTGACATCCTGATGGGTCTATCACATCTTCCAGAAAGGCAATGGAGAAGATTATCCATGACTTCTACTCGGATCTCTTTGATATCCACGTCCACCTGCCCACATACCAAATTCCGCAGGATGGATATGTCATTCCCAATGTTCTCCCTTTCGAAATCTGACATGCCATTTCGTTGGTAAAGAAGCGAACAGCAACTGGCCCAGACAAGGTCAGACCCGAACACCTGAAGAATCTGCCTTCAATACTCATTAATACACTGGCTTGGCTCTTCACATGCTACCTGTCTGAATGCAAGGTTCCGTCCCAATGAAAAATCAGCAGGACTGTTCTACTGTACAAAAAGGGAGACATCCAGGACATTGGCAACTATCACCCGACCTGCCTGTTGTCCATCGTCTACAAGCTGTTCACTTGAGTCATCCTGAATAGGATTGGCAGAACACTAGATAAAGAACAACCATGCGAGCAAGCTGGGTTCTGAAAAGGATTCAGCACGATTAACCATACCCACAGGATAACCAAGCTCATTGAGGTTTCTCGGGAGTTCAAGATGCCTCTCTGTCTAATGTTCATTGATTTAAAGAAGACCTTTGATTCTGTTGAGACTGAAGCGGTCATTGAAGCCCTAGTCAAACAGGGCGTTCAAACTCAATACATCAGGATCCTCCATGAGCTGTATTACAGATTCACCACCAGAATCTCACCATTCTACAAGGAAGTGATCATCGACATAAAGAAAGGGGTTTGGCAAGATGATACCATTTCACCGAAACTCTTTAGTGCCACCCTTGAGAATGTGATGTGATGACTGGAATGGGAAGGAAAAGGTGTGAAGATAGATGGTTGGCAACTATACCACCTCTGCTTCACTGATAACATAATTCTAATTACACCAAACATTAGCCAAGTGGCACAAAGGCTGGCTGTGAGTGTGGAAAGGTTGAACTACAGCTGAATCTCACGAAGACAATGTTTATGAGACCGGACTCATTCCTGACATTCCATTTTCTCTCAATAGAATGAACATCTCCGAATGCAACAGTTATGTGTACCTAGGTCAAGAAGTCAACATGACGAATGACCTGGCACTTGAGTTGTGCAGGACGTAGAGAGCTGCTTGGAACGCCTTCAAGAGCATCGAAGAAATAGCTAAGAGGAGAAGAACCTTCGGCTCCAGGCACATCTCTTTGATTCCACTGTTCTTTCTGCATTAACATATGCCTCAGAGATCTGGGCCCTACGAAAACAGGATGAAAATGCTATTTGGGTCTCGCAAAGAGGAATCAAAAGAGCTATGCTTGGAGTATCATGCTTCACTCAAGTGAGAGAAAGAATCCAGAGTTCTGACCTCCATCGACGGTCAAGAATCAGGGATGCTGTCTCATTTGCCAAGTCATCAAAAATCAGGTGAACTGGACATGTAATGAGATTTGGAGATGACTGCTGGATTGGAGCCATTACTGACTGGATTCCACAGGATGTCAAAAGATCTCCTGGCCGCCCACCTACGAGATGGTTAACCTTCTTCGTCAAGACCCTGAACGATTGGTTTGAGGCTCTTTGTGTTCCTAGAATGAGCAGATGCCATTGGGCGACACTAGCACTCGACAGGGACGAATGGAGACATTACTGGTGCCCGCTTGAGCAAATCGATGAGTAATGGGATGTCAAGTGATCAAGTGATCAAGTGATCAAGTTGAAGTTATCCTCTTAAATTGCTCCTGTGTAAGCTGCATATCTCTATTCCTCCCCCCAAATGACATGTAGGCCACAAAGCCTCCTTCGCTGAATGGACTCAGGCGTTTCATCTGTACTCCAGGCTGCCAGGTAGAGGGTGTGGAGATGGGGCGGAGACAGGCGCTGCATAAGCGTCGCAGCCCATCAGCCCCGGATGCAGCAGACCCTGTGGCACAGACTTACAGGATCAGACCGCTCCATGCTCAGGATCCAGAGTGCAGGGCCGTGGGCAGCTCTGATCCACACACATGCAGGGAGCCAGGATGACAGCGGATCTGTCATCTCTCGGCTGCACCATCTGGATGGCACAGCATCTGTGGTGGCTGCAGAGGGAGAAGAAAGGATGAAGGGGACGGTTGCCAGCTCTTAACTGCCGCAGCCAGGAAGTGGCATATGTCACTTCTGCTTGGAGTCTGGAACAAGTCACACGGCCCCACCTTCCTGTAAGGAAGGCCGGGAACAGCAGAGGGTCTTGGCCATAGACTGTCTGGCCAGCCCTTCCGGAACTCATACATTGACCCGGAAGGAAATCAGTGAGGGAGAGACATTGCTCTTTGGATCATGTGACCCTGGAGGCAGAAGAGGGAGGAAGATGGAATCAGGAAGACTTCCTGTCTTAGAAGACTTTCTGTGACGCATGACTTAGAAAGAGGCAGTCCTTCAACATGCGGGGGGCGACAGATAAACCATCTGGATAGTCCTGCTAGAGGAAAGGGAGAGGACGCAAAGTGAGGAAAGCCCAGGCAAGTACGCAGGGGAGGCAGCACAGCACAGAAGGAGCGGGGCATGAGGCGGAGGCAAGGCAGAGAGGGTGGAGCCCTGTGGAGAGAGGGTTAGGATGAGGAGGGGGCACTGTCTAGGACACGACAGGAGAGATGTGTCCATGGAGCCAACCAGTCTCCAGGACAATCCCCAGCCGCGAGCCGGCACAGTGAGGACTCCATCCAGCACAAGAGTTTCCGGAAAAGCCGCAGCATTAAACCCAGTGCGAGTGTCCGCTCAACAACGCACTGGAAATGAGATGATTTGATTTCGGGAGGTAAAGTACATCTTGAAGTTAAATTCTTGGCTCTGCTTTTCAATCCTCTCGAGTAGGTTAGAATAGCCGGCTCATCCTTAATGGAGGGAGAGGGCACTCCCTGCCCCTCCCGGCCACTCGAGAGGGTCTCAGGACACGCGAGGTCTCTCTGCTGGCTCCCCTGCCCGGCACAGGGTCTGACTAAGCTAGCCTCGGAGATGGGGAGTGCCTGAAGACCTGGTGCCAGGGCAGGAGGCCCAGCCCCGTTTTTCCCAGACTTTGCTGCACCTCTCGCTGGAATCCCATTCTGTCACCAGGGACCATTTAGCACCCGGAATGTACCCCAGTACTGGGTAGGAAAGTGGAGGGAAGGAATGTGTGTGCGTGACCAGGAGGGCATCTGCTTGGAGGGTACTTGGCCAGGTCCCAAGATCTGATTGACAAATTAGCATAAACTGTTTGGTTCTGTTCTCTTTTGGGGTGCCTCTAAAGAGTGCTCAGGGGACCTCTGGGCCATTCCTGGTAATCAATGCAATGATCCAGGGATGAAATGTGACTTAGGCTTTAAGGTGTGAGAGACCCCAGGCCATCCCAGTGATGCTCAGAGACCCCTTAGAGCTACACCCAGAGGTGCTTAGGGGACCAAGACATGTTAGGGATCCAATCCAAATCTTTGTACATCCCTGATCCCTGAAATCACTCTCTGACCCCAGCAGGTAACATTCTAGCAAGTAAGTCTATAGAATTTAGAGAAAACTTTTATTTTCCATCAGTCCAGCTTGTCTACTGGTGAACTGGGAATTCCTGGGAAAGGAGACTGGGGTCCCCTGTACTGAAAAGGCCAGCTTCACGGTGTTGTAAAGAAGGCCATGGGACCAAGGCTATTGGGCTCACAATCCTAGAATCTATAGGGGCTTGCTTATGCCCCCGTAACCCAAATTGTATTTATGGTGGCAGAGGTGAGGAGCAGGCCTTTGCCTGCCCAGGACATCTCTCCATGGGGAAAGCTTGTGCTCTCCTAGGTTTGCCCCCAGTTTCACTGTGGAGGTGGCCGGAGTGTCCAGCAGGAGGGTGAGTCCAGTCCCCATACCTGGCTGAGAGTAGGTTCCTCCTTTGACAGCTGGCAGAGCAGGAATGCCTGTACCCATGGCATGAGTGCCTCTAACTCCCCTGGGCCCTAGCCCCTGGATCCCCTCATCCCCTTCTGCTGAAGCAGCTCCAAGGTGGGTGTCTAGGCGGGCACCTCCCCTCCTGCGTCCTGCCAGCCAAGGTGAGCTCTCTGGCTAGACAGCTTTCTAGCACTTTCTAGCACTTTCCACTGGGGACTGGAGAGTTGGCACTAGCCTGTGTTAGTTGCGAGTTTCCATCAGCATTTTTCTCTGTTATCAACACTAAATAAAATAAACAGCACATTGGTCTGACTCAAGGATTTTGGCTTGCAAGACTGTTTCCCATCTGTCTTTTTTTTCTTCCCTCCCTCTCCTGCATTCCCTTGTCATTCTCACCTTCTGCCTCTCCCACACTGCACTGCCATTCCCACGCACCCCAAATACACGCACACAGACACGTACATGTGCATAGATGTATACACATGTGTGCACTCATGCATCATACATGCACACTGACCAGGTTTTCTGTTTCAGCAGACATGGAGTCTCTTGTCTTTCTCCTCATTTTTTGTCTTCTTTTGCCTTCTCTCCCACGTTGTAGCTCTGTGACGAGCATCCTGGCTCTCTAGCGTGGAGCAAGAGGGTTCTCAGCTATTCTGCTATTTGCTCAGGAGCCGCACAAGTCGTGACCCACTCCGGGCACTCACTCTCTCTGAGCTATAAATCTCCGTCAGAGTGAAGGACACAGGATGGAGTGACTCCCAGAGTCCCTGACTGCTGACCACCAGAGCAAGTGTGGTATGAGGCCAACCAAAACTCCAGCCCAGATTTCCTCACTGTAAACACACAGATGCACACACATACACACAGATGCACACACACATACACACACGCACACACACAGATCTACACACACACACAGACGCGTCCACACACACGAGCACATATATATACGTGTGCACATACACACACACGTATGTGCATGCCCATGCACATACTTTTAATATAATATTTGTGTGTGCAAAAGAAAATATAGATAATATGGTAGTAAGAATTTCTTAAGCCAAATGGGCATACAAGAATTACTTTACAGGGGCCGGAGCGATAACATAGCGGGTAGGGCATTTGTCTTGTACACAGCCGACCTGGGTGAGATCCCCAGCATCCCATATGGTCCCCCCAAGCACCGCCAGGAGTAATTCCTGAGTGCAGAGCCAGGAATAACCCCTGAGCATCGCTAGGTGTGACCCAAAAAGCAAAAAAAAAAAAAAAAAAAAAAAAAAGAATTACTTTACACATGTTGTTATTTCATTACTTCAAGTTTTTCCCTCAGAAATGCTATTTCAGTGCACCCAGCCCAGAACTTTCTCTGCCCACACTGTGCTATCCCAAGAGGCAGGTGTGAACTGCTGTGTGGGGTAGGCTGGGGGCTCTCAGCAGGAAGGGGGCGGCCTTGTGCTCTCTCTGGCTATGTACAGGACCATCACTTTCTTCTTTTACACAGGCCACCCAGTCCCTCAGGGATGTCCCCAGGCTGCCTCATCATACTTGTGACACACCTTCCTCCAGGGAATCACTTGGTGTCACTCTGACAGTGGGCGAAGCTGAGGAACTGGGCTCCAGAGAGCAGGCAACAACCACCTCAGCTCCTTCCTGACAAGGCCATGTGCTATGGGCCACAGAAGATCTCTCTAGCAAGTTCTCTCCATGCTTGCTTATTGTTACAACAATCTGTGATTTAGTGCTCCCTGAAAGTATTCTAAGAAATAATCACTCACTTCATCCTCACAGCCACTTTGGCAGAGAGAACGTGTCAAACCTCCTCAGGCATCCTAAATCACACTGCTGGAAAGACGGGGAACAGGACTACCCCAATGGTTGGACCCTCCACTCACAATGCAAATGGTGACCAACACATCCCCATGTCTGTGTGTACCCACACAAATGCACACACACAATCACACATACACAGTTTCTCTCATGCACTCATTCCCTCACATATACACACAATCTCTCTTATACACATAACCTCTCTCACACATGAAGTCTCTCATAAACAATCTCACATACACACAGAATCTCTCACACAGTCACAGTCTCTCGCACACAGTCTCTCACAGAGACACAAATCTGTCTCCTGTACATAATCTCTCTCACACATACAATCCCTCACACAACTAGACACAATATCCCTCTCACATGCAGTATCCCTTACACACAAATCTCTCACATACCCAATCTCTCTCTCTCTCTCTCTCTCTCTCTCTCTCTCTCTCACACACACACACACACACACACACACACACACACACACATTCTGTCATGTACACAAAATCTCTCGTACATAACTTTCTCATACACTGTCTTTCATCAGACACAGACACACACACGGCGGGGGTAGGGAGGGAGAGAGAGCACACTTCATGTCACATTGTCACTTAAATTCATAGCTCTGGAGCCACCATTTTCAAATTAAATCTGTGAAAAGTGCCCGAGTCTGAGACTCACTCATTCTCCCATGGTGGACCCACAGCTCTGAGGGGCAGGGAGACTCCAGCGTGGGCCCTGCCAGCCTGGAGCAGCCCCTCTGCGAGGGAGCCAGCCCAGAGACAAATGAGCTTCCCCTGCAGAATGGGAGGTGACGGCTCACACGGGCCTGTGTGCAGATGCTATTAGATAATGCATGTAAGTACGCAGCACCCTGCCTGCACGTGGCTGTGGATAAATGTCTGCTATTAACGGCATTTTAAAATGTCATCGCCCCAGTGACCCAGAGCAGAGGAGAAGGCCCACGCTTCCCTGAACAGGCCCAGTGACAAGGGAACAAAGAGCGCCCTGGGCGGCCAGACCCTCAGAGCGAGGCACTGCACCCCCGTGCAGGAGGCTGTCCACCCCCCACCGCCTGCAGGTGAGGTGGGCAGACAGCCCCCAGCCCGGGGGGCCTCCATGGTGTGGGAAAGCATCCTGGAGTCCCTGGGGAAACACAGAACGCTCTCCAGGGACCAGGAGCTCAGGCCTGCCCCCTGCGGGTGTCTTCCCGGCTCCCCATGCTGAAGAAAAAGGGATTCTGGGACCCTGTCTGTGTCCAAGCCCCCACGCCACCACACACACACACACACACACACACACACACACACACACACACACTGCATTCTTTCCTTCTGTGTCATCCACAACTGCCCTGAGAAGCTACCAAGAGACTGACTCTGCTGTGGAATGTGGCATCTAGCACGGTCTCCTGTGGAGGGGGAGGGCCCGCCTCTGCCCAGGCCCCAGTGCTGGGGCTCAGCAGGCAGAGAACAGCCCCCACAGCAGAAACACATGGACTTGGGGGGGGGGGCGGGGTGCACGGGCAGGGCGGACCTCAGGGCAGGTGGGAGGATGAAGAGCAGGCAGGTTGTCTGAGCAGGTTCAGGTGCTGAGACTGGGGCTCCAGACAGGAACCTTCCAGATGCAGCCAGGAGCCAGGAGGTGGGTCAGCTCCCTTCTCAGTGAGCACACTCAGCCTCACACCCAGACCCCCGGCACCTGTGTGCCCTGGACAGAATTGCCTGGAGTCTGCGCATGCTCTGTCCCCCTTAGGGAGCCCCACTTCTGCAGGAGCTGAACCCGGGAGGGCTGGACTCTCTCCCTGCAGATGGGAGAACTCAGACGGGCTCCGAGGTGGAGGCAGAAGCTGGACAAGGCTCCAAGCCAGCACCTAGAGCTGCCTCAGTTTCCAGTTCTAGCTCAGAAGCCACAGCAGAGACGTGGGCACCCTGAGGGAGGTGGCGCCTGTGATGAGCAGGGCAGACGTGGCCTTTGACAGGCCCTTCTCTCCTGTCCCGAGCCGCCCAGGCAGACGCTGTCCCTGAAGAGCTTCTCAAAGCTTAAGGGTCTGGGCAGGCTCTGTCAGAGCTGGGAGGGAAGAGTCCAGCCCGTGCTCCAGGCTCTCCAGGGAGGCTGGGGCGCAACCATGCAAGCGGACGGAGGTCAGTGACTGAGGCCGTCCCAGTCCTGGCGCTGGGGTCTCCCATCACAGCCGAGACGTCGTTGCCCCTGAGTGCTGGCACCCCGCCAGGCCCCGAAGAGGAGCCGGCTTGGCAGCAGCCCCTGGGAAAAACAGCAGCAAGGCTGGTTCCCAGAAACCGGAGACAGGGTCTTCCGAGGGGCCAGCCTGTCTCAGCACGGGGGGCTGCAGGCCAGGGAGAGGGCATGCCTGGGGCATGTCCAGGGCTGGGAGAAGCTGTCCCCGGGGCCCCTGAGGGCTGAGCCCTCAGCCTTCTGGACAGGACACACCCCACTCCCCAGCACGTCACCTGGGGTCTTGCTCTTGGCCCCGTGAGAGCCCAGACACGCTGCGTTTCTGAGTTCTCGGTCACCCTCTTGGGCAGGGAGTCCAGCCGGACCGGGCCTACCTGCACCCCCAGCGGCCCGGGCCCGGGTGATCCAAAGAGACTCCTTCAGGGTGCAGGGCCTGGCCTGACGCTGCTCTGCTGCAGTCGAGGCCACCCAAGCCAGAGTGGGTGCTCAGCCTGGGGCCACAGGACCTTGGCTGCTGCTGGGCCAGGGTGATCCCCCCTGCCTCCTGACCTGCTCTGACCTCCGGCCAGGGGCCTAGGGCTGTTTCTTGACTCCAGAGACCAGAGCTAACCAGCTGCTCGAACCCTAGAAGGTGGACGCAGCCCTGGGGAGTACTGGGAGGAGAGCGAGCTCACCCATTGGCCAGCTCCATTGCCTGCCTCATCCTCATCTTCATCTTCACCAATCTGGTTCCAGTCAGACACTGGGTGGCCGGAGAGACAGTGCAGAAGAAGGGGCTTGCCTGGCGTGCAGCCAGTCCCAACGCGATTCCCCGTAGCACAAAGGTCCCCCAAGCCTCACCAGGAGTGATCCCTGACAGAGTCAGGAGTCAGCCCTAAGCACTGCTGGGCATTGCCCAGATCCCACCCTGCACACCGCCTCCAAAAACTAATGACCCCTATTCTCAGAAAGAACTCAGACAGGGTCCAGTGGAATGAACGCCTCGGGAGGTGAGAACGCCTCGCCACTGCTCAGTGCCAGGCTAGGACAGGCCATGAACAGAGGCAGACATGGGACATGGGATGGGACAGCCTGATCAGGAAAGGGTCAATTCGACCTTCAAACGTGGACCTCAACAACTTGAACGACACACTCAGGGCTCTGGGGAGGGAAGTAGGGAGAGAAAAGTCCCTTCAATGCAGCCAGCTTAGCAATGGCAGAAACCCCCACCTGACCCTGCCCCCCGAGTGCCTTCGAGGTCGGGAGCTCAGTGGAAGCTGTGGAACACAGCAGGTGAAGGTGTCGGTGGGGTGGGAGGGGGGGGGAACCAGAGGCCTGAAGGACGGGAAAGTTTGGGCAGTCCCTGGCAGGCTTCCCCATGCTGGGAAAATCAGCAGGGCGTGCTGTGTACACAGAAGCAGCTCAGCCGGCTCAGCACTGCTCTGTTTTTGTCTTTTATTTTCTGGGTTCCAGACCCTGACCCCATCCCTTCATGCTCATCACACAGTTAAATGTCACGGGAGCTGCACAGAGAAAGCCGTAGCCTCCTTGCTTGGGTGACAGCACTGAGACACAGGAAGGGATGTTTCTTGCCCCGCCCGCCCGGGAGGAGGCTGCACTGGACATCCGAGACAATTGCCCGGGGCTTGCTCGTCACTCAGCCCAGAAGAAAGTCCAGGAAGGGCTTTGAGGGGCGACAGGGGTGGGAGTCGGGACAGGAACAAGCCCCTGGTTGGACGAAGGGAAAGGAGAACTCTTCCTGAAAGTCGCATCCCCAAGGCTGCAGTACCTCTTTTCCTTCAAGCACAAGTGGCAGCTATTCTGCTGCTCTTCGTGACTGCCCCCCCCCCCCCCGTACGAGGGATGCTGATTGAGACGGGAGTCAGTGGGCTGGCTGCAAGCTGCCACTCGAGGCCCCTCCGAGCCCCTCTCTCTGCCTGCAGAGTCCAAGAGCACCCTGCCTCTGCCCCTGGGGCACACACCGTCCCGAAGTGTCCTGCGCCCAGATAGATGGCAGGTGAGAACTACGGGAGACCAGGATGGGGTGACAGGGAGCCATTGAGGTACAGTGCTGGAAAGGCCATAGAAGGAGGTCAGACTAGGAAAGTGTGCACGGAGAGAGGGCAGCCAGGACAAGAGCCGGTCACCAGACACTGGAAGCGAGTAGAAGGACAGGACAAGGAAGGACGTCATGCGTGGGGCCGGGCGGCCGGGATAGGACAGTGACGTGATCCATGCAGGTCTTTCAGACAATTCTCAGAACCCTCCAGCTCAGGAAAATCCATCTTCGTGCTAACAGTTGCCACCAAGAGGAATCTTCTAGAAGGTTTGCTGCTGGCTGGCCCTGGGCCACAGGCAGGCTGTTGGATGTTCACGGCTTACAAAGAGGCCGAGCAGGGCTGACCAGCCTCGTGGAGGTGCGTCAGCTACTTCCCAAAGAGGGGAGCGGTCAGTTCGGGTCCTGCTGGCAACCCCGTCTCCCATGGGTGTTTCTCAGAGTATGGACTCGATTTTTCCCGCTTCAGTCTTTCTGGGGAAGGGAACAGCAGCCACGGGCCCCTGACTTCACTGAGACAAGCTGGCACCCCGGGAGATGGTAATTGCTCTTCTGGGCCAACTCCAGTAGCAAAAATGCAGGGTCAGGGCTCTGATTGGCCAGCTTCAAGCACAGGGCCCGCACAGGGCCGAGAATGGTCACCAGGGACCAGACGAGGGAGGTCAGGGTGAGGTCAGGAGCCACCACAGCCTCACTGGTGAAAGAGGTTGTCAGAGCCCTGGGGAAAGTGGCCGTTGGGACCAGGCTGGCAGCAGAGGTCAGGGATGGCCTTTGCCTGCGCTGACCTCGCTTCCGTTCCTGGTCCCACCTTGCCCCAGCACTGCTGGTTGTGGGCCTGGGGTCCGCGAGCTCACTGGGTGGTGCTGGGGGTCCCAGTGTGCTGACCCCAAGGGGAGCAGTTCCTGCCCAGGGCCTGGGCAGAGTCCAGGGAATGTTCTGGAATGGGTACTCCTGGGCCGTGCAGGTGGGCAGGTCTGGCAGGACGTGGGAAGCATTCTCCGCTCCGCAAACCTTCTGGCCCTGCCCCAGGCCTGTGAGAGGAGGCCCTGGGAGAGTCACATCCAGTTTCTCCTGCCTTGGGCCCCACCTTCCCACACATTCCTCTCCACCACACTCCCTCCCCACTCCACCCCTCTCTGTGTCCCAGGTCACAGAGGTAATGAGGAAGAGTCCGGGGAGATGGACCTATGACCCTGGGGCTTCCATATGTCTTCAGTGTGCTGTGTGTCCTAAGGCAGGAGCCGACCCTCTCTGGGCCCTCCCCCACTTCCCCTATGTGTCCTTGGTGCTTGACCTGTCAACATCAGGGACCCGCCCGGCTCTTTCTGCCAAAATGTGGTACATTTAGCCCCTGTCAGTCTTGCTTCACCTTCACCTGTCGATTCAAGCCCACTTCACTGGAGCCAGGCTATACTCAGCAGTCAGAGGCATCACTATTCTCTGGGCAGTAACGAAGCGAGGGATCAGCAATGCGCCCTTCACCCTGCAGGCACCTGGGCAGAAACCTGCTCCTCGCAGGGTCATGGTCCTGGCCCTGGCATTAGGCCAAACCTGCAGGACCGTGAACAGACGACAGCTGGGCACAAGGAAGGGGGTGTCCACACAGCCGGCCAGCAGCAGAGCCACATGCGATTCTGAGTCTCCATGCCGGGGGCCAGGGTAACCGGGGAGCTGGTAGCGTGCTTGCTCTGCACTCAAGCAGCCCAGGTTCCATCCTGGCCATGCACTAAATCAGCAGGAATGGGCCCTTGCCCGAGCGCAATGACCCGAGTCTCACGAGGTGTGACACAAAAGGAACCAACGAAGCCCACGCTGTTTTCTGGTGGACGTGACCGCAGAGTGGTGGGGGTGGGCTGCAGGACCAGCCCCTCCTCTGGCCCCACAGGATGATCCCGGCAGCTTCTCACTGAGAAGAGCCCCTTGGGGGCTCCTACAGCTGCTTTGACCTGGTTTTCCTTCCTCTGGAGCCCAATTCCCGGAGCTACTCCCTGGGGATCACAACCCCCACACACAAATACCTGCCATGACTCCCTCCCTCTCATTCTTTTTGGGTTTCTTCTTGTTTCTTTGAAGACCTCGCTCAGTGGTGTTCAGGACTCACTCCTGGATCTGTGCTCAGGGCTCACTCCTGGCAGTGCTCAGGGTCCATATGTGGTGCCGGGATTTAACCCCGGTGGCCGCATGTACAGTCTCCCCAGCCTCCACGGGGCCTGGCCTCCTTCAGCCTCCAGCCTCTATCCCTTCCCTCCAGTCGTGGCCCTCCCTGCGGTATCAGGCCCAGAACCATTTCCACCCGGACTCCAGGTCGTCCTCAGCCACTGCACTGCTCACCCCACACCACCCCTGCCCCACCTCCCCGTTGAATCTGCGGTGCACCCTTGACTTTCCAGCTACAGAGAATTCATTTTCTTTCAGAGCACCTGTGATGGCCTGAAATGATATTCCATCTGTAGAGAGCAGTTCAGTGTCTCTTTGTCTCCAGGAGGACGCAGACTCTATAAGGGCAGAGACGTGGCCTGTTTATACTCTAGCCTTGGGCCATAGGACAGTGTCTGGCCCAGGGAACTGTCAATTAATACAGGAATTAATAAGTAAGTAGATTGTCCTAATGAAGCGAATTCTAGAGTTAGAAAGAGCTAGCATTCCCCTGACACGTGCAAGGTAGACCACTGGGGGGAAATCCTCACCTCGCAAAAGAATTCGAATCATTCGAAGTCCATGTGTCTATACTGTTCTGATGACCTAATCACACCGGCTCCCATGAGAGACGTACCACGTGATGAATGAATGAAAATGAAACTTAGAAAATGATCTCATGTGTGTGGTGTCAGTGTGCTTTGGGAAATATGGAACAAAAAAAGTGCAAGTAAGACAGACTCTTCTTAAAGACTGCAGAGCTTTGTGGAGGGATATTAAAGTTCTAAATAAATGGAAAACACGACATGTTCACAGATCAGAAGGCGTACGTTGTTCGGATGGATGGGGCTGGAGAGAGAGTACAGGGAGAGGGCACGTGCCCTGTTTCAATCCCTGGCACCATCCGTGGTCCCCTGAGCACTCCAGGAGGGACTCCAGCTCAGAGCAAGGAACAAACCTTGAGCACAAGCCTTGCTTGTGGCCTTGTTTATTAAAAAACCATCAGTGTTATGGGCTTGAAAGACCTTATAGCAGGAGGTGTGCTTGCCTTGCATGCGGCTAACCCCAGTTCAATCCTTGGCACTCCATAGGGTCCCCTGAGCCGGCCAGGAGTGACCCCTGAGTGCAGAGCCAGGAGTAAGACCTCAGCACCGCTGTGCAAAACAACATTCAAAAAAAGATCAAAGTTGAAGGATTCATACTTGCTGATTTCAAACCTACTTCAAAATTACAGTAATCAAGAATAGGATAAGATGAATACATAAATTAGTGAAATAAAGTGAGAATCCAGAAATATGTCCTCACATTTGTAGACAGTTTTAACACGGATGCCAAAACAATTCAATACAGGAAGAATAGTCTGTTCAACAAAATGGTGTGGGGGTAACATACAGAAAAATGAAATTAGGTTTTTTATACTGTATGTAAAAATGAAATCTGAAAGTAAATCAAAAATCCAAATGTAGGAGACTATAAAGCCCCTTAGAGAAAAACAAAGGGATAAATTTTTGTGACCTTGGATGGGACAAATGTTTTCTCAGATGTGTCTGCCAAAACACATAGCATAAGAGAGAAATTGAACTTAATCAAATTTTTTAATGTTTTGCTTCAAAGGAGACATCAAGAAAGTGAAAATAGGGGCAAAAGAGATAGTCTAGTACCTAAAGAGCTTGCCTTGCATGCAGCCAAGCTGGGTTTGATCCTTGGCACCACATATGATCCCTGAACACCACCAGGAGTATAGGAACATACAGAGCACAGAGCCAGGAGTAAGCCCTGAGTACCAGTAGCTCTGCCCCCAAATCCAAATTAGAGAAAGTGAAAATGTAACCACACAATGAGAAGAAACACTTGTCAATCATCTATTTGATGTGGAATACCAAATAAAATCTGGACTGCATAAAGTACTCATAACTCAATAATAAATTGACAACCCAATTAAAGCTAGGCTAAAGACTTAAATAGACATTTCTCTATTAAGCCAGGAAAAGATTCTCAATTAACCATTAGAGAAAATCCAAATGTAAAACACAGGATCATGATGGAGCTCAGCACAAAGCACTCGTGCCTTGTGTGTGTGAGGTCCTGTCTTTGATTTCTGGCACCACAAAAAAAATAAACAATGTGACATCTCTTCATACCTTGCTAGATGACTAGAATCGAAAGCGCTAGATAAGAACAAAAGTTGGTGAAAATACAGAAAATCAGAAGCCTAATACCCTGTGAGCAGGATTTTTTAAAAAGTAATTTTCAGATGGAAAAGATTGTGACAGTGCTTCAAACAATTAAACATATAATTATGATATGATCCATCCCAGTACATACCTGATCCACTCTCGAGAGAAATGAAAGCTTGTGCACACAAAAACTCGTACACAAAAGTACACAGTAACATAGTTTAAGAGTCAATGGTGGGTAAGGACCAAGGCAACAGCATGGTGGGTAGGGCATCTGCCTTGCATGCGGCCAACCTGGGTTGAATCCCCGGGACCCCTGGAGCCCCTGAGTTCATCAGGAGTGATCCCTGGTTGCAGAGTCAGAAGTAAGTCCTGAGCACTGCTGGGTGTGGCCCCCAAACCAGAAAAAAAAAAAAAAGAGTCAATGAGAGGACAAGACTCCAAATGGCTGAATGGATAAAAACACCACTTTCCCCACAATGTAATATGATTCAGACATAAAAGGAATAAAGCCGATGTAAGTGAACACAGGATGAACCCTGAAACAGGCTAAGTGGACAGTTAGACTCTAAAGACCATATATTCTCCGCTCTAATTCATAGGAAAGCTCTCCAGCCAACAACCCTGCACAGGCAGAATATAGATTAGCGGGTCTTCAGAAATAAGCGTGATGGGGTGCGGGAGGAGGCTGGCTAAATGGCACGGGGTTCTGCTTTGGCTCATGAGAACATCCTCAAGTTGGCTGTAACGATGGCTGTGTCTCCACGAGCACATTAAGACCTTTGAACTGTGCACTTTGAGTGGGGGAGTGAGTGGCCGACAAGCCGTATTTTAATTTTAAGACTTCCTGTAAAAGCTGTTTAAACTATTGTGCTGGTCTCCGTAGGTGAGCCAGCCAACAGACGCTTTGGCAGAAGGACAAGTCTGGCAACCACGGGCCCGCCTGACCTAGGTGATGTGCTGGGGAGTGAGGTCAGGGGAGAAAGTGAGAGCAGAGCCTACGCATGTTGGGAAAGGGTCAGGAAGGCCTCACAGGGCACGGGGCCTGGGCAGAGCAAGCCCTGTTCAGAGAGGTGAACAGAGGGAGTCTCAGAGACAGAGCCGCAGGGAACCCACTTGCCCGGCACATGCCTGACCCACATTAAGCCCCTGACATTGCATATGGTCCCCAGGCCCTGCTCAGAGAGATTCCTAAGCACAGAGCCAGGAGTGAACCCTGAGCACTGCTAGATGTGGTCCCACCGCAAATGAGGACAGTTTTGACCACAGGTGACTGTCCTCTAGGGCCAGTCTGATCACTGCAGGCTCCCCTAGTGCCCATGTCAAGGGGGCTGAGAAGGAGATGGCACCAGTCACCACAGAGAGAGCACCAGGCCCATTGCCTTGCTGCCAGGGCAGGGCTTGTCCTGCATTTGACAGCTGGCCTTCTGCTCAACCCCTCCTGGAGAGGCAGGAGCAACCCTGCCACTGAGGCCGAGGAACCCCCTTTGTGTCTGGGGTGGATCCCTGAGTCTGTGCCTCAGGCACTGGGGCTGCCGACCCTCCACCCTCTGTCTCAGAGTGCCCCCCATCCAGCACTGCAACTGTGAACGCCACCCCCGAGACCCGCACGGAGTCCGGCAGGAGAGCACCTAGTGGCACCACATGTGCAGATCTGAGCTCCTCACAGCATGTGAAAGTCTCCCAGTCTCTCAGTAGTCTTCCATCTGAGTCTGTAACCCCTCTGCCGTGTATGCCTGATTTTCAGGACATCACCAGGTCCATGAGAGGTTGGGAACTTGCCCTGTGCAATGCCAAGACAGCCTGGATGCCACCCTGTGCCCATCAGATCATCAATGTCTGCACCATTGATTACCCCAAGTCCCAGCTGCACCCAACCAAACAAACAACTTCGACTGGATCCCAGACCAGGAAAACCATAAAAAGCAAGGTTCTGGAGGAAATACACTTGGAAAGAAAATCTGAAGGTATCTCCAGTCAACCGTGTTCTTCCATGGGGTTTAGGGGGTGATGCCACATTTAGTTGCCCTCACCCAACTATTGGCATCACTGAAAATCTCGAGGAATCCACCAAGCTCTGTGACTCTACGAAGTGGGGAGCCCAGGGGGGTGCGTGAACAAAGATGGCCCAGAACAAGAAACCAAACTCGCCCCTATCCCTGGCGCCTGCGCCCCTGGGGTTTTATAGTATGAGCTTTGCTGAATCCTGCCCGGTTGAAGTCAGGCCGGGTCAGGAAGGAGGCTCAGTAGTGCAGATTGAACTGTAGCCGTATGTTTTCGTTTCTTTCCTGTGCAGCCCGGCTCCATCCTTCCCCTCTGGCCTGTCACCAAGGATTTCAATGCAAATCCAGTGGCCACTTTTCATCCTGGACCTCTCTGTGGCCAGTGTCCCTGCTGAGAAGCTCCTCCTGGAAATTTCTCTTCCCTGACCCTTTAGCAAGGATGCTGGGCATTCCACGTCACCTCCTCCTCCTGGTTTTAGCACAGCCCAAGAAGGTAGGTTTTTGTGGGAGGGTTTTAGTTTGTTTTGGGGTTTAGCTTTTTGGGTCATACTAGGTGATGCTCAGGGGTCATTCCTGGAAGGGAATTACTCCTGAAGGTGCTCGGGGGACCATATGGGATCTGAGGGATCAAACCCAGGTTGACTGTGTGCAAGGCAAACCCCCTACCTGCTATACTATTGCTCTAGCCCCCAAGAAGATAGCTTTGCCCCTGCTACCAACTCTGGCCCCAGGACAGACGGGAACTGGTGGAGGAGTCCGTCCTTCATGGACATTCTCAGGTGTGTCTCAGGGGAGCCTGAGCCCCATGCCCACGGACATCACCCACTGGCCCTGCACTTTGGGGTGATTTCACTGTCCCCTGACATCCTAGATCCTTCCCATGGTGCTGGAAACAGCCTGAGCCCAGTTGCCTGCGCCCACGTCCCAGGCGTCCTCACTGCCTCAGTCTTCCCTTCCCTTCTCATTCATCTGCCCAGCTCTTCACTGTGGCACTCTGCATTTCCTCTGCGGCCCTCAGCTGTCTTCCACTGAGCATGAGCGCCACCTCCTCCCCCATGGCCTGGCCCCTGTCCACCCCACAACCCCTGCTCGCACACCACTGCCCCTTAGCCCCCCGGTGACCCCCGCTCGCCCCGTGCACGCTGTGCCTCCTCCTGAGTCCCCACCCCAGGCTGCCCGCTCCCCTTCCCGACCCTCTTAGTCAGTGACCACCTGTGCAGGTTAGACGAGGAGAGCGAGTCCCAAACCAGCGATTCCCCACCTTTATCCAGCCACGGTCCCCCCCGACCCTGTTTCCTTCCTGTGGTCCTACCAGTTGCCTCCCAGTCTCATGCTTGACTTTCATGTGACTTTCACCTATGCCCCCTAGACTCTGCTGGAGACCCCAGAGAGCCGTGGAGCCCTGGCTGAGAAATGCTGCGCCTTCCCTCATGCCTGTCCCTGCAGTGGAATGAGCCGGTGCAGACTCTGGGGCTTCCTCCGGCATCCCCAGGAGCCAGCAGGACTAACCTGTGCTCCTCACTCAGTCCATGTGGAAAGGAGGACAGAGTGCGCCTCAGCAGCTCTGCCCGCGTGTACTCCAGGGGCTGGGGCAGGGCTGGGTGTCTTGGCCCCTGACTTTCCCTCCCTTATTGGGACGATCCATGGCCTCAGCACAAGGCTGGAAACTGAGGCAAATTTTCTTAAGAATGGGGGCTCGGAGGCTGGAGCAATAGCACAGTGGGTAGGGCATTTGCCTTGCACGTGATCGACCCGGGTTCGATTCCCCACATCCCATATGGTCCCCTGAGCACTGCCAGGGGTAATTCCTGAGCGCAGAGCCAGGAGTAACCCCTGTGCATCGCCAAGTGTGACCCAAACAGAAAAAAAAAGAGTTTCAGTGAATTCTAAGAATTAAATAAAGAAGAAGAAGAAGAAGAAGAAGAAGAAGAAGAAGAAGAAGAAGAAGAAGAAGAAGAAGAAGAAGAAGAAGAATTGGGGCTCGACACGTGCCTCTTAGCCTGGAAGGACCGGGGTTGGCCAAGTGTCAGCCTAGGCTGAAGGTCACTGCATGGGAGTCCAGAGGCGAAAGGACCGGCACCATGGTCGTCCCCCTGCTCCTCCTCCGCCAGAGTCAGTGTATGCTGCAGGAGGGACCCACACCCACCTTGTGCTCAGGTAGAGAATCCAGCCCACCCAGCCCCCTTTCTGGCATCCGAGTTCCAAGCGAGATGGTAATAGGAGGTAAAAAGCTTGGCTGAGGTTCGTTTAGTGCTTACGGTACAGGAGAGTTTTCTGAGCACTTCGGAAGCATCGGAGGGTTTATTCCCTGCAGTAGCCCGGGGGTGGCATGCTCGAGCCAGTTGTGGCCCTCTGAGCCAGCTGGGGAGTGCTCAGGAGGGTGTTGAACTCCGTGAGGACTACGCACTCACGATACAGATTCCGAATAAAGTGCGTTTTATTGAAAGCAAAAGTAGGAGCTACTCCCAACGCATCCTTTTCCAGCTGCCTTGCTCCAGCCTGCTGTCGGGCTGAGGGTGGGTGAGGGTCTGGGTGGGGAGGGGGGTGCGAGTGAGGAGCGGGATGCCCGACCTCACACAGAAATCAGCAAGGGCTACGAATCAGGCCTTGATTTCTTTTTGTTGTGGTTGATTTCCTCGACTTAAGAAAGTGATGGAGAAAATATTAATCATGCAAATGAAAGTTAAAGGTATGCCAAAGCTGCAGCTGCTACTCAGTGAATGACACCCCGAAAAAAGAGCAAGTATTTTTCAAGATTCAAAAAAAAATAAATGGAAGAACAAAAAGATGAAAAATGCTCCTCTGGTTTGGTGAGGTGCTCGTGCCTTAGTGGGTGGAGCAAAGCTCCCATGGCACACCCAACCCTTCAGAAAGAGAGGAAACTCCCCAGTGTCCCTGTCACTGATGCAGGTTGAGGCCACTGCTGGGGAAATCAGGAAAGGCTTCATGGAGGAGACGGTATGGCCTCTGTTAATTTCTGAAGGTGTGCACTAAGGCAGAGGGAATAGCTATGCCTGGTGACCCGTGGCTCCCTCATATCTGTGCACAGTGTTGAAGGGGCAGACAGCCAGCTGTCAAGCAAAAAGTTCTGGGTCCCTAAGGCCCAGCTCCTCTGCACACAGTAGGTGCTCAGGAAGCCTGTGAGCCACATTACTCAGGCTGGGAGCTGATGTCAGGACGCGCTCCCGTCCCACCGCCAGCCACAAGCTCTTAAAGCAGAGGGCTGAGTCTGACCCAGGAAACTGCCGTTTCTTTGTGCTTTTTTCCATTTAAAGAAAATCTGTATTAAAGCACCGTGGTTAGCAGAGTCATCCACCGCTGAGTTTTAGATGCACAGAGTTCTAGCCAGCCCCATCGCCAATGGGACATCAGTTCCTCGTGCCGCCCTGCAGTGGGTGGGGGCCACTGGGATGGGCCAGGCTGGGAAGCAGCGTCAGGGGAAACTGTCCACTTGGAGAAGGCAGACCTGCGGGGCGCTGCTAAATGAATTTTTTTAGCCCTTTATTTTTCTTTAATATTTTAAAATGATTTTTTTTGCTTTTTGGGTCACACCTGACATTGCACAGGAGTTACTCCTGGCTCTGCACTCAGGAATTATTCCTGGCAGTGCTCAGGGGGAACATATGGAATGCTGGGAGTCGAACCCGGGTCGGCTGCGTGCAAGGCAAACACCCTACCTGCTATGCCATTGCTCCAGCCCCATTCTTTCATATTTTTAATTAAATCATCATGATTCACAAAGTTCTTCGTAGTTGAGTTTTAGACACATAATACTGCAGCACCAATCCCGTCATCAGGGTCAACTTTCCTCGCCAACGTTCCTGCGTCCCCTCCCTCAAACCCGCTCCGGCCTGCCCTCCTGATAGGTACCTTCCTAAGTCCGGCTGTTAAAGTTTGGGTCTCGTGGTGTCAGTGCTGTTGACTCTGGGCTGTGGATAATTGGCTCCACCCTCCCTTACCCCCACCTCTGCCTGACTCCCTGCCCTAGCCCTGCTGCTTCTCGGCTGTCTCTTCTCCCTCTGCCCTCCGCTCTTTCCTTCTCTGCCTGTACTCTGGGCCACGGTTGTTCTGGGCCTCTTTAAGCCGCCGCCTTCCCTTGTCCGTTCTGAGTGAGTTTTTTCTAAGCATGGCTCAGTAAGTCTGGAGCCTCTGAACCCTAGCAGGCTCCTCCTCCGTAGGCAGTGGATCCCCTGGGATCGGGGCAGGCCGGGGCGGGTCCCCTGCACCTGTCAGTGCGCAGGCGAGCGCTTGGGTGCACGGGGTCCCTGCTGGCCTGGAGGGAGGCAGGTGCCCAGTGGGCCCTGAAGGGGAGGCTCGAGGAGCGGTCAGTAGGGCCGCTGGCCTGGGGGATAATGTGCGCTTTCTGGCGTGTGGTGGGGCCATGCCCCTCTGGAAGGCGGATCTTGTGAGTACCCCGGGTCTGTGTGATCACCCCCCTCTAAGGTCAGGACTTCTTCGCGTGTGCCCTCCACCTCTCACGGCACCCCAACTCCACACCCCCAAGAAGAGGATTCTGGGAAATGAAAGGCCAGCTGGGCAGAGACCAACCCTGCGTGAGGGTAACCCCCGGAACAGGACAAAGAGGTGGTGAAGGACAGGCCTGCCCAGGGAGTTTCCGGTTTCTCCTTCCTGAGCAGAGCCAGAGTGCGGGTCACCAGGCCACACCTCAGCTCTCCCACCCCCAGCACACAATGCCCCTTTACCCCCCCATAGCCCGGGACCCCTCATTGCTGATCCATCACCCATTCCTCCAGTATGACCTGCATTTGGTCCCCACCACACCCTGGGCTTTGGGGTGCAGGGAGGTGGCCTTGCCTTGCAGGGCCGAGTCCCAGACAATGGCCAGTCCACGGTCCAACCAGGCTCTGCTCCAACCACGCTCTGCCACAGGCTCGGCCACCTTACAGGACGGCATAAGCTTCCGGGTCCAAGCACGCCCGTCTCCCACCCCACACACAGAAGAGAGCGTCTGGCCTGGGCCCCTCTGTCCTCACCCTGCCGCCAGCCATGAAGACAGAGGGACAGACAGATGGGACACTCAGCCTCCGGTTCCCAGGGTGCTGGAGGGAGAACCCCACAGCCAGCCCAAGGCCTGGCGCTGCCGAGACCATCCCCCACCACTGTCTTCATCTGTGTCCTGACAGGGACACTCAGAGTCTTTCTCACCCAGCTTGGCACACACTTCACTCCTCCTCCAGGAAGCTTTCCAGCATGAGTGAGTGCCTCAAGGCACCTGATCCAGCATGTGGGCACATTTCCTGAGGTGCATCTCCTTTGGAAGCCGCTGAGTTCCTTCGAAGCAAATCACCTCAGGGGCAAGAGCAAGAGAGTGTGAGGGTTCCATTCTGGCCACTCAGCTCTCCGTGCTCCAGAAGGCAATTGGGCTCCGGATCTCTGGGTGCAGAAGCAGCAGGCAGGTGGGTCCTTGCTGGAGAGCTGGGCAGAGAAACTGAGGCAAGAGCAGGGCAACAGGAGAGCTGGGGCCTGGGCCCGTCCACAGGACCCGGGGAGGGAACAGGGTGGGGTGCACATGGGCTGGGCTCCTTCCCGGGGCAGGGGCGCTGGACAGAGCTGGGCATCCACACATGGTTCATTCAGCCCGAAGCTCAAGGCATCCTGTGTCCCCCCTACCCCGCCCCATCGTGGGCACTGAGACAGCCCCCTGAGCACATAGCCAACGGCCCGTGCTCCCTGCACCAGCCCAGCTGAGAATTGAAGTTCCCAATTCCATCCAAAAGGAACTTGCCCAGGCCAAGAGATATTCTGGGTCATCACCCCCAGTGAAGATGGAGACAGCAGGGTCAGGGCGGCCTTGGGGTGGGGGTGGTACCCTGCCCCTGAGCACCTGCGCCTGTCCAGGTGGGTCCTGTCTGCACCCCACACTTCAAATCGAGGCCTCTCTGCCCTGTGCCCTTAGCCCTGAGCACAGGCTGAGCTGTGTCAGTGAAGGCCCAGCCGTTCCTTCCCTGCGAGCCCTGTGTTGTCTCGTGGTCATTGACAAGGAGCAAAGCCAATGAGCCAAGGTCAGAGGGGGTCGAGCCACTGAGTCTCCGAGATCGGAGCATGTCACCGAGGAAGGGGAACCAGCAGTGACCCCGCTACCCCCAGCCTCTCCCCTGCTCTGTGTGCACAGGCCTCCCCCTCCCACACCTCCTCCACCCAGGCGTGGCATGGCAATAGGGAGCGCTGAGGTCTGCAGAAAAGAAAGCAGGTGCCCCTGAGGACCAGCCACGGGGTGGTACTCGCCTCATGTGTGCAAGGCCTCTACTTTTCCAGTCTACCTCAAGTTTTGTGTGGCTCTTTCCCGATGCCTAGATAATGTTACTCAGATGTTCGCGTGTGTAAACCAGATGTCGCCCATGAGAAGTTTGCAGCTCCTGTCTTGGTCATCGCCTTTAACCAACCCAGCCAGCAAGGTGATCCTTGGGCTCCTCCTGACGCCAGTAGGGACAGTTCCCGCTGTGCTGACCCTGAGCCCTGGCTGGGGAAGACCCTTTGCACAATTCCTACCCAGGCCAGCAGTCCTGGCACAGGGGATATCTGGTAGGCACACAAAGAAAAACCCGCTTGCCCTTCTTTGTGTTGGGCGGAGCTGAACGTGAGTGGCAGAGGTGCACGGCGGGAGCTTCCCAGATCAGAGCAGGGTGCTGCCACCCCAGAGCATGGGGGCCCACTGCTAAGAGGGACGGAAATAGCGCCAGCGAGATGCAGAGCCCCCAGAGGGGCCGAGGGCCCAGGCTCGGGCTGCCTGGCAGCATCTGACTAAGACAGATGCTTCTAATGGTTCCAGGAGAGTCACGGCGCTCCTCATTATCAGGGGTCGGAATCACTAATTGCTCGTCTCTCTGCCGCTGTCACTCTGGGTGCCCACCCAAGCCTGGACCCCAGCTCAGCCCTCTCTCCCTCGGCCAACAGGGGGCCGAGAGCACGCATGGCCGGCCGTGGAGCTGGGGGCAAAGTCTTCTTCCTGCATTAAATACTTATTAAAGTTGATTAGAACTCAATGCACCATAAAATCTCTTTCAAGTCAGTGAAATGCCTTCGGCTACAGATTCCGCACGCCCCCCCCCCAATTCTATCCAAAAGGAACGCACAAGCTCTCAGGGAGTATTGAAAAAATTAAATGAGGGTAGAGGGGTGTGTGTGTGTGTGTGTGTGTGTGTGTGTGTGTGTGTGTCTGAGAATGGTTAAGGGAAGAGGGTAGGGAAAGACAGCCAGGCCTGGAATAACGGCCTTCCAGGTCAGAAAATGGGGTTGTGGGGTGCTGGCAGGGGTGGGGAGGTGGCCGGATGCATATATTTTTAGGGATGATGTTATCCTGGACCTAAAAATATGAGACACGGCTTTCTTTAAAAGCGATCCAGGTCCTATTTACATTTCAGAGCAAATAGCATATTGTTTTCATCAGGGGGAAATAAGCGCTCATGTTTACCTTATGTTTCCTTCAAAATATTTGCATTTCAAAGCCTTCGGAGCTTTAAGTTTCAGAGCTGTTCAAACCGTGGCACCTGAGCATCTCCCAGCTGGGCCGTGTTTACAGCAGAAATCCACACCACCCAGCCACGGCAGCCCCTCCCCGCCCACCCAACCACAATGCCAACCCCCGCCCCCGCCCCCAGAAAGGGACAGTGGCCCCTTTAACAGCCATGAGGCCGCCCCGGGGCAGTGCAGCTGGGCCCCAGCCTGGTGGCCAGATGAGAGCGGGGAGTACCCACAGCTCCGGTCCCACGGTGTCCTTGCAAGACAGCAGACTTTCTATGGGGCATCCGCATTGTGGAGGGAAGGAAGGAGCGGATTGCTCAGTCCTCGGAGGTGTCCCAGAGATGGAGGAAGTCAGCAGCCCTGCAGTCTCCCAGGGGCCCATGAGGGAAACCGGAGGGCCCGGATAGGGGCCCTGGGGCCAGAGGCTGGTCTCGCTGACCTCAGCACTCTTCCTCCCCCTGCAAACTGTTATCATCCAACAGTTGTCATAGGCCCTGGGGCCGGGCCTCCTGTAGGGAGGGAACAGCTCCTCAGAGCTATGCTTCTCACTGGGAAACGCGCCAGCACGGAGTCACACCCGAAGGGTCAATCCACGTCCCTGAAGGTCAGACTCATTTTTTCCAGCAGCCCATGTGATCCTGCCATGTTGTGCAGTAGAGAACCTGTGTTCCACACGTGTAGATTCGTTTAATCCCAAGGCCATGCAACTTTGGGGTGCAGGCAAGAATGATTACCCCTTTTTCTGATGAAGCACAGAGCCTGAAACTGAGGCTGGGTGGAAAAGGAGCGGACAGCTGACAGACTCCGTGTCCCAGCCTTCCCGGCCTCATGGATCCTGCTCAGCAGAGACCAGGGAGCAGGAGTCCAGTGCCAGAAGCCTCAGGCACAGAGTGTCCACGTGGATGTCTCACAGTGTCCACCATGGGCCTGCCCAGCCCTGTTCATAGCCGCTGAAGAGCCAGGGCTCCCTGTGAAGTGTCTGCCTCCCTCGCTGCTACAGTTCCGAAATAGGATGCCTGGGACTTGGCCTGGGGGTTTCTGAGTGGGTTTCCCACAAGGGAAATGGGACCAAGGGGTCAGGAACGCCTCACATACAGCTCCACCCGGGCGCTGTCAGGGAGGGCCAGCAGGGTGCTTGGTGCTGGTCAGTTGTTTGAGTCTGTGTGGAGAGGCTGAGAACCCCGCAGACAACAGTGGAGGTGTGGCAGCAATGGTGGCCGTGGCCTGTCCCGGGCTTCTGGGGAAGGAAGACAACCAAAGTGTCTGTCTGCCTTCAGCTCTGCAGCTCCTTGCACCTGCATCAATTAGAATGAGATTTGCCTGCAATTAACAGCAAGTCCTAAAATAACAGTGGCTTATGCAAGATAGACATTACTTCTCTTTCATAGGAAATAAACCTGGAGGTAAGCAGTCCAGAGTGACAGGGAGACTTCAAAGTCACAGAGAGTCACGCTTCCATCCCCTGCTAGCTTGCCATCCTCAGCCCGTCCCACTCACAGGGATCCAAGGTGGCTGCCCATGCTCCCGCCATCACATTTGCATCCCAGCTGGCAAGAAGGAGAAGGAAAGACTAAAGAAAGGTGCAAAGGTGCACCTGTCCTTTCAAACACCTTTCCCAGAAAGTCTGTTCTTTCTATCTTGTCTGAGATTTAGTGGTCTGACGTGAAGTGGCTATAAGGGACATTAGGCACAGCCCTTTTTTTTTTTTAATTAAAAAAATTTTATTAGTGAAACACCATGAGGTACAGTTGTAGACTTACACATTTTTGTGCTTGGGTTTCAGTTGTACAATGATAAAACACCCATCCCTCCACCAGTGCCCATTTTCCACCACCATGGGTCCCAGTATCCCTCCCACCCCCATTCCCCCCATCCCACCCTGCCTCTGTGGCAGGGCATTCCCTTTTGTTCTCTCTCTCCTCTTGGGTGCTGTGGTTTGCAAAAGAGTAGTCACAGTCTTAAGCTTAGCCAGAATGAAGGGTTCCCCTGCTAAGGAAGAAGTACTCCACAGGAGTTGAGAGCAGCCTCGCTGGACACTTGGTGTTGGCGACCCTTGGGTTAAGAGGACCTTCCCATGCAGGGGAGGAAATAGAAACTCACCAGGCCATGGAGGGGAGGAAAGGCTCAAGACCTGAGGGACGGGGCGGGGCGGTAGCACAGTGGACAGGTGCCCACCTCTGTGGTCAGCCGGCCTGGGCCCAACCCTCGAATCCCACATGGTCCCTTGAGCACTCCAGGAGCTACCCTGGACACCGCTGGGTGTGGCCCAAACAAGGACCTGAGCCACAGTCTGGGCCTGGGCCAGGTTGAGCAGGACTAAGACGCTGCTGTGGATGGCAAGCGAATGGTAGGCACGAGGTGAGGCCAGAGGGGGCAGGAACAGAGACCAAGGGTCCTCTGATGGTGGCAGGAGCTGGGGAGACCCCCAGATGAGGATGGGCAGGAATGTGGCGGGGGGGGGCGGGGAGCGGAGGCAGTGAGGTTGACTGGGAATCTCCAGCTAGTTGCTGCCAAGGACCCAGTGGGCCGTAAGCAGACTCAAACAGGAGAGCCCCTAAGAGGCCCGAGAAGGCAATTGAGGCACGTGGGTGCATGGCAGCCTGGCAGGGCTGCCAGCCTCGCCTGGGGAGTGGCTGAGGGAGGTTGAATGAATGAATGCTCAATGAATCACAGTGAGTCACAGAGTTGCTATGTTTTTGGTAACTGAGTTTCAGGTGCACACCTTCCCTTCGGTGTCCACTGTCCTCCAGTTTGTCCCCAGTTTTCCTCCCACCCCCTCCTGCCTCTAGAGTAGACACTTTCCCCTCATGACTGTCCTAGAGTTCCCTTCCCTAACCTGCTCTCCACGCACCCCTGCCCCAATGCCAGATTTCTACTGAAGACCATTTTTCTTCCTTATGTCTATGCTTTGGGGGCATTTCATAGTCTCCTGGGAATTTTTCTTATACCCTATACTGCCCACTCTTGCCTCTATTCAACGTAGTGCTAGAAGTACTTGCAGTAGCAATTAGGCAAGAAAAAGATATTGAGGGCATCTCCAGATAGGAAAGGAGGAAGTCAAGCTCTCACTCTTTGAGGATGACGTGATACTCTATTCGGAAAACCTCACACGCTTGATAAGCACACACAAGACGGCGGATGAGCTGCATGTGCCGCTGGACTTGTTTCCATGCTGACACAGGTTCCTTCCTTCTCAGGGAACCTCGAACAATCCACAAATCAACCTCAATTGTGGGCACACTTAAGACATCAGAACTTTCCAGGTGAGAGACCTCGAACTCTCAGGGGCAGCGATGCCTCTTCTCAGCCCAGGGATGCAGCTGGTTCCATGGTCTGATGCAGCCTTGCTCTAGGTGGCTCCTGCCCCAGTGCTCACCCCCATGTGCATATCCCACAAGTTCCCTGGGGCTCTTCCCAAAGGACAAGCTCTCAGGTCTGTAAACGGGAACCTACTTTGAGGGGGGCAGGCACTCAGGGGCTGCCCGTGGTCACAACGTGTAGCCAGTCACACCTGGGGACAGGCAGAGTACTCGGGGCCATGGGATAAGTTCCTCAACAGTCTCAGTTCTTAGGCCTAGGAGGAACAGAAGACCCCCTCCCTAGAGCCTTCAGTCGGCAAGCAGGAGCCCGCACAGGACTAGAGGGACACCCCCAACCCAGGGCCTGGCCCTACTTCCACCTGGGCTCAGCTGAACCTGGCCACCCCCTCCCACTCCCCAGTTCCCCGCAGGGAATCTCTGAGCCCAGCCTCTTGGCATCTGGGTCTCCCGAGTGCTGTCTTTGAGCTCAGGAACTCAGTGCTCATGGGGTTCCCCTGGCTGCTCAGCAGTGTGGTGTCTGCACCCCTTTCTCATGTAAGGGGCTGGGGAGGGTGGCTGCGAGCTGAGGAGACACCTCTTAGGAGCTGCCCCCAGTGCACTGCCCAGCACCTCCCCACAGAGGGTCAGGGACTCGTCCTCGTCCTCGTCCTCCTGGGAGTAGCCAGCTCGCCCTGATCACTGGAGGTGTCAAATCCACAGAGGAGACCAGGACCCCGGTCGGCAGGGTCAAGGGCTGCACCATGGGGCCAGACGCGGGACCAGAGGGCACAGCTGCCACTCCCTCCACAGACACAGCACCGAGTCTACACTAGGTTCCTCTAAGTCCCCGAGAAACCAGGCCAGTGAGCCACAGGGCATGAGAGAAAGCCAGAGTCCTCCCACTGCTGAGCCTCACTCAGAGGTCAAGGGGCCCAGCTGGCCCGACTCTCCCTCACACCAGGCTCCTTTGTGGGCTGGGGCCTCCGCTCTGGGGGCATTCACCCTCCCTGCACCCTGTCTTGTCTCAGCGGCAGGTCGCATACAAAGGGGCTGGACTGGGCAGGCGGGCGAGCGCGATGGATGGGATTCTTTGTTTCAGGAAGGTGTGAGCGCACGTCGGGCCCGGGAGAAGCATGTCATTTTGCTGGAAATGCGATTTCCCCTAACAAGTACAGAATCCTACATGACATGTTGAAAAGTGCATCTCTTTGAGAAGCGGCTCCGTATCTCAGAGGCATCGTCGGAACAGAACCATGTCATGTGGCAGTTGCCATGGCAACAGCTCGTTTTCCATAGACAGGAAAATCAGAGTGGCTAAGTCGATTGAGACGCCCCAAATAATGTTGCGAGGGCAGGCTGAGAGGCGGCGCCGGCTGCTGCTCGGGGCCTGGGGTCACCTTACGTGGCTCCGAGAGAATCCCCAAGATGACGCCAACACTCTCCTTTCTGGGCCAAAGGTCGAAGATTTTAGAGCAGGATTTTCCACGGCCGCCAGGGAAGAGAGTGGCAGTCCCAGAGGCCTTGGCTCAGTGCTCATGGGTGAGGTGGCACCAGCCCCCTGGGCCCCACCCAGTGTCCTTTCCCACCCCTACTCCTTCCCCTGGGCCCCCTGAAGCCACACTTAGCAGCTGCATTCCTGCTCCCCACACAGTGCCCAGCCCAGGGGGTGCCCATGGGCACAGGCACAGGGCAGGGCCAACCCTGCCTGGATGTTGCACAAACATGCCACACACACACACACACACACACACACACACACAGGACTCCTCAAGCTCCTCACCCCAGGACCCGGCACATCATTTGCAAGGGACAAATATGCAATATGTGATTCCTCGCATCCAACATAGCAAGCACACACACACACACACACACACACACACACACACACACAAGCTCCTCACCCCAGGACCCGGCACATCATTTGCAAGGGACAAATATTCAGTATGTGATTCCTCGCATCCAACATAGCAAGCACACGCACGCACACACACACACACACACGCACGCATATACTAAGGAGATATACACATAACTGAATACACAGCCCTGCGTGCACATGCTACACAGACGCGTGCACACATGTGTGCATGTCCTCAGAGATATGCATAAACACAGTAGACACAGTGCACACACATTCACATACATATGCACACGCACATGCTACTTGCATACATGTGCCGCACATGTACATGCACAGATGTTGGTAAGCACACGTCCACACTCATGCAAACATGCGCGTGTGTGCCTGCAGACAAGCTCCTGCCCCCACCAGGCACCGGAACAAAGCAGCATCCCTCCTTCCCCTCAGCCGCTGCTCTGTGGCCAGCAGGGCTGGTGGCCGCTCAGCGGGAAGCAGCCCACGTGGCGCCGTGGCTGCACCCCCTCCCATGGAGCCCGTCCCGGTGTCAGCGGGCACTTCCCCTACTCCCTCTCGGGAGGGCCAGCAGCCAGCCTCGCACCCCCGACTCTCCTCTTCCGACTCAGGCAGCGAGGGGACCGGGGAGCGCCATGGGGAGAGACGCATGCCCCCCTCAACTTCCCGGAGGGAAAATTTTATAAAACTGTCAGAGATGTAATAGAACTGTCAGAAGTACAGGAACTCAGATACACAGATTACAAAAACATATGTCAGGGACCTATTGGTTTCATGACAGTGTGAAAATCACAATTTTTCTGTCAAGATAGAAAATAGAAACAGAGGAAAACCGGGAGCACTTTAGCAGACGCTGCTGACAACAGCGAGTCCCATCCCCCTCCCCACAGGGAGTGGGGCGGGCGGGAGGGAGCCCTCCCCCTGCCCCTGCCCCTGCCCGCCTCCCCCACCCTCCTCCAGCTGCGTGTGGCCCCGGGACAGGCCTTCCCTGGTCCTCCAAGTGACGGGGTTGGCCACGCACCATCCTAGCAGAGGGGAGTCCAGCTGCTCCTGTAGAGGTTATGAAACAGCAGCGAGGGCCCCTGGGAGCACAGGACTTTGTGGGGAACATGGGGTGAAGGGCCACCCGGGAGAGCACAGGCTACTGTGGAGACCACACACCACGTCGCCCACCTCCGGACATGCTGCTCTGGCGTGAGTCTGCCGGTTGCTGGGGATTGCTGTAGCTCCGTCCACACGCCCCTCCTGTGGGCCCCAGTGGGACAGGCCTGAGTGTCCCTCAGGGAGAGTGGCCGGGTCTCCTGTGAGGACAGAGGCGCTGCAGCAGAGGCACCGGAAGTCCCAGCTGGTCCCTGTGTGCTGGGCGCAAGAGGAGCTCGGAGCCTCTGGACACAGCTGTCACCGAGCTGGGGGCACGGACTGCTGGGACCCAGGGAGGCGCTCAGGAGGCAGCAGGTGGACTCGAGGGGACCGAGAAGGCCTGCTCCCACATCTACTCCTCGGCATGGACACTGCCCAGCCCCCAGCCCCGACAAGGGTAGTGGAGGAAAAGGCAACTTACATCTCGATTTGAGCGAAGCACTTCGTCCTCTGTGTGAGAGGAAAGAACAGTTCTGAACCCGCGTCCCCCTGGCCCTGGACAGCTCCGGCCCCGCTGCACACCTGGCCCTGGACACCTGGCACTGCTGCACACCTGCTCTGCTCAGGGCCTGCTGGGACCTCTTTGAAAGGGGGAGTCCCGTGAGGGATAGCGGGAGGGACTGAAGGGCTGGGAACCGCCAGGCCACAGGTCTGAGGGTGGCTCAGGGAAACTGAGGCACCAGCACAGGCAGGCAGGAAGGTCAGCCAGGTCAAGGGCAGAACTGAGCACCCAAGCATGTGGGGGACAGTCAGGATCGGTGTCCAGGGCCCAGCGTCTGCTCCCGAGGTGAACCCTCACAGCCCCAGTGACCCATCCACACGCTGCCCTGCTGTGTCCTCCTGGACTTTGCTTCACTGATGTCACTTCTTCCAATGAGTCTGAATTGAGATCCCTTCCTCCAGGCAGTCTTCTCTGGCTTCTGCCTCCCTGCTATTCTTTCTGGACGCTAACAGCCTCCAAAGTGCATGGAGGAGCCTTGTCCGTGCCTGTCCCCACGGGGCTCCCCATGGGTATGTCCTGGGCAGGGAACGGTGCAGAGGTCATGGATCGTACTCCATCCTGATGACAGGAATCAACACTGGCTCTGCCCCTCCTTGGTCCCTTGGAGAAGCCCCTCCTCAGGATAGGACAAGCAAATTCTCAGAGCAGGAAGTGCTCAGGTACCAACCAATCCAGACGTAATTTCACAGGTAGGTGGGACCCAGTCCTGCCAAGCCCACGCCAGGGACCCTGTCCATGTGCTCCGGTCAGCAGTGCGTGCTCAGCAGCTGGGTGGTACCACCGGGCATGTCCTGCGACTATCAAGGCAGACGGGGTCGCCAAGCATCACCTTCGAGGCACTGAGCTCATGTGCTGGGCGGCTCCCCTGCAGGACCAGACTGAGGTATGCCTTCCCTCCACCCTGGATGCCCTGGGCAGTCGTGGTCACTCTGCCGCTCCCTCCTGGCACGCTGAGGGCAAGGAAAATCTCTGCACACTGGCCACAGTGTGACGAAAAGGCCACAGGGTTCCAAGAGCAGCTCCATGATCAAGACGTGGGAAATAAGGCCCAGAAAGAGAAAGACGCTTCCTCAGAGGCCAGGAACGAGTGGCCACAACCCCAGGACTCCTGCGCTGTGTCTACAACCGGCCCCCTCAGCAAGCAGCACCATCCCCAACACAGCCCCTGCGTCCCATGGAAGCCTCCGGAGGGAGAAGCATCACGGCCCATGGCCTGCGGCGTCCCGGAGCCTCTCCGAGGGGAAGGCGTCCCGCCCGCCGAGGAGGCTCTTCAGCTAATAAATATGTATGCGGGATTTTTATTACTTAATAGTTGTAAGGTTAATCGTCGTGGTGAACGCCTATATTTAATGTGTCAATGGAGCTGCAAAATGCCAAACTGAATAGCTTTAACACACATTAGTTCTACTTGTGAATCTACAAATAGGGACCTTGTCAGGAAAGTATTCAAACCAAGATCAGTATTGATTTGGGTCCTCGGGAAAGGCACTGGACTGAGACAGTTTAAAATGATAAATGTCTGGAGGATGATGAAAGGGAGCAGACGGAAAGCTGACAGCGTCGGAGGCGGCGCTAGGCCGAGCTGCCCGTCCAGACCCGAGGGCCCCGCGCTAATGTCCCCTTTGATGCAGAGAAGAGGCTCATCCGCTCAGCTCTGCCCTCACACTGGCTCATAATTGCCAAGGAGGGGCCTCTGAGAACCTGCTGGAGGCCCGGCCACCACACCACGCTTCTGGAAGGTTCCGCAGAGACCCGAGTGCTTTCATTGCAAACTCCCCATCTTGCTCAGTGACTGATGCAGAAACAGAAATTGGCAGCTCTGCCTGGCCCCAGCAACCAGTCACAACCAGCACTACCTTCTTGCCAATCCCACTGCTCAAAGCTCACCCCCAGACTCTGTCCTAGCAAGCCGGGCCGGTTACACCCCCAGCCCCCAGCCAGGCTTTGCTCACACTATTTCTCTCGCTGGCAATATTCCTGGCCCACTGGAGTGCCTAGGTGATGCTTTTCTCAGGGTACAGCCCCTCGTCTCTTGAGTTCTCTACTCGGGGTTCTGGGACCCAGAAGGGGACGCTAATAGGGCAGATTCCATGCACAGGCCTCTCAGCTGGACCCCGACGCACAGCCCCCGTGTTCACTCTGCACAGCACAATTTTTGTAAGAATTTAGTAAAATTTGGCGCTGGAGAGAGAGTCTAGGGACAAAGGCACTTGCCTTGCATGTGGCTGACTCTGGTTTGATCCCTGGCCCCATATGTGGTCCCCCGAGTACTGCCTATGGTAAGCCCTGAGCACTGCCAGGCATAGCTCCCAACCCAAAACAAAGGCTAGAGCAAAGTGGAGAAACTGGGATATTTGTAAGCTGCTGGTAGGACTGCAAAGTGGCGGTCACTGCAGCAAATGGAATGAAAGTTCCTCAAAGACCAGAGTGCGGGCTGGGGAGCTGGCTCAGCTGTGAGGCTACACCCTCCATGCATCAGGCCTGGGTTCATACCCACACCCAACAATGCAGGGAAAAATCAAGATGCAGAAACAACGGTAGCTGGGGAGATGACTCCATGCACTGCTCTTGCTTCGCCTGTGGGAGGGCTGGGTCCAACCCCAACACCATAAATGGTCCCAAGCACCGCTGGGAGCAGCCCCTGGACACAAACCAGAGGAAGTCCTGAGAACCATGTGGTGTAGTTATATATACATAGACATGTTTGTATAAAATATATATTTCTCTAAAGCAGAGAGATGAGTTGAATCAGAATTCACACCTTCAATATCTGATTACCTTTCATAACTGATCACACTGCCTATATAAGATGTCCTTCCTCTCTCTCTCCTCTCTCTCTCCCTCCCTCTCTCCCTCTCTCACTATTTCTTTCTCACCCTCTCTTACCTTCTCTCCCTCTCTCTCCCTCTCTTTCCCTCCCTGTCTCTCCCTCTCTCCCTCTTTCTCTCTCCTCTCTCTCTCTCCCTCCTCACTCTCTCCCTCTTCATATAGATGGATGGATGGATGGATGGATTGGTGGGTGGGTGGATGGGCTCATTGTCCCCCCAGTGACATTTGACAAACCTGTCCTGACCTAAGCAAGACCCCTCTTGGACCAGCTTAGCTGGAACTTTGTGCCCCACCCCCTCCCAATGTGTCCTCCTTGCCATCTGCCACCCACTACCCCCACCCCAATTCTCAGCTGTAAGTTCCCCCTTTCCCTTTATTCAGAGAAGCCCTGATCCATCTCCCCACCTAAAGGGTCCCATTCAAGCACCTCCGCCCTCACAGCCAGACGGATCTGCTTTGCCTTCTTGAACAAGAGTCATAAATACGTGTTTCTTGAACAGATGTTCCAGCTCTCAGAGCATCCTGGCATCCTGGGAGTGGGGAGCATGTGCCTGGCATGACCGGGACCCAGGGTTCCGTCCTGACACCCCAAGTCTCCCACTGACCCCGGCCAACCTGTGCAGTTTGCTCTGAGCTTGCTTCACCTCCTGGTCTGCTTGCAAGTGGGCTCATCTGGGTCTGTTTCCCAGACCTCCAGCAAGGATGGACACTGTCGAGTTCAGACTAGAATATTCACTCGGGGAAGCTTGAAGAGAGCAGGAGTGAGGGGTCTCGAGGCTTCCTGAAGAAGCCTCCATGCTTTCACTCCACAGGCCCCTACCTAAGAGCTCACCCACACATGCCTACTCAGAACCTTCCATAGGAGAGATCAGACGATGCCTCACTTGGGGATGTAAAGAAACAAGGTCAGGGTGAAACAAGTGTCCAAAGGCGACAGAAACTGAGAACTGGTCTCCAGTCAAAGTGCATAGAGGGATGGAGGACACGGGACAATGGTGGAGGAAGTGGCCGCTCCGGGGCAGAGCAGTGCAAGGCTGCATCACGCATGGGGAAGGCAGGGGGCTGGGAGGGGCAAAGTGTTGAGCGTGAACCCCTATCGGCAGCAGTGGCTAGCATTACCGTCAAGATGCCTGTCACAGTAACGGGCTGGGGCCAGTGGTGGTGAGAATTGGGGATATGGGTGGAGGGTCGTGGACACTGCAGCAGCGAATGCCCCAAACCCGAACGTGAATGACTTTGTAATTCACAGTGATGAAATAAAAAATAAAAATAGAGAAGGGACCAGTAGGACAAAGATAGTTCGAAATGATCACACCGGACAAGAACTGAGTGCTGGAAGGAGGTAAAGGAACAAACATGATAACCTCTATTGCAAACCATAATGCCCAGAGAGAGATAGAGACAGAGACAGAGAGAGAGACATAGACAGAGATACACAGAGAGAAAGAGACAGAGAGGGACATAGAGAAACAGAGAGAGAGAGGGAGGGAGGAAAGGAGGGAGGAAGGGAGGGAGGGAAAGACACATGGAGAGAGACAGAGAGACAGAGAGAGAGAGAGAGAGGGAGAGGGAGAGGGACAGAGAGAGGGGGAGAGAGAGAGAGAAAGAGAGGGAGAGAGAGGTCCCTGCTGCAGAGCAGACCCTGGTGGTGGGAAATGCGCACTGGTGAAGGTTTGGGTGTTGGAACCTTGTATGACCGCAACCCAATCAGGAACAACTCTGTAACTGTATCTCACGGTGATTCAATAAGAAAACAACCTTAAAATAAATAAATAAATAAATAAATAAATACACACAAATTAAAACCCGAACCTTGCGGCCTTGCAGGGCCCCGAGCAGGGTTGACGCGCCTGAGTAGGTCGGCCCTTGCCTCTCCCGTCTCTTCTGACCTTGGGCCGGGTCTGTTTCCTGCAGATGCTCAGGCCAGGCCCACTCGGCTTCAGCCGGGAGCTGAATCACGGGCTGAAGCAGGGCCAGGCCAGAGTGCACAGCAGAAAAGGTGGCGTCTGCCACAGAACAGTCTCCCTCCCCTGCCTCTCGGCCCAGAGAGATCCCTGTCTGACCGTGAGACTGAGGCCCAGAGAGGGCAGGGACTTGCCTAAGGTCACACAGCAGAGGCAGCTCACACCAGCTCCTCACTGGGCGACCATCACATCCCCACGGCCACACCAACTACAGGACAAACACCCAGCAGGGGTTCCCCAGCGGGTGATGAGCGTGCCCAGAGCCGGACAGTAGGCTCCCCTCTGGGACCTCCACCTGGTGATGGGACTCGAGAGTCCCCCATCCCTGCTCACCCCCTGCAGCTGTTTGACATTTCTACACCCGGACTTTCAGTTCTAGAATCATCCAGGGAAAAAGTGGTTTCCACCAGAAAATAAGTCCCCACTCCAGCAGACTCCAAAACATTTCAACGGCAGCTCCATGATAGTGTCACAGGGTTGACCCTCCCGTGCCTCTGACTTCCGGCCACATCAGGTGACGCCCAGAGAACTGACTGTGCCCCGCAGCCTGTCACTGGGGCCTCTGGGGCCTTGGGGAGGCTGCGGCACGGAGGAAGGGGAGGTGTGGGAGGAGCGGGAGCCCCGCTCCTTGGCCCTCGCCTGGGCAGAGACAAATGTCCTGCTGCAGCAGGTGTAGGACCAGCCTCTCGCAGAGACCAGGGAAAACGTGGCTGCGGTCAAGGGGGAGCCCGGGAATGAGTGTTTCCGGGATCCTAGATGACCAGACGAACCAACTCCCGGGCTCCTTCCCATCCTCCCCCTGCCCGCAGGGTCTGAAGCCAAGAGGGAGCAACCAACACCCCATGCCAGAACAAAGGATGCCCCGGAACTTGGCATAACCGTCCATCCACCAGGGTGGAGGTGATAGTGGGCCAGTCAGCATGAGTACTGGGCTCAGGGTCCATCCTCAGTGGACTCCAAGTGTTGGGAGCAAGAGGTCAGTGGCAGCGACGGTCTCGGCTGCATGCCCGGCTCTCCCTAGCGGAGGAAGAGAGCCAAGCTCCTGGGGGCCAGTGCAGGAAGTGGGGAGCCTTTTCACACTCGGCGCCCACAGCGAGCCTGGCAGAGCTCGGCCCGGCTGGTTCCAGCCCAGGAGAGCAGCCCGCTGAGCAGCAGAACATTCCAGAGGAGGCCCAGTCCTGGAGAAGATGCCCGTGGCCCTCGACCCTGCTTCTGCTTCTGCTTGTGCCCGCCTGGCCTCCCTGCCCCCCGCCCCCACCCCAACCCTTCTCGAAGAGCAGCTCATGTGTGACCCAGCAAGGCTGGCTGCAAATCTTGCACTTTGCTCCAAGAGATATATATGTCAAGGGACAGAGCAAGGCCCTGAGCCCGACCCCCAAACTGCAAAGCCCCCGTGCCCCTTGCTATGTTCCTGCTCCCCCAAAGCATTCAGGACCAGAGACCTGCTTGCAGGCCTGGGCGCACATTGTGGAGGTGACCCAGGCCCGCCAGCTCCACTCCGCACGGACCCCAGAAAGTCATTAATATTTTATACCATTTAAAATTTTGTGTTTTAGGGGGGTGGTGCCTGGCTGTGCTCGGGGATCAACTCAGGAGGCGGCGCTGGGGATTCACCCAGGGTCAGCCACGGACAAGGCTAGTATGTGAACCCCGACCTAGGTCTCCAGCTTCTAAAAGATTCTTATCGTTTATTTGTCCATGAGATGCAGTTATAAAGCTTTCATGTTTGGACTTCAGTCATACAATGATCCACCAGTGCACATTTTCCACCGCCAATGTCCCCAGTATCCACCCCCCACCCCTCCCCTCCCCCTACCTCTGTCACTGTCACATCACTGTCCTCCCATCGTTCATCGATTTACTTGAGCGGGCCCAGTAACATTGTGAGACTTGTTACTGTGTTTGGCATATTGAATACGCCACGGGTAGCTTGCCAGGCTTTGCCGTGCAGGCGAGATACTCTCGGTAGCTTGCTGGGCTCTCCGAGATGGGTGGAAGAATCGAACATGGGTCGACCATGTCGGCCATGTGTAAGGCAAACGCCCTACCCGCTGTGCTATCGCTCCAGATCACACACCCCCTCCCCCCCCCCCCCTCATCCACTGCCTCTATGGCAGACAATTTCCTTCTTACTCTCTCTCTACTTTTGGGCATAATGGCTTGCAATACAGATCCTGAGAGGCCATCATGTTTGGTCCTTTATCTTCTTTCAGCACACATCTCCCATCCCAAATGATCCCTCCAACTATCATCGACTTAGTGATCCTTTCTCTATCCCAGCTGCCTTCTCCCCCAGCTCATGAGGCAGGCTTCCAACAATGGACCAATCTTCCTGGCCCTTGTCTCTACTGTCCTTGGGTGTCAGTCTCATATTATGTTAATTTATATTCCACAAATGGTTAAAAATGATTCTTACAGCACTTGCTGAAAGGAGCCATTGAGCTTGGCTGGCTGGATCTCATTTCCACCTGAACCCCAAATTGTCTGAGATCTCAGCATCCCAGAGGGTCCCAGCTTCTAGTGGCGGGAACTATCCCTGTGCCCTGACAGGAGGGAAAGGGAGAGGCTCCTGGCTGCCCCTTCCCCCTCCAACCGCAGGACCCAGCAGCCCAGGGAGTCACTTGGAAATCACTGGCTGGCTCAAATTCGGGAAGAGAGAGTCGTGGATGAAGGAAGATTCACCATTCACAGCGTTAGGCAGAGCAGAGTTGGGACCCAACGCAGCCAGGGGAGAGTCCTGCCACTCTCCTCCACATCACAAAACCGGATGCAGGTGGGGAGCAGAGGACCCGCAGAGCCTCTGCAAGGCTCCTGCCCTGTGGAGAAGCCCCCATCATTGGGACAGCGCCTGGGAAGGGCGTCCCCTCCCCCCTGCTCCTCTCTGCTCTCTCTGCCTTTCCCACCCCGACACAACGCAGGATGGTGCCCTGACTCCAGCTCGTGATTACCCTGTGATGGATGCCGGCCGAGCCGTAAAGGTATCTGCGTGCAGGCTTTATGGTCATTTTCCAACAGCCCAGACCTTCTAAGCTCTCTTGTGGGAGCAGGTTAAGATGATTATGCAGATGGATGGGCCCCGGTGCAATATTATGTCAGCGATGGAGACGTAGGAGCTACCAGCAGGACCCGTCACACCAACAGGAGCTCTGCAGCTGGGTGAGATTCGGCCCTCACACCTCACACGTACTCGCACACTCACACACATGGACATGCACACAAGCACACTAATTCACACATGCACACACTCAAACTCACACTCCCACACGCATGCATATGCACACTTACATAGGTGTGCATGCTCAAACTCACACTCACTCCCACATGCATGCATACACACACTCACACATGCCCATGCTCAAACTCACACTGCACACACGTGCATATACACACACGGGCACACTCAAATTCACACTCACACACGCATGCATACACACATTCACACATGCACATGCTCAAACTCCCATATGCATGCATACACACACTCACACGTGGGCATACTCAAACTCACACTCACACACGCATGCATACACACAATCACACATGCACATGTTTAAACTCCCACTCCCACATGCATGCATGCATGCATATGCATACTCACACGCACACATGCACATGCTTAAACTCACACTCGCACACACATGCCTACACACACTCACACATGCACATGCTCAAACTCACACTTGCACACACATGCATATGCACACTCACACATGGGCATACTCTGACTCACACTCCCACACGCATGCATACGCACACTCACACGTGGGCACGCTCAAACTCACATTCCCACACGCAAGCACAGTAGTGCGTGGCCAGCCATCCTGGACCTGCCCCGTGGGACACGACAGACTGCCCAGGGAGTGGGACAGGAGAAAGGGGCCAGTCACCCGGGGCCTCCTGAGGAAAGCAGGGTGAGCGGGCCTGGCAGGGACGAAAGGAGAAGTCGGGAGGGAGGCTCCCGGGTCGCTTGCTCCTCCCCCCGGAGCCACTGGGCTCCTGGGCCAGAGCACGTCAGAGCCAGGAAAGGGGTCCTGGGTCCTGGGAGAACAGCCCCCCCCCCAGTGAGGGCACTGGGCATTTCGGGGGCAGTGGTTACTGTGGCATCAAAATCAGGAATAGTTTCCACATGACCTAAGTGACAGGCTGGACTGGGTGGGCCACCCACAGCGTGTCCTGGAAATGGGGACAACATGGGTGCAGGGCCCCTGGAGCCCCTGGAGATGGGGCTGCCAGGGATCCCGTCTGTGTGGGGCCTAAGCCCCTCAGAGCTAGAGTAGACGAGGTGGGGCAGGGAGGGCGAGAGGGTGCTGTCTGGGGCCCAGGGAGCGAGGAGGAGCAGGGCCCGTCCAGCAGCAGCCAGGACCCTCCTGGCACCCAGCCCTCATCCCGTCTCCCAGCTCACTGGGCCCGGAGACTGGTGTCTGAGCAGAGGCTCGGGCTGTGGGGCTACGGAGAACTCAGACACCTCAGGGGGGTGGCGAGCTGCTCCCCCGGATACAACCTGCGGGGCCAAGGTCCGTGGCCCAAGAAGACAAACTGATGGTAGGTTCCTCCCGTCTCCAGCCTAGACTTGCAGTCGCCGTGAGCTGAGAGAGGGTGAATGGAACGGCCGGAAGTGGAGCCTGCATCCCCCACCCCCAGTGCAGGTGACGGGGCCAGGCGCAGGGCCAGAGATGCAGAGTGGATGGCAGGGGTGACCAATAAGAAGAAGCGCTTCTGAGAGAGGGTCCCCAGAGCAGAGGACAGCCCACCTCCTCCTCCCTGACCCTGCCTGTAGGGCGTCTCAGGGAATCTCAGTCTGCAGTGGGTGAGCTTCCATAATCACCTTTCATCCAGAGACTCTCTTCTGGGTTACCACCTCCGGGAAGCCTTCTTGGGCTGCCATGGGTGGGGATGGACTGAAAGTCGAGCCACATCCCTGGAATAACCCGTTCTTGTGCACCGGTGAGACACTCCTTTCTTTCAGGTGAGAATCTGGGGTTCAGTGAGGGTGACGGCCTGGTCAGGTGAACTGTGGGACAGAGCCCGGGGCTGAACCCAGACACACCGCCCCAGCCCAGGATGTAGCCGAGCCTCCGAGTGTCGTCTCTTCAGCTGCTCTTAAGGCATTACTGACAGGAGAGTTGTTTTGACTGTGGTGAAAAGTCATTAAAGAAAACAGTGTGAAAGCAAGGCTGCGAGGCACGCAGAGGCAGGGGGCTGTGGCTCAGCTCTCTGCCCCCCTACAATCAGAGGCAGCCCCCCACACCCAATGACCGGACCTCCTGTACCCTGAGGTCAGCCCCCCGCACCCATGGCTAGGCCCCCTACACCCCATGGCCGGATCCCCTGCACCCCGAGGCCAAGCCTCCTGCACCCACAGCCAGCACCCCCTGCCCTGAGGTCGACCCTCCCACCCATCGCTGGTGGCTTCTTGGATCCTAGAACCCCTGATACACCCCTGAGGGTGCCCAGGCCCTCTTACGTAACCCCTGAACTCCCTGCCTAGACCCCCAAAGTAGGAACCAGTCTCCACCAGCTGGAAAGGCCACTCCTGTCCAGCACCCAGCCAGCGTGGCCTTGGGGATCTCCTGCAGGGACCAGAGCCAGCTCTGGGCAGCTGAATCACCTGGTCAGAGGAGAGTAGTGGCCGTGCTTGGCCTCACGCCAGAGGGAGGCTTCCTGGAGGCCAGGGTGAAGGAGGGGAGAGCCTCAGGCTGCCCATGGCCTCTCCACTGACTCTCTGTGTGACCTCCCCATGTGACCTTCCCACGTGACCTCCCCACGTGACCTCCCCTTGTGACCTCCCCCATGTGACCCCCATGTCACCTTCCCGTGTGACCTTCCTGTGCCCTCCCTGTGTGACCTCCACTTATGACCCCCCGGAGGCTTTTTTTCCCTCCGCCCCCACATGCCCGGGCTCCACTTGGTTCCCACCCTAGTGCCGTGAGCTGAAGCTACAGCCCAGGGTGTCCCCTGCATCCTGGCACCTCCCGACCCCCCCCCCCCGGCCTGTCCCCAGTAGCAGTTCCCTCTGGGGGGCCGTGCTGAGCTCCCAACGCTCCTCAGCAGGCAGGGTAGAAAGGAAGGGTCCTCCTTTGTCATCGTTCTTCGAAGAATGGCTCCCTGGGGACAGGGCTCTGGGTCGTCACAACAGGACTGTCACACAGGGCCATTTACTTAGCTCACAGTCGCCTCTGGGTTTAAAAACAAAAGCCCTGGATGGTGTGCCAGCCCTGTCATGGCGCTGCCTTGCTGCCGCCACCCTCACGGGGGCGGGGGGGCTCCAAAGAGGGAAGGGAGTGTTGACACCCACCCCCCTGGACAGGGCGGCTGGATCCCGGCCCCCCCACTGGCCCGCACACTCCGCCTGCTCCGCCACACAGGGGGAGGCGCAGCCCGACTGCGGGCGCTTGGGGACTGTGGATTAACTACCTGAGCTGCGCCTCCCCCACCGCCTCTGCTGCAGCCGCTGCAGTCAGGATGATATAGAGCCGTGGCAAACCCAGCCGAGCCACGGTCATAAAGCATCTCTCGCTGCCAGGGCTCGGCCGGCGCACGGCCCGGGAGTGACACGCAGTGTCAGGTGTGCGGTGTGAGCAGGGGGGTGCTCTGCGCCCAACGGCTGCAAGCAGGGGTCAGAGAGGACCAGGAGGTTGCTGCCAGCCAGAAGCCAGGTCCCCCTAGCTGCGCCCTATCTGAGGGGGCCGCCCTACTTGCCTCGTGACTGTGGCTGGAGGAGAGCCCCCAGGTCGGGCGGCCTTGCAGAGAGGGAACAATGGGCACCAGGCTGGAGCACGCTTCTGTTCCCAGACGCCCAGGAGGAAGGGATCAATGTAGAGAATTAGAGGCCAGCCCACTTCGCGAGGCTTCTAGGAGGCAAGTTCGGTAAATAAGGATTCGAGCAGGGCAACGCTGCATCATTCAATTAATTTTAGCCTTGAATTGCAGCGGCCGGCCGGGCGGGGTGGCGAGGGGCGTGCAATCAATACCGGGCATTCAGCTTGCTAACACGAAGCACATTTCATACAAAGCTGGACATTTTTCTCCTTGTCATACAGAATTATCTTAATTATTGTTTCAAGGAACAGCCTTCCATAGCATCATCTAGTAGTCTGGGAGGCGGCTCAGAAACTCGTCACTGGAATAATTTATGATTTTTTCTTTCTAACATCTTGGTCTTGTTTGATATGCTTGCCATTTCTCCCTGACAGGGAGGTCGATTAAATCACATTTATATTGTAAACGTATGCATTGCTTTTTACCCAAGGCGCTGGATGAAGAGATACAGGGGCCCCAAGGGAGAGGGAAGCCAATCCACTTTCATATTGCAAATTTCTGCTGTTCGGAAGGAATGAATGGTTGCCAGGGAGAGCTGGGAATTACTTGAGGATGCAAAATGTTATTTTAGAATCCTTTCGAGAGGGTTTTTTCCCTCCCCCACCTCCTCCAGCCTTTTTACTTCTCTGGCTTCTAATGGGGAGAGCCGTTGGGAGATACTCACTGGTATTCTTCGGGGAATTGGCTGAGCCCAGTTCTTGTTGGCCGACCTAACGCGGGAAGCCTGGGGTCACCGGGCAAAGTGGAGGGCATGCAGAGGGAAAAAGGAACCATCCCTGGTGTTTTCGGTGAGGTTTCTCGATCGACCACCAGAGGGGACCGACTGGGGAAGCTGGTGATTGGGCCAGGTGAGGAATTTCATCAATAATCGAAAGTATTCCGGATGAAGGGGGGAAGGTCACGGGCAGAGACCGGGGGAGGGGACCCTGCGCCGTCATTAACCTAACTGAACTAATTAGGAAACATTCAGGTTTTATAAATTATGCAAGACGCTCAATTTATACTTTTTCAAATTCCTACCATAACATAGATAATGAGGGAACATTTACAGTAACAGCGTAACCTAATCAAGAAACCCTTTCATTAGCATGAAATCTTCCAACACGGTGTTTTCGAGCACAACAAACGGAATTAGAGAAACCAGGGGAGAAGGCGGGGGGGGGGGGGGGGGGGGGGAGCACTGGCTCGGGGGCGTGGGGGTGGGGGACAGATTCACTTTGGGCTGCGGATCTAAGTACACCCCCCGGCACCTCACAGAAAATGAACTTCCTCGGGCCTCTGAGGGGTCAGGGAGACCTAGAAGGCCCCGTGGACACCCATGTCACTCTGAGTTGGCCAGGCACGCTTTGGAACCCCGTCCATCCTGGGAGACAGAGAGTTGGGGTCCAGACTTCCTACCGGCTAAAAATGCCTGCCCACTCACACACCAGTCATCCGTGGGGCCTGGCTGAACATGTCGTCACTGGTAAGAAGAGACAAACGGTCTCAGTACCGCTCCTGTGTGTCTCATCGGGCTGCCCTCAGCTCCCGGCTGACAGACAGAAGGCACAGAACCCGTCCAACCGCTACGTCAGAGTTGGGGTTCGGGGGGAGCCACCCCTGGATCCCAGAGCAGTGGATAACCAGGTCAAGGTTATCCTGGGCGGGCCGGGCTATGGAGCTGGGCCCCCACTAATCAGTGCCCCCGGCCCTGAGTGGAACGTGGTTCCTATGTTAGTCAGTGTGAGCTGTTAAAAACCCCACTGAAATCGTGGCCAAAGCCACTGGCAAGGTGGGACTTTTTTTTTTTTTTGCTTTCTGGGGTCACACCCGGCAATGCACAGGGGTTACTCCTGGCTTGTACACTCAGGAATTACTCCTGGCGGTGCTCGGGGGACCATATGGGATGCTGGGAATCAAACCTAGGTTGGCTGTGTGCAAGGCAAATGCCCTACCTGCTGTGCTATTGCTCCAGCCCCAAGGTGGGGTTTTCTTCCCTTGGCTCACAGAGAGAAAGTCTGTTCTCACAAGGATCCTGCGACCCAGGGCCTTGCTCCCATGACTTCGTCTAACTCTACCTTCTAAAGAAGCTCCATCTACGCTTATGTAGGGGGTGTGCTTGGACAGATGAACCTGGGCAGGCGCCCACCGTCCACCGATGGTGTGTCCACCCAGAGTCTGTGTCATCCAATCTGGAACAAAGGCTTGTATAGACTTAATTATCTTAAGTCTCTTGAAATGACATTGTCCAAGATTCCCGAATCCAAACCAAAGTACAGAGGGACAGGCAAGAACGAGAGGGAGGAACATCTGGCACCACACATCTACAAAGCAAGACATGAGGGCGTCCAGCCAGCTGGCAGGAGTCGGGAGAGAGAGGAGAACATGTCCTCCTCGAGAACCTCTGGCGGGAGTGTGACCTATCACTCAGACTTCAGAACTCTATGGTGGACCTTCCTATCCTCTCGAGTTACCACATTTGCGAAGATCTGTCATAACAGCTCTGGGAAACGAAGGCATTCCCCAAGTGTACTCCTCCAGAGACACAGAACCAGCAGGATGCAGAGATGTGGACAGAGGTTTGCAAAAAAGACTTGGCTCAGATGCTTCTGGAGGCAACAAGCCCCACGCCTGCACTCTGCCAGGCTCAAGAAGGCTGGTGGCTCCACTTTATTATGAACCCAAAGACCCAAGAGCCAGGAAAACCCAAGATTGCAGTTCTAGAGGAAGTCAGAAGACAGCAGGGAGGGGGCCAAGGGCTGTGATCTGAGCAGCTGTGTCCCCTGCCAGGCAGGCGGCCGAGTATTCTCTCCCACATCTAATCCCCCAGGCCCACAGCATGCAGACTGAGACTCACTGGCACTGCAAGGGACAATCTGCTTGGCCAGACTAGAGCCTTCAAGACTTGTCTGATCAGAAACACTCATAGACACACGGAGAGATATCTGAGCAGATGCCTGACCTTGCTGCCAGTCAAGCTGCCACATAAACTCAACCATCCCACTGAGCTGCCACCGTGGCTTTCTTGGCCACCACAGGGCCCTGCAGGCAGCAAGAGCTCAGGGCAGTTGGTCAGGAGCACCTGGCTGAGTTGGGCCTGCCCCGGGCTCTCCCCTGCTCCAAGGCCTCCCTCCAGAGCCAAAGAGAGACACCATTGCTGCTGCCCTCCGCCAGAAGCCTGGAGGGAGGCCAGCCTGCTCGCACTGGGTCCGCAGGCCTTCCCGCTGGGTCCCACGGCCCAGTTACAGCCCCTCCCTTTTCTGGTAGCTGTCTTCTGGGAAACCCAAAGACCAAGGATGAATGAGATGAACAGGATAAAACGGAGCAGGGCTGCCACTTCATTTCCTCTAGTGCGGTTTCTTTTCTTCACCCCTTAGCCACTGGGGCCTGCATTCATTTATCCTTTGAGCAAAAAGACTTTCAGGGTCTCTTGAGTATTCTGGCCAAGGCTTGGAACTCAGGCACCATGAGGAAACAAGGGTCCCCATTCGAAGGGGTCATTCAGACTAGCTGGCACCCACCCGGGACCCCTGGTATGGGAAAGGGTAGTGAGGACACAGTAGGGGTCTGCTGGGCCTGAGTTCCCAATTTCTCCTATAAGTGCCAACCCCACTCCCTAACTCTGTCTCTTACTAGGCCCCTCCTCTGAACCCAGAGAATGTTCCAGATACCACCTCACACATCACCTTTGCACTTGCCCGCTCAGACCACAAGCTGCAGTCACTCACAGCCTTGTTCTCAGGAGCAGGGAAGCCACCTTCAGCCGTAGAGACTTTTCTCTCCCGCATCATCATCCTAGTTCCCTTTGGCTGGCCATCGGCCATGGACCCGACCAGGGGTGGCCAGGAACAAAGCTGACCTGGACCTCGTCCTGTGGGAGGGAAGACTCCCATGTGTCCCACCTCCACTTTGACATCTTGCAAAGGAAAGAGCGGGGGAAGTCAAGTGCTTCCAAATTACTCCCAAGTAACCGTAGTTAGGTGACACTTCCATCAAGCTGGTCAGTGAGTATGAGTCTTTAGCTGGGCGTAGGGTCACTCGTGGCTGCAACCCTGCCTCCCAGACAGATGGAGCAAATTCCCCCTGCGAGCAGGATGATCACCTGGATGATGAGTTACAGGGTCTCCACCTGGGGTTGGGGCCAGGCCAATGATGCCCAGAGAAGGGGTGAGTGGGTACTTTCTAGACGTGTCTCATTTGGCATTGCAGGACAAAATGGCACCAGAAACCCAGGTCCAGCTCCAGCTCCAGAAACCCACAGAGCCCATCAGTGAAAAGAGCCCTTAGTCCCTGGGTCCTGCAGGCCAGGGAGTGGTCCCCAGAGCCAGAGAAGGAGCAGGAAGTAACCACCTGCCGGCAGTTTGTGCATCTATTCCAATTTTATTTTTTGGTTTTGGGGTCACACCCAGTGGTGCTCGGGGCTTCCTCCTGCCTCTGTGCTCAGGGATCATTCCTGGTGGGCTCAGGACCCTTATGTTGTGCAGGGATCAAACCCAGGTTGGCCACATGCAAGGCAAGAGCCCGCCCCACTGTCCCATCACTCCGGCCCTAGATTGAACAGTTTATATGCAGCACCCACCTGATCTGGGGTCAGCAGGGCACAGGAGCAGCTGCGCCCTCGGGCAGGGTCGCTCAAGGAAACTCTGACCCACAGAGTCAGGTCCACTGCATAGCTCCCACATATGCCCCCTTCCCAACTCCCCTTCCCCCAGGCCCGAGGGGAGCTTGTGTGCATGTCCAGCTCTGAAATCAGGGAAGGTGCCTGCGTGTGCCTGCATGTGTTGGCCACGCCCCAACATGGCCAGACTCTGGGGCAGCATTGCCGTGGGCTAGCCGCGGTGCAGCCAGGCCTCTGTGGCAATGAGCGCGCAGAGCAGGCTATGGGAGAAGCTCAGCGGCAGAGGGGGCAGACCCAGCAGGCCCTGCCTGGTAGAGCTGCCCACCCACAGCCCACAGCTCAGTCTGCAGGAGGCAGCCAGGCGGACGTAGGATGTGCCTCTGGGGCCCAGGAGTGTTGGTGTCCATGGCCACCTCTGTTCAGGAGGCCCGAGCAGGTCTGTGGCCATCACAGCTGTGTCTCAGTGCCCGGGTGCGGCCATCTGCTCCCAGCTGGTCCTGGTCAGCGCACACGCCTGCTTCCTGTGCTCATCAAAGGCCAGCACGGCCGCCTGTCCCCTGGGGCCCTCACACTGGCTGACCTCAAGCCCCCGAACTAGTCTGTGCTGGGGACTTTTAGGGACGAGCCTAGAGATTCAGGGAAGATCATGGAAGATGCACAGGGCTGACTGCCCTGCAGGAGAGCCTGGTGGGACTCAGGGAGGCCAGAAGGAGGCCAGGTGGGAGGCCAGCACACAGGGCAGAGCAGAGGGAGAAGCCAGGGGGCACAGCCAATCCTGGGAAGAGGTCAGTATGTCCTCCTGGCCCCTCTCAGCTGACCACTGAGAGTCCTGGCTGGGGTTTGTAATAGGAAATGCGTTTCTCTTTCCAAATTTCCCACTCGTGCTTCACGCTCTACCGAGGCCACGAGTTGCACCCTGCGAGTGGCTCTCTGGCATGGCCATGGCACCAGAGGCATACGGACCTAATCCAGAGCCCAGCAGCTTGCGGCAGAAATGTGAATGGACTATGCATTAAAGTACGGCACCATGCCCCCCAGGAGGGAAAGGGTGTCTGTCTCTTCCGCCTTCCCCCCCCCAACCCCGGCTGCACTGTGGCCGCCACCTCAGAGCTTAGTGGACAGTCAGGTATGAGCCGGCGGTGACAGGGCAACTGCAGCCTCATGGGATGGGGGGTGGAACCGGCACGTCCTTTATGCCCTACCAAGGCCACAAGTTGCCCCCACGAACGGCTCTGTGGCACATCCATGGCATCAGAGGCACACAAACCAATTTCGTAATTATCCAGCTCTTGGCAGAAATCCCTCCAGACTTAATTAGTAAAATATCAGAAATCCAATATCGCATGACCGCTATTGCAGCCATGCGACATCATATGGTTTTCATAACCAGCGAAAACAAATCATTTCACAATGCCTTTTCAGCAGTTCTGATTGTTGGGGGGAAATCCCAAACAATAATGGTGCATCTCTTGTCTAGATAATGAATGAAATCAAAGTAGAGAGAAAGTTAAGTAGAAATCATCTGCCTCACAGGCATCGGGAGGGGTGGGAGGGGAGTATATTGGGGTTCTTGGTAGTGAAAAATAATTATTGGTGAAGGGATGGGTGTTTGATCATTGTATGACTGAGATTTAAACCTGAAAGCTTTGTAACTTTTCTCACGGTGATTCAATAAATAAATTTAACAAACAAACAAAAATTCCCACTTGCTACTGTCATATGCTCCAAGGTCCCCGGCGCTGTGATGGCAGAGCTGGGCTCTGCTAGAATCCTACCCATGTAGGTCCCAGAGACCTGGGAAGTGGCAGACACCAAGGCCTCCCAGGGAAGATGCCCCAGCAAGGCCCCACTTCTGTCCACCCCACCCTTAGTGTGCCGTAACCTCACAGCCCCTCCATCTTCCCAACAATTCCTCAGTGACCCCCTTTCTCCCGAGGTGACTCCAGAACCTGAAATTCTCCAGGGATCCCGTTTCAGGAAAGACTGGACAGAGGCTTCTCGGCAGTGGCTATGATGGCTAGTGATCTGCCCCTGGGCTCTGCTGGCCCCTCGTTCCTTTTAACGCCATTTACATGAGAGAGCAGGACCAGTGACATTAGGCCATCAGGAGAGAAAAAAGAGCAGGGGTCAGATGTAAAGCCTGGGGGCATAGCGCCCGCTCCCCTGCACCCCCTCAACACCCCTCTGACTGTCAGGAGAATAATCGAGGCAGCCACCTGACACGCAGCTGCGGGTTGAGGCTGGGTCAGGCAATTGATGGCCTCTGCTGGCAGTGATGGAGGGGCCGGAGGCAGCCAAGGTTAGAAACGCAATTTCACAGCGGAGCAGAGGACAGCGGGAGGGGAGGAGGGGAGGGGAGGGAGTGCTCAGGAGATGCCCTGGATGCAGGGAGGAGCAGGTTGGAGGGCTGGCGGTGGCTCCCTGGAGCCCTCTGCAATGAGCACTCTCACTGGCTTCCACTTAAAGCCCCCTGCTAAGTCTCCTGGCCCCCGACACTCAGCTCACCTCCCCCCAGGACTGACCTACTATAGACCTGAGAGGCAGTACAGTGGGTATGGAGCTTGCCTTGCAAATGGCTGACCTGGATTTGGTCCCATGGTACCCCACATGGTCCCCCCAAGCCCCGCCAAGAGTGATTCCTGAACACAGAGCCAGGAGTCAGCTGGGTACAGCCCACAAACAAAAATAGAAACACAAACCAAACAAAAAGTCTGGCCTCTTCCCCTCCCCGCCTATCCCAGTTCTTGGCATAGCTCTAGGGCTCTGCGCTAGTATATGCATAGGAATTTACACGCGTGTGTTTCTGTGTGTGAGCATATATGCATGTTTCTTTACGTACATACCTATCACTGCATGTATACACATTTAGTGCATAATGCCTGCATTTCTGCATGTTTCTATGTGTATGTGAGTGGGTTCTAGGAGTATACATTTTTGTGTATGTGTGTACACATGTGATTGTGTGTCTGAGTGTATACAAATATTTAGGTGTGTGCACACCTGTGATTCTATGTGTATGTGATCACATGCATGTATGAAGTGTGTCACTAGTGTGTGTGTGTGTGTGTGTGTGTGTGAGAGAGAGAGAGAGAGAGAGAGAAGAGAGAAAGAATGATCTACTTTCCCTAGGGGCTGGGACTGAAGGGCTGGCTGAGGCTAGCAGGACAATGTCCAGGTGCCTTGGCTAGAGATGGGTCAGAGAAGGACTCATGCCTTGGCTGAGACAGACGAGGGGAGATACACACCGTAAAGGGAACTGGCCACTTCAGAAAAGGGAAGTGGAAGACTGGTGAGCAGGAGAGGCCAGAGCACTGCAGGGCTTTCTCGTGCCACTTTCTGCTGACAGTGGGCATCCATCACTGGACACTCAGACCGGAACCAGGGCTGCAGAACACAAAGGTGGTCAGCAGAGGGCTGAGACACAAGAGGCACTTGAGGACTCACTCAGCCGAGTCTGCAGGGCTCCCTGCCTGTTGGCATCTAACGGGCAGGGACTAAGAGCCTCACATTCCACTACCCAAACCCCGACACCGGGGCATAGTGTGAGGAGGGCACTATTGGTGACGATGCCTGCTGTACTGACTGAGGAACATGAATGAGCTTCCAGTGGGAAACTGCCACCTCCTATTCCCACCTCCCCCCTCAAGCCAGGTCTAACCGCTGACTGGTGCTCAAGAGAGGAGACCCCAGGGGCATCTCTCATCATCCTCCCACTCAATAACACTCCTGAGAGCCATTGCCCATACTCAGACCCATGGTCTACAGGCATGAGGGGGGGGGCTGTTGGCAAGACAGAGGGAGCTGAAGAGGAACAGAGGCCTCGAGACGCCACCAACACCATCACCATCAAAGACGGTAAAGGGCGACAGAGGCTAATGAGAGAATCCTACACCATCCCTCATGCTCAAGCCCTCCCACACACTGCTGGCCCCCACATCTTCCTCAGAACACAGCCTCCGAAGCCACTGTGTACTCACCCACCCACACCACAGCTGCCTCAGTCTGACTCGCACATACAGTCAACCACAAGTCCAGTGCTAGCAACGACGCCTCGTGACCACAGAGACCTGGAGAGTGGAGGCCACGGCACGCACTGCAAACGGGTCCACATGCAACACTACAGATCTCCTCAACACCATCTAAAGAGCATGCTACAGATGAAGAGGTCAACTCAGCAGGATTCAAAGCATCTGCCAGGAAAACCTCTTGCCCTGCTGTATTCAACCTAGCAGAGTAAAATGAATACAAGTTCCTGGCAAACGCATGCCAAAGCTAGGAAGAGTGCTTCCAGCTCCTCGGATGGAAATGGTTTTACACTGAGATCAAAACCAGATAAAGATATTACCAGAGAAGGAAACGTCTGCAGGACAATATTGCATATGAATGCAGACACAAACAATAATTCTGAAGAAAATAATAACAAACTGAATCCAGACTGAAACAAACACATAAATCCAGACACGTGTCAAAGGAATGATACCCAATGGCCAAGTGGGATTTATCCCAGAGAGGACAGGTTGATTTTTACTTTTAAAATCATTAAAATAGTTGACTACATCATGAAAATTATGAAATTATTTTGTGAATTAAGAAAAGGTATCTGAAAAAATTCAGCAATAAAAACAGTCAACAAATTAGAAATAGAAGAATATATCTTCAGTCTGATAAAAGCCACCTTTAAAGTGCCCACAGCTAGGGGCTGGAGCAATGAGGAGAGTGTTTACCCTGCATGGGGCTGACGCAGGTTTGATCCCAGCATGGCCCCCCGACACCACCGGGAGTGATTCTGGAGTGCAGAGACAGGAGTAATCCCAGTGTGACCCAAAACAAAACAAAATAAAACATCCACAGTTAATGTTATACTTAACAGTATAAAATAGACTGTCATAGTCAAGAAAAAAAAAAGCTATCTTCTCTCGCCATCCCTAGCCAATGCGGTAGTAAAGTTTCTAGTCAGGGAAATTAGGTAAGAAACAAAAAGCTATCTAGCCACGATCCCAGAGACATGCAAACAAATCTCAGAACCCAGCGGCTTTTGGCAGAAATGTGTCCAGACTTCGCAGTAGGTTTCCGGCACCAGGCCACCCGAGGTTGGAAAAGGTGTCATCCCTCCGCCTATTCCCCCTGGCAGCTCGTTGGCTGCCATCTTCCAGAGGCCATTGGACAGTCAGGTATCGGTCAGCAGTGACGAGACACGCAGGGACTCATGGGATGGGGGTGAAGCCGACCTTTGTTCACCCCCTCCCAACAAGAGCCCAAGTTGCCGCCCACGAATGGCTCCTCTGGCTACTGATTATGCAGCTTAATGGCCCTGATCCCAGAGACACGCAAATGAATCTCAGAACACAGCAACTTTTGCCAGAAATTCCTCCAGATTTAATTATTAAAATTTTAAAATTCCAATATCATGCAGGCGCTATTGCGGCCATGCAACATCATATGCTACTCATAATCAGCAACAGAAAATAAATTGTCTAATGTTGGCTTTTCAGCAGGTCTGAGAATTGGGTGAAAATCCTAATAAATAATGGTGGTCTGGTGTCAAAATATTGAATGTAATCAAAGTAGAGAGAGAGTAGTATGGAAATCATCTGCCACATAGTTGGGGGTGGGTGGGATGGGGGGTATACTGGGGTTTTTGGTGGTGGAACATGTGCACTGGTAAAGGGACGGATGTTTAACCATTGTATAACTGAGACGTAAACCCAAAAGCTTTGTAACTGTTCTCACGGTGAGTCAAAAAATAAATTTACAAAAAAAAGAATATATGGTCCAAAATAAATAAATAAATAATGAATAATATGGTCCGGAGGGCAGAGTGATAGTATGGCAGGTGGAGCAATTGCCTTGCTTATGGCTGACCCGGCTTCTACCCCCAGCATGGCATATAGTCCCCAGAGCAATGCCAGGAGTGAGCCATGAGTACAAAACCAGGAGGAAGCCCTGAGCACCACTGGATGTGACCCCAAAGCAAATTAAAATTAAATTAAAAAAATTAAATTAAAAATAAACCAGACAAGGAACGTAGGGTCTAAAAAGGACATTAGGCAGAAATCAGAGGTACGGTTTTCTATGTAGCACTGTCCTCCCATTGTTCATCACTTTGCTCCAGCGGGCACCAGTAACATCTGACAACAAATTGTGAGACTTGTTGTTGTGTTTTTGGCATATTGAATACGTCACAGGTAGCTTGCCAGGCTTTGCCGTGTAGGTGAGATGCTCTCCGTAGCTTGCTGAGCTCTCCAAGAGGGGCGGAGAAATAAAACCGAGGTCCACCGCATGCAAGGCAAACACCCTACCCGCTGTGCTATCGCTCCAGCCCATGGTTTTCTATGTAAGGAAAAAAGTATTAAATAATCTTCTGTTGCAAAAAGAAAAAAACCATCTCTATTGAATAAGGAAGAAAAAAAAACTATGTCTATTTGCGGAAGGATAAGCTTTTATATATAGTCCTAATAAATCTACTACACACTATTAGAACTAGTTAATGAGTTTATCAAAGGTGCAGAATGCGAAATCAATTGACAAAAATCAGTTGTATTTCTATACACTATCAGTGAATAATTCAAAATAAAATTAACAAAATTTAATTGACAGTCACATTAAAAAGAATAAAACCTTTAGGGATACATTTAGCAAGACATTTAAAAATCTCACATTCCAAAAACTACAAAATATTGTTGAAAAACTAAAGATAAATGGAGAAAAGTCTTTTTTCAGTTTTGATAATATGGCACTATTCCTCAAACTGGTCTTTAGAATCAGTGTAATCTCAGTAAAAATCCCACCTGGTTTCCCTGTAGGAGTGAATACACTTGTTTAAATTGTATATAAAATTATATTAGATCCAGAATAGTTAAAATAATCTTCAAAATGAATAAGTTGGAGGAATTCTGCTTTTCAGCTTCAAAGTTCACCGCAGAGCTACAGTAATCGAAACAGTATGGCATTAGCATAAGGCTAGGTCACTGCACTAGGGATTCAGAAGGAATCTCTAAATACAACTGATTTCCAATAAGGATACCAAGACCATTAAATGTGAAAAGCTAGTTGGTTTTAGCAAATGATGCTGGGAAAACCGATTAACTATATGCAAAAAAATAAATAAGTTGGATCTCTATCTCCTACTACAAATAAATATTGATTCAAAATGTATCAAATATATAAAAGAAATAAATCAAAAGACAAAAATTGTATGAGCATAGCTAAGAGATTAGGTAAAGATAAAGGTAAAGGCCCTCCCGTTGATCGTCGATTTGCTCGAGCGGGCCCAGTAACGTCTCCATTGGAGACTTTGTTGTTACTGTGTTTGGCATATCGAATACTCTCGGTAGTTTGCCGGGCTCTCCGAGAGGGGCGGAGGAATCGAACTCGGGTCGGCCATGTTGGCCGCTTGTAGGGCGAATGCCCTACCCGCTGTGCTATCGCTCCAGCCAAATAGTCATAATGTTGTATTTGGGAATGGATTCTTACACAAGATGCAAAATCCCAGCTTCAAAAGCAATGTAGGAAAACTGAATCATCAATATCAAAAGATTTTAAATACACCATCAGGAAAGGGGAACTCCCACAGGGAGGAAAGATTTGATGATCATGTGCCCAATAAGAGTTCTACATCTAGAATATATAAGAAAGTCTTCTAACTCAATAATAGAAAAATACAAATACCCCACTCTTCAAAATGGACAATGAGCCTGAAAAGACATTCAACATCATTCGTCAAAGAAATGCAACTATCAAAATCACAGTAATATGTAACTTCACACTCTTCAGAGTGGCTAAAATCAGAGCAAAATAACAATAAAAGTTGACAATGACATGATGAAAACAGAACCCTAATACACTTCTATTGGGGGCATAAAATGTAACAGCTACTTTAGAAAAGAGTTTTGTAGTACCTCAGAGGAACATGAAGTTACAAGTAGACCCTGATATTCCACTAGCAGCATATGCTCTATAAAATTAAAACATGTAATCACATAAGAACATGTAACACACAGGTTTTTGGTGGCATTATCCATGACAGCCTAAAGATACAAGAAACCAAAATGGCCATCAGTAAACTACTGGGTAAACAAAGTGTGATTTATCCACACAGAGGACTATTACTCGGCCATAAAATGAAACAAAATGCTGTGACACAGTTGAACTGTGAACTCATTATGCGACATGAAAGAGGACTGTCACCAAAGAGAACTGCATGTTTCTGTGTGTACGTGAACGAGCCCAAACGGCAAATCTACAGCCACCAGAGTTGAGTCAAAGATTCCCTAGGGCTGGCCGCTGAGGGTGGCGAAGGGAAGAGACAGGGTAGGGAGAAGGTTGCTGAGTGCAAGATTTATTTTGGAGGAGGATTTAAAACAAATATTCTGAAGCTGTCTAAATTGATGATGGCACATGTTTCTGAATATACCTAAATCCCTGAAGCCTGTATTTTAAGTGGGTAAAGTAATATTTGTGTGACTTAGATGTCAATAAATAGTTAGCTTTGGGAATACGTACGTATATATTTGTGTGTGTGTGTACAGATGAACGGTTATGTGTATGCATGTCCCTCTCTCTATATATATACCCTATAAACATATATAAAAGATAAAAGAATATATATGGATATCTATCTATCTATCTATCTATCTATCTATCTATCTATCTATCCTGTAAACAACATTGATTGGTTAGAATGGAGACACTCTCCATCCTAGTTCTCATTTGAAAGTAAAGCAAGGCTGGTCAAGAAAGGGTATCAACCAGGCTCCTGAATGGCTATGATCCCAGAGGCACACACACAATCTCGGAACCCAGCGGCTTCTGGCAGAAATGTTTCTGAACTGTGAATTAAGCTACGGCCCTGTGCCACCCCTGGTGGGAAAGGGCGTTGTCCTTTCCACCTTTTCCCCTCAGCAGCAGTGTGGTGACCGCCATATTTCAGAGCCTGTTGAACAGAGGTACAAGCCTGCAGTGATGAGACAAGCAAGGCCTCATGGGATGGGGGGGCATAGAACCGGCCCTTCTCCCCACCCTGATGAGACCCGCAGTTGCCACCCATGAACAGTTCCTCCGGCTCTGGAATGGCCATTATCCCAGAGGTACACAAACCAATCTTGGAACCCAGTAGGTTTTGGCAGAAATCCCTCAGAACTTAATTACTAAAATATCAGAAATCCAAAATCAGTGGCTGTGTGACATCATATGCTCTTCATTATGAGCAATAGAAAACAAATGATCTATTGATGGGTTTTCGGTGGGCTGGACCGATAGCACAACTGGTAGGGCATTTGCTTTGCACGTGGCCAACCTGGGTATGATTCCTCCATCCCTCTTGGAGAGTCTGGCAAGCTACCGAGAGTATCCTGCCCACATGGTTGAGCCTAGCAAGATCCCCTTGTTGTATTCGATATGCCAAAAACAGTATCAACTAGTCTTACAATAGAGACGTTACTGGTTCCCGCTCGAGCAAATCAATGAACAACAGGAGGACAGTGCTACAGGGCTACAGTGCCTTTTCGGCAGGTCTGATTGTTGGGGCAAAATTCCAAAAAATAATGGTGGGTCTTCTGTCGAAAATTTGAATGTAATCAAAGTATCACTGCACTGTGTTTGGCATATCGAATCCATCACAGGGAGCTTGCCAGGCTTAGCTGTGTGAGCAAGATACTCTCGGTAGCTTGCTGGGCTCTCCAAGAGGGGTGGAGGAATCAAATTCAGGTTGGCCTGGTTGGCCGCGTGCAAAGCAAATGCCCTACCTGCTGTGCTATCACTCCAGTAGAAAGAGTGAAGTGGAAATCATCTGCCACGCAGGCAGGGAAGGGATGGGATGGGGGGTGTACTGGGGTTCTTGGTGGTGGAACATATGCACTGGTGAAGGGATGGGTGGGTGTTTAATCATTGTATGATCGAGACTTAAATCTGAAAGCTTTGTAACTGTTCTCATGGTGATTCAATTAAAAAAAAGAAAGAATTTTTTTTTAAAAAGAAAGATATATGAAAGGACACTTTTCTCCCATATCAAGAAATTTTACAAACAATCTTAAGCAGATTGATTCAACAGTATATATTTTCCAACTTCTCTGATAAAACTCACAAGTAATGGTTTTATATAGAAAATAACATGGAGATACATGTTGTACCAAGGCTAATCAAGGAGAGGATTAAAATTGATTCATGTCAATAAAGTGAAGTATTCCTAAACAAAAATTAAAAAAAAAAGAAAGGGTATCAACTGACCCCAATCACACAGCACCCTGCTGACTGGGAAGAAACAAGTACAACTCTCTAGCTGCTGTGGATTGGGGGTGGTGGCAAGCCTCTGGCTCAGTTTCCCCTTTTGCAACTTGGGGCTTCACCTGGATCTTTATCGTCAGACCCAGCCCTCGTGATTAAAGGGGAGATGGTGCTAAAGGGTCAGTTTCCAGAGATGGACCATTGCTTCCCGAAAGTGGCTAAGGAGTCACCCGCCCTTCTTTCTCAGTGACCAACAGCCCCACACCAGACCTTGCCTCACCTCTGGTCCCTGCCCTGTCTGCTCAGCAGAGAGCCGAGCTCCCTCTTCAGCACTTCATGGGCACAGGGGCTCCTGCCTCCTCAGTGACTGATGGATGGGTGCTGCCTGTGAGTGCTCTATAACCAGTGATAAATCATGTTTAATTCCTCTTGCGTTCATTAGTGTGACATTAATCCTGATGGACTCATTTGGGATAGAAGGTGAGAAGGCTTTGTGCGCCCCATCCTCTGAACCCCCAGCACCACTGAATCTCATTCTGCAAGACCTAGGGCATGTTTTTTTAAAAGCCCCCTTCCAGGAATTCTGGGATATGATTGACGATCTGCCTAGTGTTTCTGGGTCCCGCGGGAAAGAGGAGAAAGAGGCCCCAAGGCTCCAAATGTGGTGGGAGCCAAGCCAGGAATCCCAAGCTGCATGGGGTCTGGTAGAATTCTGTTGACCATGCTCTAGGCCATGCTCAAGCCACCAACTCAATTGCATGGAGGATCCGGATGATCCGAACCGTATGTGGTTCTGGGGCATGCAAGGGGTCCCCATCATCCATGGGGCCCTGTCAACTCCCCCGAGACACAGGCCAGGAAACGGTGGTCTAAGCTGGGGTCCTGCTGCATATCCAAGCAAACAGCTCCCACTCCCAGACACCAAGTCCTTCCATCTGAAACAGAATATGGAATGAACAGGAGTAAGAAAATAAATGAGAGGTGGGAAAGGAACTGAAAGCAACCAAGAAACGCAGCTGTGACTTTGGGGATCTCTGGAACTGCTGACAGTGACTGATATTCCCTGCCCCAATGCAAGGTGACCGCCCACTGCACTATCCAGCCCAGGGCCACTAGTTGGATTCAAAGTGCTGGACTCTTCTCAATGTCCCTAATAATTTGCTGCTCCAATGATGAAAAAACAATATTCCACGGGTGCCATAGAGATAATACAGTAGGTAGACACTTGCCTTGCACATAGCCAACCCAGGTTCAATCCTGGGCAGCCCATATGAGTTTTCCAGGAGTGATCCCTGAGTGTAGAGCCAGAAATAAGCCCTGAGCATCACTGGGTGTTGCCCAACATCCCCCCCCACTCCCAACACACACCCCACACACAGAAAATGCTTCTGATTGGGGCTAGAGTGACAATACAACGGGTAGGACATTTGCCTTGCATGGGTTTGACCTGGGTTCGATTCTGAACACCCCCACCCCGTGATCCCCCAAGGGCTGCCAGGAGTGATCCCTGAGCCAGGAGTAAGCCCTGGCCCCAAAACATACCACTACAAGTACCCACAGCCCTCCTCTTTCCTTTTGCCTGTTTGCTGTTGGTTCTTGGTTTTCTTATCATGGGTCAAGTCTGCCTCAGCTGTGGGAGTTGAGACACTCTCTAGTGCCTCTGTCTTGCTCCTGCCCACAATTCCTGCCCCTGGTAGAAGCTGATCTCTGGACACTGACCTCCCAAGGTCTGAAGGGCTGGTGGTCCCTCTCTGGGTACCAGGGTCTGGCTCCAGGGCAGGCTCTGACTGCAGCCCTGGGCACACTTTCAGAGACTGTTGGCCAAGTGCCAGGAGGAAGAATGCGCTGAGCTCTGAGCGAGAACCATGGGTGGACCACGGAAACCCTACCCCCCTCAGTAAGGGGAATGGGAGGGAGCCCTAATTCTCAGCACGCAGTGGGTCATTCTTCTCTGCTCCTGTGCCCCTCGTGACAACCATCAGCATCTGTGCTTGGAAGGCTCCCTATCCCCCACCTCCTGTCGACCACCACCACAACCACCACCATATTTTACTTATGAAAACATTGAGGTCCTGAGAGAGACAAAAAGGGGTGGATTGGATCAATATTTGTCTTTGTGTTTTTGGGAAAAAAATAGGGGCAGGAAACTGGGGACATTGGTAGTGGGAAATGTACACTGGTGGAAGGACCGGTGTTGGAACATTCCGTGACTGAAACTCAGTCATGAACAACTTTATAACTGCGTGTCTCATGGTGATTCAATAAAAAAAAAAAAGAAAAAGAGAGAGAAGAAGAAGAATCAGTGGTCATCCTTGCATCTTTCTGCCAGAATAGGGAAGAGGAAAGGGAGGAGCAGAATTCTCAGAGAAGAAGCCAAAGGCATCTCCATCCTGATGAAAGGAAAAGATGGTTAAGAAGTCGCAGCCCAGGAGAGAAGGGTGGAAGCCACACGTCCGGCTCAGCCTAGCAATCCTGCTCCCCGCAACATCAAAACATTTTGGCATCTTTAAGATTAAGGAAGGAGACAGCCCCTGGACTCTAATTGCTCTCTGGCAAAGACTGTAGCTAACATGTTATTAAATATGTAAATAATATGAAAGCCAGAAGAGAATTAATATTTCATATATAATGAAGTTAAGATGAATTCTCCTGTGTCTAATTTTCTGTTTTTAAATACATAATGCACTGTGGAGTCCAAAGTGATTCATGATATTTTATATTGGTTAAAGACATCCGGGGTTTGTCTGAAGCTGCTTTCTAAATGATTAACCTGCATATTATTATTACAAATAGGATTTGTTTTTTAAAAAATTAATTTTGTCGTTAATCAGAATGAAAAGCGTGGAGTTCTTTGCTGGTGGCCCATTTTAAATGGGGAGGGGATCTGAGCGAGGGGTCATTCATTTGCATTCCTCCATGAGGCCTGCAAGTGAAGAATCCAGTGACCTGTAGGGAAGGGCAGGGACTGAAGCCAAGGGCAAGTCTGGGCCCCTGAGCCCTTCAGTCATGGAGCTGGAAATGCTGATTTTGCTGGGAAAGTCACTGGTCTCTCAAGTTCATTTCTAATTCAAATATTTTAAAAGACAATGAATTCAAAAGGTGATCCAGGAGCCACAAGTTTGCTACCTCCAGGCTGAGTCATGCAAGGATGGGAGGGCAGGTCATCCTCCGATCTCAGTGTGACCGCCCCAACTCTGCCCGGTGCCATGGAGACAAGCCGGACTTTGGACTCTGGGCTCTGGTAAAAGTCAGATCTGATTCCTCGGGCCTTGGAGGCAATCTGGCAACACATGGAAAAGTATTAATCCTTGAATCTCCTAGTTCTATGTCTTGTACTTCTAAGAATGGAACCTAAAGGAATCAGGACGTGTTGCCGAAAAGTTTTACTAGAATGATGTTCTTACTCTTAAGGGATTGGAGCGATAGCACAGCGGGTAGGGCGTCTGCCTTGCACGCAGCCAACATGGCCGACCCGAGTTCGATTCCTCCGCCCCTCTCGGAGAGCCCGGCAAGCTACCGAGAGTATTCGATATGCCAGACACAGTAACAACAAAGTCTCCAATGGAGACGTTACTGGGCCCGCTCGAGCAAATCGATGATCAACGGGAGGGCCTCTAGAAAAGAAAAATGAAACTACCTTACAGTCCCAGACACTTCTTTCTAGGATAACTGAACTGTCTTACAACACATTGAAAAATTAAAACCGAGCAGTTTCATGAGTAAGACTGTAGAGAACATTTTTTTGAAAAGAATGTAGGTGAAATGAGAGTCTAATCATAATATTGCTTACAAAATAGATGTCCCTTCATCTGCCCAGGAAAAAAGCAGGAAGCTGACCGGCCAAGGGCTCCTCTGGCCGGGTAGAGCAATTGCTCATTGCTTTTTCTCTTTGCTTGTCTGCGTTTTGTGAATGGTTTCAGAGGAACTTCCAATGCTTCTAGGCCAAATGAAAAAAACGAAAGGAACTTGGTGTAGTAGGTCCCATGTAACAGACATTGGCCCTTGGAAGCTCAGCCATCTAGTTGCTTGTCTTCATTCATTGATTAGGACTGTGTGAGCCCATGTGGACTTCCCCATCCCTGAGCTTCACTGTCTGCCTGGATGGAATGTTGAAGGAATGTCCCTCTGATATGAAACTCCAGCGAAGGGGCTTGAGTCCATGGCTGTTTTCCTATCTGTTACTGATTCACAGCAATTGGTGGGTTGGTGGGCGAGCTGTGGTGGGCCTGACCACGCCTCCAGGTGAGGCCCGACTGCAGCGCTCACCTGTGCCCTGGCCACCCTCACAGCCCTCAGTCACTCCTGTGCTCTGGTCACAATCCCCAGGAGTTGTCGAGACTGAATGGTGAGCCCCAAAGTCCCACCCAGAATTTCACAATCTTATTGGGAAAACAGGGTCTTTGTTCATGTCATTGTGTCAAGATGAGATCATCCTGGATGTCCCGGATCAAGCAAGAAATAGACCTGCCCCGGGTCTCTCTAGAGAGAGGGTTCTGCAGACACACAGAGGTGGGAATCTAATCTAGGCAGAGTCAGAGGTTCCCAGCAAGTAGTGATTCCCTCAGCCCTCATAACAGCTGAGGGGCAGCCAGACCCCCGGCAGGGAGGAAGCAGAGTGAGGCACACCAGGAACGGAAGTTTCTGATCACTCTTCTTTGCGGGTAAGAGTAGTTCTCCAACGCACAGAGGAGCATCTAGAGCTCTGAACCCAGTTTCCACAGCCAGGATGAACCTAGCGCTCCCCAGCACCTGCACCTGCCCGGCAGCCACCCTCCCCTGCACCTGCCCTGCCCTGCCCATCCCTGCCCTGCAGACACCCTCCCCTCTACCAACTATGTGGCCTCTTGCCCGCATTACCAGGCCATTGCCCATGGGCAGAAATCCACAGGCAAGAAGGCCAAAACTGGTGGTCTTCCCCTCTCCCTGCTCAGGAGCCTCCTGGGGGCTGCAGGCACCCCGGCCTGGAAACCCAGCCCTTGGGAAGCCCCCCACCTCCGACCTCCATGCCTGTTCCCTCAGCTCAGGCCATCCTTGGGCCAGTGGAGTATCGGTGCTGCCCAGACATCTGCCAGTCTCCATGGCGTCCAGCTGCCAGGCCCGGCTCTCCCCCGTCCACCCACCACCGCCCTCTCTATACCCAGCCCCCGTTGCCAGCTCCTGCCTGTGCTGACTGTCTTGAGGGCCTCTCCTTTGGCCCGTCCCCAGACAGGTCTTCCCCAGCAGCATGAGGCCTCTCCCGCGGAGGCTGCCCTGGGCTGCTCCTTCTGGCTCTTTCCAGCCCACAGCCATACTGGCCAAGTGCCCCGGGCACTCCCTCACGCTGGCTGACCTCCACACTCTGGGGCTCCAGGATTGCGGCTGGGCAGAGACTGGTGGGTGGAGAAAGACCCACAGACCCGCCTTCGGGGACACCTCAAGCCTAGGCCATCCCAGAACGGGACAGTCAAGTCCTTCTCTAGTTCACATGCCTTCGTTCGCTCCCATGTCTGCTGTGGCCAGTGGGTCAGGTCTTTGTCGGCCCTAAACCAACCACATGCAAGGGGTCTTGGCTGTTGCAGACCATGAATTACAAAGGCCCTGTCACCTTTGAAAGCTCCCCCGGCTTGCCGCGCTGCTCTGGCACCTGCGTCCACAGCTGAGCAAACACTGACCACAAGTGGCCAGGCAGTCACTGAGGGCTTTGTCTCACCACTAAGCCAGGAGGACAGAAAGTGGGCTACCTCGGGGCCAGGCCGTCCACTCCCCGAGGAGCTCTAGAGACTCAGGCTGGGAGTGGGGCAGCAGGTCCGGGAGTGGCTCCAGCATCTGCGCGGACGCACTCCCCCTCCCCGCCCTGCCCCAGGCTCGCTGCCACCCTGCTCTCAGCCTGCCTTAGGACTCAGGACTTGGGGTGGTGCCAGGCACACACACACACACACACTCCCGAAGCCCCCAGAGGAGCCTCCACCCTTTCCTTCCTCTGCCGTCCCCAGAGGTGTGTCTCCATATAGGGAACACCAACGCTCAGGTGGTCAGGGACTCTACTGAGGTCACTCTGGGAATCAACAGTACAACAGACATCCCAGTCCTGCATCCAGAACTCTCATTATTTGCTTCCTTTCATTTATTCAAAAAAAAATTTATATTTGTGTCATCATGATTTACAATACTACTCATGGGTAGGGTTTCATGCCTACAACATTCAAACCCCACATCCCCCACCCCTTCCCTCCACCAGTCTCAGGACCCCCCCCCACACACACACACACCCCACAGCTCCTCTCGGTTCTGAGAGTTCCCAGATTCTGCTGCTTTGGACCTTTCTTTCTTTTCCCATTCCCTTTCCCTTTCTGGCTTACTTGTTTTCCCTTTCTTTCTTTCTTTCTTTCTTTCTTTCTTTCTTTCCCTCTTTCTTTCTCTCTTTCCCTCTTTCTTTCTCTCTTTCCCTTTCTTTCTCTTTCCTTCTTTACTTCTTTTCTTTTTTCTTTCTCTTTTCTTTCTTTCTCTCTCTTTCCCTCTTTCTTTTCTTTCTCTTTCCCTCTCTCTCTTTCTTTATTTCTTTCTTTCTTCTCTCTTTCTTTCTCCTTTCTTTCTTTCTTTCTTTCTTTCTTCTCTCTGTCTTTCTTTCCCTCCTTTTTCTATTTCTCTTTTGATTTGGGGGATTATACCCAGCAATGCTCAGGGATCACTTCTGCTCAGGAGATAATACGTAATACAAGTGATTGAACCCCGGTCAGCCACATGTGAGGCGAGTTCCCTGCCACTATACTGGCTCTCTGGCCCCTTCTAATAATATTTTTTTTAATCTTAGGTCTCTGTGGCTTCATGTTTTAATGTTTTTACTATAGAAACCATTAAACAAACACAAACCCAGAATGAACCCCTGGGCCTTATCACCCAGCTTCCACAAGTGACATTTTGCTATTTAGTTTCATCTATTCCTAGCCAATGACTTGATGGGGCTCCTTTACCTTTTAAAGAACTTCCAGACAAACCCCACGTGGGCCTCGGCTGAGTCCACAGAACTTGGTCAAGAGCCACGAATGGCCCGAAAGGCAGGCTTCACCTGAGCCAGAGCCTGGCCCAGTCTTAGCTCATCCTGTGCCTGGCGGGCCTGCTGGGCCCTCACACTGGCCCTGACCATCAGCTCCTCTCCCATGACTCAGGTCTCTGCTTCAGTTTAGTGGACATGACCTCTCAACGAGACAATGAATGCCTGTGGCCCAGCCTGTGGAATGGACTCAATACATGGGGTGTTTGCAGACCCTCATGGCTTTATTCCTGAGATTACCTCCACAGTGACCCAGGCGGGGGGCCTTAGAACCAGAGCATAGAACTCAATACCACCACTTCACTAACATTCTCTGCAGAGACACCAAACTGAACAAAATTTCAGGTATCCCAGTGCCCAGGCTGAGAACTCTGGGGTCTTCCTGGAGTGGGGCGGACACCTCCCTCCACCACCATTAAACCCTGTACTTCTGGAAGCCCTGGCATTCACCCCCACCTCCCATGGCCGCCGTCATGGCAACTCACTGGCCCAGACCACAGATCCTGAAGTCTCTGGACCACATGGCCACCACTCAACCCTATGATACCTCCTACTCTCTCAATACTGAAATCCCAGAAGGAGCACACCCAATCGATAGGAAACGGGGACGCCAACTGAACTCAATAAAGAAACACAACAACTCAGAAGGTGCAACCAGCAACAAACAGCTTAGAAAATCCTGAGACAAGGATTTACCCCATGAGATATATTTTCACATAAAAATTGATAGCACAGTGGTAGGGCGTTTGCCCTACAAGAGGCCAACATGGCCGACCCGAGTTCGATTCCTTTGCCCCTCTTGGAGAGCCCGGCAAGCTACCGAGAGTATCTCGCCCGCACGGCAGAGCCTGGCAAGCTACCCGTGACGTATTCGATATGCCAAACACAGTAACAACAAGTCTCATGATGGAGATGCTACTGGGCCTGCTCGAGTAAATCGATGAACAACGGGAGGACTGTGACTATTTATACTTATTGATTTTAATGCTAATCCTTCTTAATGCTGCCATATTGGGGGCTCTTTCAGGGTCAGGGGAATGAAACCCATTGTATTTACTATTTTTGGCATATCAAATTCACCACCACAGATAGCTTGCCAGGCTCTGTCATGCAGGCGGAATACTTTTGATAGCTTACAAGGCTCTCCAAGAGGGATAGAGGCTTTTAGGGTGGCCTCTAATTGCCCTTGCAGGTGTTCCCGTGGTTCAAAGCATATTTGAACTGCATCAAATATGGTACATCATCTACAAGCTGTTCCCTGGAGTCATCCTGAATAGGATTGGCAGAACACTAGATGAAGGACAACCATGGAGCAAGCTGGGTTCCAAAAAAGATTCAGCACGATTGGCCATATCCACACAGTAACCAAGCTCATTGAGGTTTCTCGGGAGTTCAAGATGCCGCTCTTTCTAATGTTCATCGATTTAAAGAAGGTTTTTGATTCTGTTGAGACTGAAGCGGTTGTCAAAGCCCTAGCCAAACAGGGCATTCAAACTCAGTACATCAGGATCCTCCATGAGCTGTATTACTAATTCACTACCAGGATCTCACCATTCTACAAGGAAGTGATCATTGACGTCGAGAGGGATTTGGCAGGGTGATACCATTTCACTGAAACTCTTCAGTGCCACCCTCAAGAATGTCATGCAACGACTGGAATGGGAAGGAATGGGAGTGAAGATAGACAATCAGCAACTACACCACCTCCACTTTGTTGATGACATTGTTTTAATAACACCAAACATTAGCCAAGCGGCACAAATGCTGGCCGACTTCGACCATGAGTGTGGAAAGGTCAGATTACAGCTGAATCTCACGAAGACAATGTTTATGAGAAACGGACTCGTTCCTGACATTCCATTCACTCTCAACAGAACGAACATCTCTGAATGCAGCAGTTATGTGTACTTAGGTCGAGAACTCAACATGACGAACGACCTGGCACCTGAGTTGCACAGGAGGAAGAGAGCGGCTTGGAAGGCCTTCAAGAGCATTGAAGAAATAGCTAAGAGGACAAAGAAGCTCTGGCTTCAGAAACATCTCTTCGACTCCACTGGTCTTTCTGTATTAACATATGCCTCAGAAACCTGGGCCCTATGAAAACAGGATGAGAATGCTATTCAGGTCTCCCAAAGAGGAATCGAAAGAGCTATGCTTGGAGTATCACGCTTCACTCAAATGAGAGAAGGAATCTGGAGTTCCAATCTCTGTTGACAACTAAGAGTCAGAGATGCTGTCTTGTTTGCCAAGGCGTTGAAAATCAGATGGGCTGGACACGTAATGCAATTTGGAGATGACTGCTGGACTACAGCTGTTACCAACTGGATTTCATGGGACATCTAAAGATCTCATGGCCGCCCACCTACAAGATGGTCAGACTTCTTTGTCAAGACCCTGAACGAACGGTTTGAGGCTCTGTGTGTTCCTGTAGCAAGCAGACACCATTGGGCTACACTTGCATGCGGCAGGGACAAATGGAGACATTATTGGGGCCCACTCAAGCAAGTTGATGAGTAACAGGATGTCAAATGATCAAGTGATTGATTTTAATATTGGAGCTTTGACATCTAATCAATTTCAACTCTACAATTGTTACCCACAGTTGTGGGTTTTGTCTACTTTTAAAAGTAAATAAATTTAATAAATGAATGTTTTTAAAAAACGGAGCGATGGAGCCAGAGAGAGAGAGCAGGGATTAACTCATTTGCCTTGCATGTGACCAACCCCGGTTCTATCCCTGGTACCATATATAGTCGACCCAAGCTCTACCAGGAAGGATCGGGGAGCATTAGTCAGGGGTGGGCCCAAAACAAACAAACAAAACTTGAGTCATATCCACTGTGCAGGTGAATATTTAGCAATGAAGTTGCAGGGTCTGTGCTCAGGAAGGTCTGAGAGAAGGGGCTGCTCAACCTTCCCCTCCCTCTGAGGATGGGTCTTCCTTGGTCCACTTGGCTGGCACAGTCAGTCTTGTGTCTGCTTCAGCCCGGCAACCCTCCATGCTGCAGCCCTCTGCCCCCCCAGACACCACCATCGGATTGCAGCCTGGCCTAGCCATCTCATCTGACCTGAGAGCAGCTCCACAGGTCCCCCTTCCCCACCAAGAACCCATTTTCCAGGGCTTGAGTGGCCAGGAATGGTGGGGAGGGGTCATGCTTCACCGGAGTTCTCCTGCAGGCCCACCCACTGCAAAGGCCAGGGAGGGGCAAGGGGCAAGTCTTCTGCCAGGCTGGCGGCATCCTGTGCGCATCTGAGGCCACAGGCCCTGGGTGGGGAAGGACTCTCCCTGCTACCAGAGGCTTCTGCCACATCCTGCTCCTGGTTGCCCTGAAAACAGGCCCCAAACCTGACACGTCGGAGGGCGTCCACTGGCCCTCTGGAGCTGCCACTCAGCAGAGCTCACCCAGACCCTTCCTGGCACCCTCACCCAGGTCTGGGCACCAGATTCTGTACTTGGTCTCCTGCTCCCTGACCCGCCTCTGTCACAGCGGCAGAAGTGCCTACCTACTGCATGACTCGATGATGTGTGTCCCGGGCGCTCGGCCAGAGCCCCCTGTGGACATCCACCGGATATTTAATTTGTCGCGGGATTCCCAGACAGATGTTTGATAAATACATCTTGGTGAAATCGATCGCGAAGTTACCTCTTCGACCTTCTAATTGTGCAAAGGAGAGTAGTGGGATTGGCAAGAGCAGGGTCCCTCTCCCCGAGAGGACAGGCCCTCGGCAGACAGCAGATACGATGCCTCCAGCCTCGGGCTGTCGCTCTTTCCCAGTGCCATGCTACTTGCTCCTCCACAAGGAGCTCCGTCTGCCCTCCGGCCCCAGCTCCAGCTCCCAGCCTCTGTCCCTCTGCTTTCCTGCTCCCTTTGGTCCAGGTTCTGCCTCTGGTTCTGCATCCAGGTCCCAAACCTCAGAAGGAAACACCCAGGTTTCCAGGAAGGGGGGAGTCCCACACCTGGCCTGGAGCTAACGCTGTGACTGGAGCCTGGGACCCCCAGCCGGAAGTGGCTGGGAGAACGATCAGAGGCACCTGTGGTGTAGGGGCTGGGAAACAGGCTAGGGTGGCCTCATCACCCGCACCCAGACTCCCTTTCCTTGGTGGCCCTCCTACCCAAGGAGCCCCAAACCGCAGGGAACTGTCGAGGCACGAAGCCACAACCTGGAGGCAGAATTCATCCTGAGGGTCTGAGTAAGACCAGGTTAGACCAGAGGGTTCGGGCCAGGGCCACCTCTGAGGAGTCGGGAGGCTTCACACCCTGAAGCCCATACACAGGAGACATAAGCCAGGGAGGAGCACTGAGCCAGGAATGCCCGAAGCTGTTGCCGGGTCCTGCCTGCTGCCCAAGAAACCCGGGGGTGTCCCTTGACCCCATCTGGGGAATCCTCCTGGCTTAAGGGCCCAGCAGCCAGGACAAGCCCCGGGCAATCTCAGCACTCACACACAGGCAGAACAAGGCTCTGAGCCCAGGAAGAGAAGGGGGCAGGGCTTCACTGCAAGGCGACCCTCCCCCGAGAGGGACACCCCCCGCGGAAGCTGTGGAGGAAACCACAGAGAGATCAACGCCCTGGCCAGTCCGTGGCTCTGCACCGGCTCCCTTGCCACCGCTCCATGGTGTGGGTGGGTGGCGCTGGGAAACCAGGGCAGGCCGGGGCCAGAGCCAGTCTTGTGCAGCTGCACCCACCCCCACAACCCAGATGGGGTTGAGCTGCACGCAGCCGTCATTGAAATGTCACTTCGACCAGCTGCACGGGCTCGCCTTGCCACGATGCAGGCCCCTTCCCAGCCCCTAGATCAGCGTGGCCCCTCTCCACCACTCTCTGCACACCCCCAGCCCCCAGCATTAGGAATCACTGGCTCAGGTGCCAGATGAGTCAGCTGCACTCAGGGTCAATTAGCTCGCCTACATTCACCCATTAGCTGTCCCCTGGCCCCGGTGTCAAGCTGCCTCACTCTCTCCAATGAGGCGAAGCCTGGCGGGGCCCGGGCCCCCTCCCAGCTCGCTGAGCCACAGACTTCCCCGGGGTCCCGCCCAGCCCTCCCCTCTCCAGCCTTGCATCCTGCCTGCTTGGTCTCCAGCCTCGGACCCAGCTCCTGCCTGTCCATCTCCCACTCAGCAGCTCAGAGTGACTTTCTCACACCACAACTCACATCTGTGCAAAAGCCGTCCGTGGCTCCCCTTGACCAAAAGCAGGAAACAAACTGGCCTTGTCCTGGAGACTCCTTGTCCTTGTCCTCCCCACTGCATGGTAATCTGGTTGTCATGCCAAGGTCAAGGGCTTGTCTTTGTTTGATGTTGTCTCCTCCCTCATTCTAGTCCATCCTCGATGAGACCATCCGGTATCTGTCCTTCTCCTCACTTGCTCCGCGTAACACAATGCCTTCCAGTTCATCCATGTCGCAGCAAGCTGCTGGCTTTCATCCTTCTTCCAGTTGTACGTGTTCCATTGTGTAGACCTCAACTCCTCAATCCATTCATCTGTCACTGGACACTTGGGTTGTTTTCCTATCCTGGCTATTCTACTGAGCACTACAATGAACATGGCTGTGTATATAGATTTTCAAGTCATTTATTTTTGTGTCTGATAGAGAGATGTCAAGAATGGGGTCACGGGATCGTATGGAAGCTCTTGTCTTACTTTTTAGAGGAATCTCCACACTGTTCTTCCTTGAGACTGAACCAGATGACATTCCCACCCACCGCGAGGGGGGCCTCCTTGCCCCCACCCCCCTGTGAGCCCCTCTGCTTCCAGCCTTCTTGATAAATCCCATCCTCACTGGTGCAAGATGATGCCTTGTTGCTGTTTTGATTTGCATTTTCCTGGTAAGTGATAATGAACATTTTTTCATCTGCCTACTGGTTGTCTGCATGTCCTCTCTGGAAAAGTAGGACAAGCCGTTCTTGAACTGCCCTAAGAAATTAAATCCAGAGGAAATAAAATGCTGCCTCACTCTCACCCCAGACAGACTTGGTACTTCCAGTTAAGCGGCTCTTTTTAAAGCAGTGAGTGCACCTTCTACATCAGTATGAATTCCCCTCACAGTTTTAAAGATTACCACTGTACTTTGACAGGTAGGTCTCAGTACTCAGGACGTAGGTACTGTATCTGAATTTCTGGTACCCTCAGCATCTTTTTCTTCCTTTCTGAGGACCGAGTCATCAAGTCGTCCTACTGTGCCTCCCAGTGAGGCAAGCATGCCCTTTCAAGACAGATAATCATCGTTGTCCTCACATTGAATGGCCAGGAAGCGCCCAAGGTTTTCCCAGCACTCTGAATTGTCAGGACCACCCTGTTTTGACAAACTTTCTGACACCCCAGAAAGGAGCACAACCTCTGACCCCTTTGGGTTATTCAGAGTTGAGATTCATTTATTCATTTATTCATGTAACCAGTTCACGGCAGATCTGCAAACACTGGCTCTGTGCCAGATCTGGGGTTAGGGCCCCGTGTGCAAGAGCAGGAGTGGACTCCTGCCCTCATCTCTCGCCCAGCCTGCCTGTGCTCACTTCACTCTCAGACTCTCAGTCTTTTCTTCCACCAAGGCAGGAATTTAGGGCTGGAACTATGTTTAAGGATGACCTAGCTCAAGGTCAACAAAACAGCCCTTCCTTAAAAAGGATTTTTGCTATTTCAATGTTGGGGAAACAAAGAAGGCTCTCCCTCCTCCTCCTCCTCCTCCTCCTCCTCCTCCTCCTCCTCCTCCTCCTTCTTCTTCTTCTCTCTCTTTCTCTCTCTCTCTCACACACACACGTGCACGCACACAATGTGAGGCTGAAATTTTAGCGCCCATAAATAAAGCTTTGGGCATACAGCCACATCCATTCATTTACCTACGGTCTATCAAAGCCTGCCTTGCTGAGAAATCACAAGACAACCCACATGCCCACACGGTTGAAATAATTTTCTTGCAGAAAGCGTTTGATAACCTTTTCTCTAGTCTAGTGATAGATAGTCTCTCATCTCCTCTCACTCTGAGGCACCCATCAGCAAACACGCTCCAAGGACCAAGGCTGCTAGGAAGGGGGGCTGGGGCACCTAACCCACCCATGGCCAAAGCCACATCCAGGATCCCCCTGATAGCGTCTCCTGGAACATTCCCCTTGGCCAGGAGCACGCAGCCTTCTAGCACTCCTCATTTTCTCTCGGGATGGCTCTGAGCGTTCACACTCTGCAACCTCTCTCTGGTCACAGCTCCCACTGACCCCATTCCTCAAAGATTCCATCTGGACATGGGCTTTCCCAAGCTGCCCTCCAGTAAAACTGGACTCAGAGACCAGTGGAGGGTGGCAGGGGACAGAGTCCAGCCCTCTGTGCAAAAGTGGGCACCAGCACAGCATGAGGCTGTGACAGATCCCGTGAGATCTGTTTCTATCGCCCTCCTCCAAGGTCCCTGGAGAGTGCAGGGGACACGCACATCTCCAGGCCTGGATCCCGCTGCCAGCCCTGGCCCACATCCCTCGGCTAACCTTCAGCTCCATGAGCTGATGCAGCAGGAATTTCTCTACAAGCTCATTATCCCTGTGAGTCATGTCCAGCATGAGTTGAGGCTTAACGAGAAGCTGAGGAGTGGTCCTTCAAGCAGCTGTGCCCATGAGGCGTGGGGAGGGGACAGGCCAGGGCAGCAGCCTCGCGGTACCCGGAGCCAGAAGGGCAGATGGGAGCAGCGGATGATAGGCGGCGGCTGCCAGCCCTGTAGTTTGTTCTGGCTCCAACAACTCTAGGGCTTTTCCAAACTCTGGCCTTGCTCCAACACAGAGGCCCAGATGGAGGATTTGGCTGGCAGTCAGTCTTGCCTTATAAGTCCCAAAATGCACCAGGAAACTTGAGAAGCTAGAGGGGTGGACAGTGACCGCTTTCTGATTTCAGCCATCAGAAAGGTCTCCTGGTGCCTGGCCCCTGCCCTGCTACCCTTGGATGGAAAGTTGGACACGACTTAAATAAAGGCTTCTATCAGGGGTTCGGAGAGTGTACAGCGGGCAACACACTTGCCTTGACCCAAGTTCCATCCCTGGCACTCCACAGTGTACCTCAAGCACCACCAGGAGTCATCACTGAGCCAGGAGTCGGCCCTGAGCACAGCTGGATGTGACCCCCAAATGTCTCTCCCAACTCATCCTTTATTTAGGACCTGAATTTCTCTGTGTCCATTTGAGCCAATTGAACCAATTGAAGACTCTGGAAGGTGATGAGATGGGCTAGAACTCACTTACAGTGAAATACTGGACTGGACTCCGCCCCAGCTCTTCATCCAAACTGTGGTACTGGCCTCTCCTTCCTGATGGCCTCCAAAGCACAGAATGACGCTGTCAAGCCTTTCCTTCCACCTTTCAAATCCCATGCAGCTGCATCTTGTTGAAAAATGCAAGGAAATGCAAAAACAAAACCTGACGGCTGTGTGGTCAGAATTCTTGGAAATCTGGAAAGCACAGAAGCAGAAACGATGGAGTTGTCAGGCAATCACGTGCACAGGTGTGGAGAGGGCGGGAGGACCTAAAACTGCCCAGACGCCACTTCCAAGAAAGTTTAGTACCAAGAGGACTTTGTTCTCCAGGAACTCCCCGACCCATGGCACTAGCTCTGTCTTGGAGGTCACTTTGGCATTAGAACTCATTTTATTCTCAGAGAAGGTCGGCTGTGAAGGAATGGCTGAATGCCCAAAGGTGGCTGTAACCTGCACCCACCCAAGCCAGCACCCCACGTGATCCTCCAAGCACCGTCAGGAGTGATCCACTTCCCCAGGTGTGAAACCCATCCTCCCAGCGAAACCCATCCCACAGCACGAGCACTGTGGTGGAAGAGGCTGACAAGTCTGGTTCTCGCCACTGTAGAGATTGGAACAGTGATCCAGGGACCTGACAACTAGAGGGATGACAAGGTCCAAGGAAAGAACTCTCAAACCTGGGTTTCCTCTCTCTGCCTAGAAGTCATAAGTTACTATAGTTGACCCTAGTTGTAGTCAAAGTTTAAGACCAAATGACAGGACTGGAGGGCAAAGGAAGTTCCCCTGGGCAAGAGAAACCAGTTCCTCCAGGAATTTTGATGGATGAGGAATCTGGCCTTGTGAGCACCTGCCTCGTCTCTGCAGGGGGAGGGCTCCCTTCCCAGCCTCCTCCTGGGCAGGACCACGCTCTGCAGGACCACCTCCATCCTGACAGTCCTAGAACACCCACCAGCTTCAGTGAACTTCATTAGCCCTTGCCACCCTGATGGTTCCCTGGCCTGTCTTCAGGGCCTACGTCCACCCGGCTGTGATGTGACTGCCGAGTCTCAATTGCCTATGGGATGCTCTGGTCAGCACATGCAAGCTCAGGGACTTCTCACTAGGCCAGCACCGAGCACCACCGACCACCACCAATTCAGCTGGTGGCACCACCAAGCCAGTCAATCCGCTCTCTGGGATTGGATTTCTATGACCAACTCCCTTGTCTCTGGAGTTTTGTGATTCTCCCATAGCAGCTAGAGGTCATGGAATCCTCTGAATTGGTGTATTTCACACACAGAAGAGCACCCTTGCTCCTTGGCTCAGCACTCAATGCCTTCACCATCCTCAGCGACATCTCCTGGTGCTCCCCTTGTTTTTTTGCATTTGCTCTGCAACAAACTCCCCCCGGACCTCTCAGTCTACACCAGCCTGCCGTGGGCTGTCACTGCCCTGCTCATTCTGCCTTGGGACCCATGCTTCACTCCTGCCTCACCCCATGAAGGCCCAGAGTACCTCCCCGGGCCATCCTGATCTCCCAGTCCCCACTGGGAGGACACACCCTGAACGACTGCTGAGCCCATGGGTGTGGCAAGGCTTCTGTTCCACAGTACCAGCAGCAAAGTCTTTTCAGCACGCACCATGGACCAGGGGGTTTGCAGTCATTATTAGTTCATTTAATCCTCACCACAATCTCAGGAGATATTACTGTTATTACCCTGATTTGTAGATAGGAAACTGAGATTTAGAGAGGTTAAATAACTTGCCCAATTCATTCATCTAGCTTGTGGTGGAATCAGACACAAGTTCTCCCTTTGGGATCACACAGGCATTATCAGCTCATTTAATCCTCATTTAAATTGGCTCACAGGCTCCAGCCCTGGGTGGTCCCTGGGGAGATTAAGAAAAAAAAAATCACCTGTGCACTGCCCTTGTCAAGGCCTAAGAAGGGCAGGCGGGGACCGGTGCCGGCGGGCACCTCCTCCCGCACCCTGCACAGCATGGCTCCCACTCACGGCAATCATGGGAGAGCTGCCCTACACCCACGGCCCTGGTGGAGCCTGCCTAGCGTCCACCCTCCAAATGGCCTGTGGTCTGCTCTTTGGTCAGATTGTTCATGAGTGTATCTTAGTTTCCAAACACTTGGGGCTGAAAGCCAATGACGTGAGTTTTTTTGTTGTGAGACTTAGTCGTGAAAAAAGGGTCCATAGCCTTTCCACTCATTGGCCCACAGGCATCTGCCATCCCTTAAAAGCACTTTGCCAGACATAACTCCTGGCTCCCGTCCCACCAGAGGGTTGACCTGCATTGGTCTGAGATGTTCTTTACAATGTCCCTGCTTCCCTGCTCCAATTAACTTGGCCTCAGTACTCATAGCAGCAGATCCGGAGTGAAACGTGCCCTCACTTACCACCAGGATGACTCTCTGGGGCCTGCTGGGATCTGCAGGGGTGGAACACCATGGAAGGCCAGGAGGCTCAGCAGCCATGGCCACAAGACCCACCACTCAGAGACTCGCAGCTCTTCTGTTTTTCACTTTGATTTCTTTCCCCGATGAGAAATTCACCATTTTTAGAAGAATGACCAAGACATGTTTTTGGCTCCTGTGAGTGAGATCAAGTCCCTATGCCTTGTCTATTTCTATCTATGACAAGGACCCACACCCTAAAGGAGGTGGGGGCTCCTGAGTCCTTCGCCCCTTCCTAGACCCCAACTCAGACACATCACTGATTCTGCTTCCCTGCTGAGTCTGGTCTTTGTTTGGAAGAAATGCAGATGGGGCTGCCATCCACCCTTGGCTGTGGATGGATGATCTTTTCTGTGTCAGTTTGTCAAAGGACCAGAAGCTTCCAGAACATTCATTTTCTCACAAGCCCACAACCATCGCAGGGGAACTGGAGTTCAGTGCTGTCTTCTTAGATGACCCATTGGGTTGGGTTGGGTTGAGTTGGGTTGGTTGCTGCCAAAATGGCTACTCAGAACTTCCACTCAGGGGGTAAGGTGCCACCAGCAGATCAATATGTACCTGTGAGGCGAGTGCATCAGCAGCCTGATGGCGCCTTCAGACTTCCAGATACCCCAAAATTGCTGCTGTGCCTTTGGCCAGACCCCAAAAACTTGGAGCAAAGTTTACCAAAAAAGTAAACAGCCAAAAGTTAGGTATGTGGGAGACACACCCACAAACCAACTCTGGCTCAGCTATATAATTGGAGGCATGGCCTCTCTGGTTCCTGATTGAACTACTTAATGGCCATGATCCCAGAGACTCAGAAACAAATCTCGAAACCCAGCAGCTTTTGGCAGAAATGCGTCTAGTACCTGCAGTAGGTTACCGGCAGTGGGCAACCCCAGGTGGGAATAGGTTTCGTGCCTTTTTCCCCCTGGTGGCCTGGTTGGCCGCCATTCGCCAGAGGCCACTGGACAGTCAGGTTTGGGCCCACAGTGACAAAACACGCGGGGCCTCATGGGATGGGGGTGGAGCCAACCCTTACCTCCCCCTTCCAACAAGACCCCGAGTCGCTGCCCTCAAACAGCCTCTCTGGCTCCTGATCAAGTTCTTTAATGGGCATGATCCCAGAGACTCAGAAACAAATCTTGAAACCCAGCAGCTTTTGGCAGAAATGCATCTGGATCGTGCAGTAGGTTACTGTCGCCGGGCCACCCCAGAGGGGAAAGGGTGCTGTCCCTCCACCTGCTCCCCCTTGGTGGCTCTGTGGCCACCATCCTCCAGAGGCCACTGGACAGTCAGGTTTGGGTTCTCAGTGATGAGACATGCAGGGCCTCATGGATGGGGGTAGAGCCAGCCCTTTCCTCCCCGTCCCAACGAGACCCCAAGTCACTGCCCACGAATGGCCTTTCTGGCTCCTGATCAAGCTGCTTAACAGCCATGATCCCAGAAACTCAGGAACAAATCTCAGAACCCAGCAGTTTCTGGCAGAAATCCCTCCAGATTTAATTGTTAAAATTTCGGAATTTCAAAATTGCGTGGCCACTACTGCAGCCACACAACATCATATGATATTCATATCCAGCAATAGAAAACAAATTGCGTACTGTTGCGTTTTCAGCAGATCTGAGTGTTGGGGTAAAATCACAAATAATAATGGTGGGTCTGGTGTCAAAATATTGAATGTAATCAAAGTAGAGACAGAGTTGTGGAAATCATCTGCCCCACAGTTAGGGGGAGGGTGTGGGATGGGAGTATACTGGGGGTTTTGGGTGTGGAGAATGGGCACTGGTGAAGGTACGGGTGTTTCATTGTATGACTGAGACTTAAACCTGAAAGCTTTGTAACTGCTCTCATGGTGATTCAACAAATAAAATTATAAAAAATGAAAAAAAAAAAAGCAAGGTGGAGTTCATGCAAAATTCAACCAGCTAATAGGTGGCTGAATAAATAGCAGTACTCCTACATTTAAAAAAAAAAAAAGAACTTCCACTTAGGGAGGTGGAAGCAATAGAACAGCAGGTAGGGTGTTTGCCCTGCATGCAGCTGACCCAAGTTCAATCCCTGACATCCCACATGCTCTCCCGAGCGCCGCCAGAAGTAGTCCCAGAGTACAGAGGCAGGAATAAGCCCTGAGCATAGCTGGATGTGACCCCAAAAACAAAAACAAAACAACAAAAAAAGAACTTCCGCTCAGAGAGTGGCAGGGACAGATGAATTGTCTGTGTTTCTCCAGAGCCACTGAATTCTGTCCCCACCGTGAGCCAAGCAACCTGGCCAAGGGCAGGGCGACCTGGACACAAAGCCAGTGTCACCTTGCCCAGGCAGTGAAGGCTACCCTTTCCCTACCCCCCATAAACTCACAACACAGCCTTTCTCTCCCCTTGCAGGGACCTGCCCCCACTTGGAAGCCCCCCACTTTTTGAAGCGCCTTCTCTGCTCATGGTGTCACCAGCCCACACCAGCAATCTCTGGGCTGGACCCAGAACCCCTGAAGTCTCAGGCACTGGGGTTCCAGTCTTCATCGTGGTTCCCTGGTAGTGCACACTCAGTGTCCATGTGGACTTCCCAGGCACCGTACTCGACCTCCATGCCAGACTCCTGTCTCCTTCCCGCTCCTTTCTCTCATCCTGGACAGCCATGGTTTCCGCAGCTCTTAGACTTTGTCATTAGCAGGAGCTCTGAGACCATAAATGCAAATCAAGCTATTTCTTTTGCTTTCATAACTTTCACTAGGATCAAAATATACTAACATTTACTGGGGTTTCGGGCTGGAGCAATAGCACAGCGGATAGGGCGTTTGCCTTGCACACAGCCCATGCGGCTGACCTGAGTTCAATTCCTCCATCCCTCTTGGAGAGCACAGCAAGCTACTGAGAGTATCTCGCCCGCACGGCAAAGCCTGGCAAGCTACCTGTCAATATGGCATATTGACATATTCAATATGCCAAACACAATTAACAACAAGTCTCATGATGGAGATGTTACTGGGCCCACTCGAACAAATCAATGAACAACGGGAGGATAGTGCTTCTTACTGGGGTTTGGTTTTGGTTTGGAGGTCACACCCCACAGTGCTCAAGAGGGGCTATTCCCAGCTCAGTGCTCAGGAGTCCCTCCTGGCCATGCTTGGGGGACCTGCCACCGTGCCCTCCTGCATATAAACCACAGTCAGCCCACTGAGATATCTCTCTGGCCCTAAATTTGCCATCTTAACATTTTTAATGTACAGTTAGTGGAATTAAATCTGTTTGTCTTGTCTAACCGTTACCATGATCCAGTTCTGGAACTCCTGTCAAAATGGAAATTCATCCCCAGCTAGCAATAACACCCAACTCTCTCCTCCCGCATGAGCCCTGGCAACTGGCAGAAGGTCCAACCACCTCCCACTCCTCAATGAGCCCACAGTGGCTCCCCGCGGGGACACACATCAAAGCCACAATGAGCACCACCTCACACCCATTTGGAGAGCTCCAAAAATTTTTTAAAAGCCCAAAACAAACTTAAAGAAACAAAAACAACCCCTAAAATAGAGAGTCAAAGTGTAACTGAGATTGTGCAAAAATTGAGTTCTGCCTCCTATTGCTTTGTATGCAAGATGGCACAGTGTCTCTCTACTCACCTGAGATGCTGCAGATTTTTCCAAATGCGATCTGCAACTAGTGTCTCTCTGGGGGTGAGAGAAGCCTATTCAAGTCCTTGCTTTTCATTGCATCCTTCAGGATGGTCAGGATCTTCCCTTCATTCCTTTCTGCTGGTGTATTATGTTAATTAATTGTTCCCTTTTTTATTTGAAATTTCATTTCATTTTATTATTGAGGTTGACTTTAGGTTGACCTTGGGCTGGAGAGATAGCACAGTGGTAGGGCGTTTGCCTTGCACGCAGCCAACATGGCCGACTCGAGTTCGATTCCTCCGCCCCTCTCGGAGAGCCCGGCAAGCTACCGAGAGTATCTTGCCCGCACGGCAGGGCCTGGCAAGCTCCCCGTGACGTATTCGATATGCCAAACACAGTAACAACAAAGTCTCCAATGGAAACGTTACTGGGACTGCTCAAGCAAATCGATGATCAACGGGAGGGCCTTTACTTTTACTTTACTTATTATTGAGGTAGCATGGCTTATAATAGTGGTAATGTTTATGCTTATGGCAGACAATGTCACTGCACCACCGCCACTAAAGGGCCCCAAAGCCCCTCTACCATGCCCATGCCCTCAAATCCTTTCTAGTTCACCCTATCCCTCCCACCACATCCCTCAACCCAGTGGTCAGAGTTCAAGGCTTGTTTTCACTGAACTCTGACCATTTCCTGCTTTCTTTATCTGTCACATATGCATGAGCTCATCCAGCATTGGTCCTTCTCACTCTAGCTCATTTTGCTTAACACAGTGCCCTCTAGTTCCATCTAAATTGTGCCAAATGCAAGATTTCACCTTTACTTGCCACAAGCTAGGGTAGAGAAGGGACCACTATGCCAAAGATAGTCAGAAATGATCACTCTGAACAAGAACCGAGTGCTTAAAGTAGGCAAAGTGACAAACATGATAACCTTTCAGTATCTGTATTGCAAGCCATAATGTCCAAAAGGGGAGAGCGAGCGAGTGAGCGAGCGAGAGAGAGAGAGAGAGAGAGAGAGAGAGAGAGAGACAAGTGTCTGCCATAGAGGTAGGCTACAGGGGGTGGGGGACAGGAGGAAAACTGGGGCATTGGTGATGGGAAATGTACACTGGTGAAGGGAAGTGAGATGGAACATTGTGTGATGGAAACCCAGTCATGAACAACTTTTTAACTGTGTATCTCACGGAGAAAGAAAGAAAGAAAGAAAGAAAGAAAGGAAGGAAGGAAGGAAGGAAGGAAGGAAGGAAGGAAGGAAGGAAGGAAGGAGAAAGAAAGAAATACAGAGAAAGAGAGAAAGAAAGAAATACAGAGAAAGAGAGAGAAAGAAAGAAAGAAAGAAAGAAAGAAAGAAAGAAAGAAAGAAAGAAAGAAAGAAAGAGAGAGAGACAGGGAGGGAGGGAGGAAGGAAGGGGAAGAGAGGGGGAGAGGGGGAGAGGGAGAGAGGAAGAAAAGATTTTTATCTTTCCCTATAGTCTTTCACAGTTAATATACAGCCCAGTGTCTTTGTCCATTCGTATGGGCTTATTCATATTGCTTCCAGATCTTGGCTATTGTGAATGGTGTGGCAATCACCCATTTACAGTGATGGTGTGGGAGGTCTATTTTTCATTTCTGAGAAGTCTCAATGCTGTTTTCTATGGAGGCCGAACCTGGTGAGAGGAATCGAGGGTTCCTTTTCACCGCCCTACCCTGTCCCTGTGCCCCCTCATCCCAGCACTGGGTGCTTTCAGCATTTTGGACACAGCCATTCTCCATTCTCACTGGAGGGAAGTGACACCGCATTGTCTTTTTGATTTGCATCTCCCTGAAAGTCAGTGTTGGTGAACACTTTTCATATGCCCATGGGCCATCTGTTTTTCTTCTTCGAGGAAATGTCTGTTCAACTCCTCTCCTAATTCTTTGATGGAGTTGTTGGTTTTGTTGTTGTTGAGTTTTTCGAGCTCTACATAGCTTGGATATTAGGCCTCTGTCAGATGTGTGATATGCAAATAACCTTCTTCCATTCAGCACTGTGTCTTTATTTCAGCTGTCATTTTTTTTTCACAGTGCTGAAACTTTTTCATTTGATAGTTCCATTTGTTCATTTTTTTAATTTGTTTTCTTTGCCAGTGGAGTTGAGTCGCTGAAGACTCCTGAGTCACTATCATGGAGAGTTTTATCTATGTTTACCTTGCTATATACTATGAATTTGGGTCTAATATTAAAGTTTTTATTCCATTTTGAATTAATTTTTGTGTATGGTGTGAGATATGGATCCAGTTTCTTTCGATCCTTTCCCCCACCCCCATGTGGGTATCTAGTTTTTTCCATATTATTTGTTGAAGAAAACTTTCTTCCTCTAATACATTCTGTTCTTTTTTATGTAAATTAACTGTCCTTACATTTGAAGGAGTACTTCTGGGCTCTATAATATATTCCACGGGTCTGTGAGTCTGCTGTATAGAAGTACACCACAGTATTTGTTTGTTGCTTGTTTGTTTTTAATTACTGTGAGGTACACAGTTTCAAAGTTATTCATGACTGGGTTTTAGTCAAACCACATTCCAACACCCAATGTCACAGTGTTTAAATTACTACAGCTTTGGAGTATGGTTTAAAATCAAGAGATTTAATAGCATTGATTGATTTTTCTGTGTTGAAATGCCCTTACATTCTATAATAAATGCAATAAATCCAGTTGCTCCTAGTAAATAATTGTTTTTAATACCCTACTCCATTTGATTTGTTTATATTTTATTGGTGACTTTTATTTCAATGTGATCAGCCCAAATTTTAATGAACAACTCGTATTCTACTGCATCTCTCACAGGGCCTCCCAGACATCTCTGTCACAGTCCCTTGAATGATTTCAACCTCATGAAAACCTATCTTCTATTGAACCCATCTACATTCTCCCGAACTGCTGTCTTCTGGTTTTCCATCTTTCTCTTATCAGTCAGTGTGCCAAGATTCTTTATTTCATTTATTGTTTTACCAATACTACAGACTTCTTACCTCATCTCCTTTCTAGCATAATCCTAAACCCATATATATATATAATATATATACATATATATATTCTGACTTTTATCTTCAATTTCCCATGGGTCACACTGTGCACAGTCAAAAAATGTATCAAGGACAGAGCAATAGTACAGGAGGTAGGGCACTTGCCTGGCATGCAGACCACCCGGGTTCAATCTCCAGCACCCCATGTGGTTCCCAAAGGCCTTCCAGGAGTGATCCCCGAGCCCAGAGCCAGGAGTAAACTGAAAGTACTGCTGGGTATAGCCCCAAAAGCAAAAGCAAAAGCAAAGCCAAAACAAAGTAAAAAGTTAGGTTTTTAGCAGGAGGTTGCACACACTGATGGAACCCCAGCTTTCCAAACAGAACAGCTCTGCTCTCAGGAAGTCCAAGACATTCAGGCACCTAAGTGAACACTGTCTACCTTTACATTCTTGCCCCACTATCTTTCCCTAACCCTGTGTCAGTGCTTTTCTATGCACAGAACTTTGGTTTTTGGGGGGTTTTATTGGGAGGGGGTCACACCTGGCAATGCACAGGGGTTACTTCTGGCTCTGCACTCAGGAGTTACCCCTGGCGGTGCTCAGGGGACCATATGGGATGCTGGGTATCGAACCTGGGTTGGCTGCGTGCAAAGCAAACACTCTACCCACTGTGCTATTGCTCCAGCCCCTGCTATGAACAGAACTTTGAAGTCCATCGTTTGCTAAGCCACACCAAAAGATACTCACCTACCCAGTAGCCATCCCGGTGACTCACTCCGTCAGGAGCATCGCCGGCCTCTCTGCAGCCTTCCAACAAAGCCCTGCCAGCTGCTCCCATCATCCTCAATAGGGCCTCTTATGTGCCTGGGAAGCAACAAGCTGACCCAGTTTTGCCGTTTCTGTCCCCCTCTGCTTTGGTTCATGCCTCCCCAAGAGCAACATCTGCAAAGTTCCTTGAAGGAGAACCACTCTGACTCCAGAGCTGTATGCTAACTCTAGATCATGTGGCCCAGAGTGATTCGAAGATCTCGAAGCTACTGACCCCCAGTGGTTCGCAGGAAGGGAGTCAGAGAAATATTCAAATACACCTTTCTCGTGTAGCCATTCATGTCCAGAGTTAATCAGGATCTAGAGCTAACCAGACCCAAACTCCGCACCAAGTTACGTAGTGTGATTCCTTTCTACCTCCTCCTTCCTTCACTCATATCTAGATAGAGCTCAGATGGTTTCAATTCTTAAAATTTTCCACGACTGAGATTATTTAGGTTTTATGAAACAGAATGTGATTATCCCTATAATAAGAGGAATTCATTTTTTCACTCTTGCTCCTGGTTCTCAAGTTCTGTTTTCTTTGTCTACTGGCAGATTTTTGTTTCTATTTGAGATTACTCATTGAATTACTATTTACAAGTTCACCTTTAATCTAGCAAACAGAAAGTGGCCCCCAATTACACCTATGTACTTATGTACCCAATTGTACTCCTACCCCATGAGGTGGGCGTTGGGGGTGGGGGGAGAAGGGGGATCCATAGCTGTCACCTTAGGAAACACTGCTTGAGATTTTTCTGTCACCATCTCCAATCTGCAGACATGAACACTGAAGGCAGCAGACTTTGACTAAAGCAGATTGCCCTCCTTCATGTGGGCAGGTGGGCCCTATCTAAGTAACTAAAGCCTCAGTCTAAAAGATATGTGAATTTCCCAGAAGATTAAACCACACTCTTCCCGTTCTCCAGCCTAACTGCCTTGCACATATGGGAATGTGTCAAGACTTCAGTCCTGAGAGTTAATACCTTAGTAATCATAAAATGATGTAAAAATTAGTGTTTCCCTCTCTCTTTTTTTCTCTCTCTCCTCTCAATCTCTCTCCTCTTCTCAATTTATTTTTATTGTATTTATTAATGAAGATTTTGATTTCAAAAGACATCAAGTTCCTACACACACACAAACACACACACACACACACACACACACAAGATCCCATTATATGCACTCTAGACAGTATAAAACAACTCTTCTTTCTCAAAAAGATGTTTGGGTCTCCATCTGAGGCTGGTCCCAGTCCCCACGTGCTGCACTTCAGTCCTGTATTCCTTCATAAAAGGAATCATCGGATTTGATGATCTCTGAGGTGGCCAGACTTCAGAAGAAGCTCCGACCATGAAGGAAAATTGCTCAGCCCATTTCAGGCTATTGCCTAGTCCCCTCCAAATGAAGTTTGACCATTGTCGCTAAGACAAGGCAATGGCGTGAAGCCTGCCACTTCCAAGACTTGGTCTAAGAGCCTGGAGCATCCTGGGGCTGTGGGACACTTGCTCTTGGTAAAATGAGCCTCCCTGTAAAGTTTCCTTAACTCTGCCTCTACTCTATGGCCAGTGGGTCTCAAAGTTGATTGACCACTGGAATCAACTGAACAGACTCAACCATACTGAATGGAGGTGGGGAGGGGGGTTCCTACACTTGGAGATGAGGCTGACAAAACTGCCATAGTTGTGGTCTGGCCTTCAACCATGTGGTAAGGGCCATTAGAAACATAAGAGGAACTTAAAAGCTCTCCAAGTGTTTTAAAGAAGGAAATCTAAGAACCTTTGCCTTAGACATGCAGAGGTTGCATAATGGTGGCTAGATGGTAGACACATAGCGGAAGAGACACCTTTCACTCTATAGGACCACTGAAGGCCCACATAACCTGACCCACCTCTTGCTATTGAGACAACCCCAACAAAGACCCAGCCAGCATGGAGTAGTCATGAAGATTCCCTGAAGTGCCACATTAAAATTCTATACACAAATAACCATTCGTATAATGAAACGGTGGTGTCAGTATATCCCTAAATTTTGAAGTGATTTGTTACACAGTGATAGATGAGCAGAATAATCTCTTATGCTTCCTAAATTCCTACTGCTCCCTCTTCACTGGGTTCTCATTATTAGTGAAACACGCATGACTGAATGGTAAGAGTGATGAGGAAGGAGGCTGGGAGGAGGAAAAGGAAAGGAAGGGGAAGATGACCAGGATGAAAATGAAGATAATGACAACAATGAGAAATCCCATCTTCTTACTAAACTCCTACCTACCTCATCCTTTCCTAGTCAAGTTCTTCATGTCCAAGATTACTTTATTCAGTTCCTCACCTTCCATTCTTCCCTCAAGATGCCATTCGGACTAGCATGCACAAACACACAGTGAATTGGACCCGTTCTATAGGAGTCACTATTGCCAAGTGAACAGATCAACTACGGATCTCTAAGTCTTCATCCAAAGCCATCACTTTCACCTAGAATTCCACAGCTTGGGCCTTACATCTCTTGGCTGACATGGGGACACCTCGAATCCAGCTTCCGTCTTGTGCTCTGAGGCTCTGACCGCAGACTCTTAGTCTCCAGCATGGCCTCCTCATCTTCTCTGCCCAGTACGGGTTATTTTTGTATAAGAACATCTAGGTGCAAAAGTGTAAGTTCCAAAAGGTTTTTGTTCACAAACATACTTTCCACCATGAGACTCCACTCCCGGAAACAACCACATTACCAGACTCTCAGACATTCCTCTATAAATATATTATGTATAAGCCTGTATAGATGCATGTAAATGCCTACAAAGTCTTCACATGCACCCTCCCTCACATACCTTCCCCCCTGAGAATGATAGCATTCTACACACACTAGAACATACCCTGCTTCCTTCAGAGTATAGGTAGGTGATCTTCATATAAGACCATATCACAAGCTTCTCCATCCTTTTTTTTCGCCTATATGATAACTTTTGTATGCATAAGCCAGACCTAATTTATCATCTCCCTCTTAATGCCCATTTGAGTTGCTTTCTGGCTTTTGCTATTACAAACAATATTGTAATAGCTAATCCCATATGCATCATTCTCTACATATAGGAGTATTTCCATGGAATGGATTTTTAGAAGTGGAATCATTAGGTCAAAAGCCCTTGTAACACCAGGAGCTATTGCCAATGTCTGCCCATTGAGCTCTACCATTTCTCCTCACATCAGCGATGCATGAGCGTCTGTTCTCTGTGTGTGATTAAACATTTTGATCTTGAAAAACTGAGAGATGAAATACTGTTTCACCAAAACTTTCCTTATTTTTGAATAAGGAGACGTTTTTAATGTGGTGGATAACTCTTTACACTATCCATCTCTCTCTGTGTTATGAATTCGTTTCTGGGGGATTTGTGGAAGTTCTTTACATAATAGGTAATAAAGTCTTCACTGGTGATTTTGCAAATATTTTCCAAGCATGCTGACTTTATATATGTTGAAGTTTGCCATAATAAGATTTGTTTTCATTAAAATTGACTTCTGAATCATGCTATATGCTATATTTAGGAAGAGTTGAAATGACCCTATGTTTCTGGTATGTTTATGCTTCCATTTTTATTTTTCCAAATATGGAAGTTACATATTCGTTTTACACAGAATTTATCCTACTAAAAATCTGAGGTGTGGATCCACCATCTTTTCCAGAGAGTTTTTCAGTTGCCCCCAGTCCCACCCATTTAATAAGTAATTCATTTTTCCATTCCATTTAAAACAACTTTGACTCAATTCTTTTGTAGAATTTTTGGAACTTTATTGTTTTATTGAGTTATCCAGTTCCATATTGTTTTATGTAATATCGTTTTATTACATAGTTTTATTTATTATAGAGCTAGTCCTTCCTCTTAACTCTTTTTCCAGCGATAGCACAGCAGGTAGGGCGTTTGCCTTGCAAGCAGCCAACATGGCTGACCCGAGTTCAATTCCTCCGCCCCTCTTAGAGAACCCGGCAAGCTACCGAGAGTATCTCGCCTGCACGGCAAAGCCTGGCAAGCTCCCTGTGATGTATTCGGTATGTCAAACACAGTAACAGTAACAATCATTGTGGGTGTTCTTACTATCAAGAAATATGACTTTTACATTACAAATAGAACTTCCACAGAACTTCTTTAGTGAGTCTCCGCTCACTCCTAGACATATATTCCAAGAACACAAAATCATTTACCTCAAAAGACATATGCATGCCTATGTTCTCTCCAGCATCATAAGCAACAGCCAAGATCTGGCAACAACTCAGGGGCCAACAACAATTGAATGGATAATCCAACAACTGAGTAGACTGATCCACAATGGATCTACTCAGATGTGAGAAAAGATGAAACCCTACAGTTTGCTGGGACTTAAATGGAGTTGGAGGGTGTAGTGCTACATGCCTTTGAAAGTAAAAGATAAGTTCTAAATGACCTGACTCATACCAGGAGTATAAGGAAACCAGGAAAGGGACTGAAAATCCCCAATGTGACAGTCCCTGAGACTTGATCAGTGGAACTAGAACCTATTATGGGCAGAAGGGATGGGGAAGGGAACATGGGCCAATGATGGATGATCTGGGAACGCTGATGGAGGGAGTCATGTGTCACATCATAACTACAAGATGACTTCAGCACTCTTGGCAACTACGATACCTCTTGATACCAATTGTATTTTCAAGTATTGAGTTTTCACCCTATTCACCAGCCAATTAATTAGCAGAGACTTCTGGAGCAGAGACCAAGCATGTGAATGCTGGTGACAACAGCAGCTTCCAGGGTCACCATTTGTGGTGACCCAAGAGTCACACACACAGGGGTGTGTGAAGTTGTGCAGGTCACACAGAGGCCACTTCAGAGGTGAAAAACCTTGACATTCAGGAACCTGAATGCCTTGAACAGGGAGTGGAAGGGGCAGTAAATTTGCCTGGTTTCGTCCCAGACAGAGACCCATCTCTGTTATACTAAACAATAAACAGACTTGCCCTTTGTTGCAGAGACTTTTCTCTCACTTTCCAAGTAGCCCCTGCAGAACCATCCCTGAGGAGAGTCTGGAGCTGAGGCGGCCATTGCCTCCACCCACATCCAAACAGGAGAGGCCCAAGAAGGATGGTTTCCCAGCCATTGTTTACTTTTCTATGGGAACATACGAATCCGTTTTCCTAACTAATAACAACGGAGGCTTCATTTTTATGGCGAATCTTATTAAATTCTAAATTATCTGAGGGAGAATGGACAATTTTATGATGTTCGTTTTCCTAACCAAGAACATTATTCAAATGCTTTTTTTGTCCCAGGGAAGCATTTTAATGCTTTCTCCACTTAGATTTTGCACATTTCTTGTTATGTTTATTCCGAGGCTTTTATCTTTTGGGGTTGCTATTGTAAATGTTTCCTATTCCCACTTTATCGCTAACAGGTTGTCATTAATGCCTGTTCTTTAAATGAATGGCTTTCCTCCAGGGCCCCTCCTCTACCTTCTTGTCTTTTTACTCGAGATTTCCCTGGATAATCTCATTCTCCCCACAAACCTCAGCGAGCATCTGTCATCCCCAGCCTCCCAGAATGTCGCCTTCCGCTGGGTCTCTCCCAGAAGCTCGGGCCTCGTGTGTGAATCCCTGTGGGCACCACACATGCAGTCAGCTTTGAAATTAAACTCTCCGTGCTTCGCGGCAAACCAGCTTGTCCTCAGATGCTGCTCGCAGTTCACAGCCCCAAGCTTCACCTGGGGGCACATCCGGTAAAACCGAGGTTTCCATCAGCTGGTTTTCCCATCCTTCCCACCTACTCTTCCTCCCCACCCCTTCTTCAACCTGTGCCCTGACCCCATCCTCATGGCAATGGCCCTCACGCCCCACGATCGTGTCTAAGTGTGACAGAAAATGGGTAGAAATATCATGATTTAGGGAAAAAGAAAGAAGTTCTGTTAGAAAGTGGAACTGGCTGGGCCGTGCTATGCCCTAGAGACCCCCAGATCAAATAGAAACAGCCACCCCTGCCCCTCCAGTGTGGCACCCCAGCTGAAATCAGTCACCACCACCCCCCCCCCCCACACACACACACACTTGCACCTGGACTTCAAGTCTCTCAGTCCTGTCCTTTCCTGCACCGGCCCTGACATCCATCTCTATTCCCTAACTCTGGGCTTCACCAGGGATCTCAGATGCCCCAGTTCCAGCTGCCAAGTTACCTCCTGTCCCTCTGTAATACTCAGCTCTGATCTTTACGACACCAGACTTCCCAAGACCCTCACTGACCCAAAAGGCCTTTCAGTCCATCTTCATTCATTTCTTTATTTTGATTAGCATGTATTTGGTTACCCTTGGCTAAGCTTTCAGCTTGGTACCCCTCCACCTCCACACACATGCACACACACACAAAATACCCAAAAGAATTGAATATACGAGTGATTGTCCTCTGGGAGCACTCTACTTAAATTCTCGTTGTTCAAATTATTGAGGACACCTCCTCAAATAAGACATTCGAGTATCTGAACAAAGTGCTCCTCATCACTTAGCATCAGGGAAGTCCTTCTCAAAAGAACGAGGAGGCATCACGTCACGCCAAAATCAAACAACCAGTGCTGGTGGAGATGTGGGGGAAAAGGAATCTTCATCCACTGCTGGCGGGAATGTCAAGTGCCTCAACCTTTTTTTTGAAAATGATGTGGACTAAAAACTAAAAATTGGACTTTCCTACAATCCAGAAATCCCACTTCAATTCAGCATCTATCTCAGAGACCCAAAAATGCTGTTTCAAAAATCAAAAAACAAAACACATACGTTCCTTGCAGCACTATTCACAATAGCCAAGATCTGGAAACAACCCAGGGGTCCAAATAGAGAGGACTGGATAAAGAAACATGGAACATCAACACCACAGGATACTACTTGGCTCTAAGAAAAGACAGAATCATGCGATTTGCTGCTCCATGGATGGAACTAGACGCGTTGTGCTGAGTGATGTCAGCCGGAAGGAGAGGGACAGATCCAGAATGATCTCTCTTAGGTGAGATATAAAGACGCACAGTAAGGGAGCAGCAAATGGGCAAGGGCAACAGAACCAAGAACTGAGCTGCAGCACTGAGCTCCCCAGAGGAACAGAGCCTGGGGGTGGAACTGAGTGACCCCAAGGCAACAGTGGAGGGAAGGGGACACTCTTTGGGGTGGGTTTGGTGTTGCAACTTTGTAGGCATGAAACCCCATCATGAACAAGAGTGTAAATCCCAGTGCATTGAAGAAAAATAATAATACATGACTATACACAAGGGCATATGGTCTGGGAGTAGCCACCACTGTGTCACGGGGGGAGCTTGTCTGAAATGTGGGTCTTGTGATTCACCCAGAGCCCCTGATTCCCGTCTGTGTTTGGGCCCGTCTGAGGAGTGATTCCTGGGTCCCGAAAGTCTAAGAAGCGCCATGTAAGTGAGCAGCAAACAGGGACATATGACAGGGGAGGGAAGTGTGGCCTTAGAGCAAAACAAGTAGTGTGAGGGATGGATAAGGCAATGAGCGAGGTCTAGGACGACAGGCGGACTCGGGTGGGAAAGCTGAGTCCGGGGGAGTCCTGGGTCTTTGGAGCAGAGGTCACAACCTAGCAAAGGCGTGGAGGGGGGAGTGTGAGCGCTGGGCCAGGGTCGGAGTGTCAGCTGCTGACCGTGCTTGAGGTTCTGGCACAGGGTGGGAGAGAGCAGACACCACTGGTTCCTTGGTGGGTGCACGCGGCCCCTCTCCCCAGCCCCGCGCCAGCCCAGGGCAGGGCTGAGTGCTAAGGCGCGTCCTTCACCTTCCCAAAGGCAGTGCTGATGCTGCCTGGGAGTGTGAGGGGGCCTGGGGAGGGGTCTCAGGGACTCCAAACCAGAGCAGAGCTGACGCCCCCTGTTGGAGGAGAGGAGAGCCCAGGCCCCCTGTGGCCTTGGAAGATCCAGCTGGCTGGTGGAGGCGAACGAACCAGCAAAGGCTGCTAGGCAGGGGTGATTCTCAGAAGCCGGCTCAGGTGGGTGGAAAAAAAAGCCAACCTGGCAGGGAGGAAGGAGGGGGTGCTGTGGGAGCACGGAGAGCATGTGCCAAGCCGCCTCCAGTGCCACCACAGCCTGGTCCTGTGGCAGTACCTTGTGCCAGGACACTCACAGCCTTGCCCTAACTGCTGCTCCTGTGCATGGGGCCGAGACGGGCATAGGGAGGCTAAGGCAGGTGCGCGGTGCACGGGAACACGGAAAGTCACGGCCATCGTCACCCCGCCATGGCCGGCCTTGGGTGTACTGTGTCAGCGCCTGCGGCCTACAGAGTGGGAGAGGGGCTGGGTAGAGGTGGTGTTGCGGGGTGGGGGGGTTGCTGAGCGCGCGCGGCGCTTCCCACAGCCCGCGAGGGCACGGGCTGGATCAGCCAGCGCCAGGTTTCCCCACAGCCGACTATGCCTTCAGGAAGCTGCTCAGGCCTCCCCTAGCTCCACAGAGCCCACAGCCCAGCCCTGAAGAGATGGTGCCCTCGGCTCTGGAGGGCGCCGTGGGGTCGTCTCTCCAAGCCCGGGACGAGCCATGGGGACCAAGCAGACAGCCCCTGCCCGCCATGAGCACAAGGCATGCCATGGAGCAGGAAAGTCCACTCAGGCTGGACGCAGGACGGGACCACCTCCCATGTGGCTCAGAAGTCTCAGGTGTCCCTACGGGTCCCACTGGAGCAAGGTCACGGGATGGCTGGAGAGGCTGAAACTGCATCTTTATTGCCCTCCCTGTGCTCCATGTGACCGTCATTGACAAACAGCGGGAACTCGGAGGTGGCCTGGGTCCGTGAGGATTTGGATGAGGCCATTTGCCACCCGGCCCTGTGGCAAGGCCCTGCCCATGCGCCCAGACCTAGAGGTGTACCAGCGCCCGCTGCCCAGCCAGCGCTGAGGGCACTGGGGCTTGGCCTGAGCGCACACAAAGGGGTCTGAGGTCTGACTTTGGGGTGGAGTGGGGGCTGGTCACCTCCGCTGTGCTCAGGGCTGACTCCTGCCTCTGCACTCAGGAAACACTCCTGGCCAGGCTCGGGGACCCTCTGAGGTGTCAGGATTGAGCCAGGCTGTGTCCTATGCAAGGCGGCGCTTCAGCCCAACACTAGGTTCCTGCTGTGTGTGTGTGCGTGCATGCAGCTCTTGCCATAAGCCCGGGTCTGCAAGCAGGGCCAGCGCCCGAGAGGGGCCAAGCCAGTCTCCCCAGCCCTGGGTGGGGACGGCGGCAGTGCAGAGGGTGGCGCTGGAGGCAGCTGTGCAGGGGTGGGGGAGGAGCAGGCGGCCCCATCAGTCACCAGCTGTCACCTTCTGCTGCCGAGGCGGCGCCCGCCTGGTGCAGACAATGGCCAAGCGCGGAGGGCGGGGGCGCCTCTGCTGACACCCACAGCCCGCGCCCTCCCCCTGCGTTGGGGGCACGTTTCCCAGGGCTCACTGGGGGGATGTTTTCCAGGCTCGTCCTCTCTCCAGCTCTCCAGACTTTGTCCGGGTTTGGATCCTGGTCTCCAGCACCCCGTTTGCCCAGCTGGCAGCCTAGGGTGCCTAAGGGTACCCCGCGGGGACTAATCCCGTCTGGTGCAGGCCCACGGGGGTCTGGGGGCCCACTAGGGCAAAAGGCCCACGAACTCCAACCAGGGTGGTGCCAGCTTTTCCTGGGCACCCCCGGAAAGGACCTAGGGGTCCCTCCCTGCAGAGTCAGGGGCGCTAGACATGTCAGCACCACCGTTGCCTGCCACGGCCTCACCCGACCCTGTGGTCAGGAGCGTGTGGGGCCAGGTGTGGAGGACATGGGCCCAGGACCTCCTCGCTCTGATCAAGCCCCGGGGTAACTGGCTGGGCTGCCAGTCCGGGTGTTTCCGTTGTGTTTTTCTCAGGTTTTGTTTTGACAAGTGGCCCTCAGACGTCGAGATCTCTCAGCCAAAGACCTGCAGCGTCTGTCCTGGAACCGAGCCAAGTCCAGCAGTGACAACCGGAGGGGACGGCCACTCTGGAGCCAAGTCTGGGGACAAGAGGAGCGTTCTCAGAGCCCACCCAGATGCCTAGAAGGAGTGTCCAGTGCACAGCTGCCCGTCCACACTGACCCACCAGTGCTTCATGGTCCATTGGCGCACACACTACACACACACCACTCTCACACAGCATATGTGCACACAGCATACACACGCACACATCTGCACACACTACACACATAACATATCACACACTATACACACACCTGCACACGTATACACCACAAACATACATATCACGCACACCACCCACATCATACATATATACACACCACAGACACACACATACGTGCACACAGCATACACATGCACACACATCATATACATATACACAACACAGACACACACATACACACAGCATACACACACACACACCTGCTCACACCACACACATAAGCATAACACACACCTGCACACATATACACCACGGACATACACACCACACACAAACACACTACACACGTCATACATACATACACACAATATACATATGACACACATATGTGTACATAGCATACACATGCACACACCAGATACATTAAAACAACATACATATACACCTGCAAACATCATGCACACATACACACCATAGACACACATGCCAGACACACATACATATGCACACACATGAACATACCACTCACATAAACATACACCATACACACACACCACAAACACATATTTGCCACACACACCACACATACCATGCACACAGATACATACACATGCCCCACTCATATGTGTACATGTCATACACACACACCTGCACACACCACGTCCATAAACACACCTCCACGTATCGTGCACACACACCACAGACACATATATGCCACACACACACAAACACACACCACACACACAAATACACCACACATATCATACTCACATGCATACATACACACCACTGACACACTTGCACACATTATGCACATACAGACACGTGCATATACCACATACACATAGGCACATTATACTCATGTATATGCATGCCGCACATACCTACGTACATCACACCCATATGTGTACATCACATATACAGCAAAGGCATATGTACACACCATACACACAAACACACATCATACACATGCACATACACACCACAAGCACATACTCCGCACACACCTGCACACACTGTACACACATCACTGCACACCACACACACCATGAACATTTATATAGACACATGCACACACCTGCACACACCACCTACACATTCCACACATACATACATGCCCCCTACACATATCATACACATATATACACATGTACACACCACAGACACATACACACCATATACATAAAACACATATATAATCTACATATACACCATATACACATATACAACACACCACCTACACCACACACATATATACACACTATACAAACCACACACAGCACACACATATATAATCCATACTCTGTACACCATCCATACCAACAAACATACATACATATACCATATGTGCATACATATCATAGACACCACACACTTCATATATACAACCGTGCACACATATCATAAACATGCAACATCTACACACGACACACATATACACATCAGACGCACACAACCATACACACATCCATATACACAACATACATGCACACACACACATACCCCACACCTCCCCAAACTACGTGCCACATACTCACACCGCACACACACCCCATTCACACAGGTTTGCTAGAAAGGCTGGTCCAAGATGCTGGGGAAACTGTTAGAGGTTCTGTCCCCGGGCCCAGATGGGGCTGAAGTCCAGCTCTGTCCTCTCTTGGCTGTGTGTCCTTCAGCAAAACTAGGAGCCTTTTCCAGCCTCAGTTTCCCCCTCTACCACCAATCCAGCTATAAACTGAGCTCCCAGACCCAGTTCCTTCCTGCAATTGGCCTGATAAGGCGTGGACATCACCGGTCCTGGCACAGGAGGACTCGGGCGCTGGGTCAGGTGCTGTGCCCATCTCCGTGAGCCCAGAGGCAATCAGGTGTCTGGACCCAGGTAATGCCCTTTCCCCTGTTCTGACCTCACTTTGGAAACTGAGGCTGAGAACATGGTGGAAATCAAAAGGGCAAGAACTGAGCTACCGAGCTCAAGAGGGAGAAAAACACACCTCCTCAGGAGGCCGGGCTTGTCCTGGGCCCACAGCAGCTGGGCCGGCTGCCAGCATCTGCGTCCGAGCTATGAGCTCTCTCTGTCCTTCCCAAAGTGGCGCTGGGTCCCTACCCCAGTGCTGGCCTATCACCCTCCCTCTCCCCAGCCTGGAGGTCGTAGGGCGGGACAGCTGGGACCTGGGGACAGTGGCATGATCGCAGCCCCAAGACATAGGCCTGCACTGTCCTTCTCGTTTGGTCCTGGGGTAACGACACTGCTTGGACCCTTTGGAGAAGGGAGGCGCTTTCTCACATTGCCCTTTCCCCATCCTCACTGACAACCATGCAGCAGTCTTGCACAAATTCTCTGGACACTTTCCAATATACATTGGCCATGATATATTTCTGGAGAAGTTTATTCTCCACAAAAGTGAGAACATGGGCCTGAGAGAGAGAGAGTACAGCGGCCGGGCGCCGCCTTGCACACAACTGACTCAGGTCTGACCCCGGCACCACACCCCAGTGTAGAGCCAGCCTAAGCCTGGAGGACCAGCAGGTATGAGCCCGGTACACATGAAGCAAGCAGGAATCATGCCTTTTGGGGGGGAAATGCCTCCGCCCATTTTCCCTTGTCATACCACGCAGCTTGGACATCTGTAAGCCTTCGCCTTCCAGGCGTGTTGTTCCTGTATCTGTATAATTAATATTCCAACAGGCTGACCAGTCAGTCAACCATCCAGCACTGGCAAAACATGGTCGTTTAAAGAACAAACCATCGGGGGCATTTCTGTGAGTTCGTGACACCCATTCCAATCAGGACAAGAGCACTCTCATCTGCGGACTAGAAAGAAACACGGCAAGGGAACAACCAATGGCCAAAGCATCAGAGCTGGAGTCGGTCCACAGAGCTGAGCTTCCCCAGCATTGGGAGTGGAAGGGGTGTCTGCATGAGACCCCGTCACAAACAGAACTGTCAAACATGGTGCCTCAATCAAAACAGGAAAGAAAAAAAACTACAATCATAAATCACCATGTCTCAATAAAAAAATTAAGACAAGTGTTAAATATTAAAAATGCTTAAATGTGGGACCAAAGAAAGCACAGCAGCTAAGGCACTTGCCTTGCACACAGTTTACCTGGGATTCAGCCCAGCACACCTCAAGGGTCCCCGAGCCCCGCCGGGAGTAAACCCTGAACACAGAACCAGGAGTAAGGGCTGAGCACCGCAGATGCATGGCACACAGACACACACACACACACACACACACACACACACACACACGGGGGGAAGGTGCTTAAATATTTAACTTTCAAAAGTTTTAAAGAACAGGGTTAGGGGTGGAGAAGAATATTTTTAAGTCTTGAGCTCTTCTAACTGGCCTGTGTTCAGCCAAGGTGAGACCATGCGTGAGACACAGACAGCCCAAGGGGCCTTCCCAGGGACAGCTCCGTCCTCCTGACGGGGCCTCACCAGCAAGGGGTGGGTGCTGGCCTGGTGCCATGTTCCTGACAGGGAGCGCATCTGCTTCTTGGAAAAGGTGTGTATAGACAAGATTTTCTGGGAGGGGGGTGGGAACAATGCGTCCCAACTGGGGGTCAGGAGGCCATCTGGTGACCTCAGACCCACACACCCAGACACACTGCCATGGCTTGGCCCCTGTCACAGGAATATAACTCCTTACTCCTGCCGGGGGCGGGGGGGGGGGGGGGGAGGCAGGGCTGTGCGCCCAGCAAGGGACTGCATTTTAGGAACTCTATGGAAAATCACTGGAATCAAGAGAGAGGAAACTCGGCCTCAGCAACTTGACAGCCAGCCAGGCCGAGAAGAGGAAAACTCAGCAGGGGCTGAGACAGGACAACACAAGGTCTGTCTCCCGACTCTGAGCTCCACCGTGGAAGGTTCTAGCTGGAATTTCTGGTTGTGTGACTTGGAGCAAGACACTCCTCTCTGAGCCTCCACTCCTCCCAGATCACACGGTGGGGGCACTCCAGAGGGGGCCTCTCCCCCCAGGAGACCAGACATGTGAATCTAACAGAGAAACTTTCTACTACAAGGCACTGGGCAGGGATCAGACTTGGGCAGACACTGGCAGGCTGGAAAGCTCGGATAAAGGGACAGCCCCCTACTGCTGTGGTCCATCCGCAAGGGCCAGTCAGCTGAGTCATTTTGCAGAAGAGTGAAGAGTTGGGCAGAATCTGCCAGTTCCTGGTTAACAGGCCAGGGGAGAGAGCCAGGACAACCAGCCAGAGTCTTAGAGAAAAAAGGAGGGATCTTCAAAAGGAAAGTGCTGGGAAAAGACACAAATTCAGAGAATATACCCAGTTCCTAGGTGCGCTCTGAATCAGAGAGAAAGAGAGAGAGAGAGAGAGAGAGAGAGAGAGAGAGAGAGAGAGAACTTGCAGCTGAGATGAAAGAACTGAGCTGTGATTTGAGATTTTTGTTTCTGTTTTTGTTTGGGGGCCACACCTGGCGATACTCAAGGGTTCCTCCTGGCTCTGCACTTAGGAATTACACCTTGGGGGGCCATATGAGATGCCAGGAATCAAACTCAGGTTGGCTGTGTGCAAGGCAAGTGCCTACCCGCTGTACTATAGCTCTGGCCCCTGAGATTTGAGATATTTTGCCACTTGAGGTAACACAGAATTTTGTAGTTTGAGTCTAACCAAAGAGACTTATTGGGAAGACAATAATGCTCTCTTTGAAAGACTATAACACATTCTAGAATCTCTAGGATATAATATTGCCTGTGTTCATCATACCATTCAAAACCAACACAGATGAAATCAGGAAACTATAAGCCACCCTCTAGGAGAAAGATAATCACAGATCGGATGCCGAGATGTTGGAATTAATGGGCAAGTACTGGGAAGTAGCCGTTATAGCCATGCTCAACAAGCTCCCTCTGTCTCTGTCTCTGTCTCTGTCTCTGTCTCTGTCTCTGTCTCTCTCTCTCTCTCTCTCACACACACACACACACACACACACACACACTTTAATGAACGGAGAGAAAATTCCCAAGGAGAAACTGAAAATAGGAAAAAATCTAGGTAGAAATTGTAGAACTAAAAAGTACAATATCTTGGGATCCAGAGGGTGGTTCCATGTCCAAAAAGCCAGCCTTGCACACGAGTCCGTGAACCAAACCACAATGCCTCCCCCAGACCCCTTGCTGCACATTCTCTGTTTCTCTGTCATCTGAAAAGAGACGCTGGGACAGAGGTGCTGGGGCACACAACCAGGTTCGTGGGAACACTGTAACCGGCATATGTGGTGTGCCCAGCTGCAACCACAAACCCCCAGTTTATGTGTGCTCACACCATAGAGATCCCTGGTGGACACCATGACCAGCATGTGAGCAGCAGCTCCAGGGAGCAGACACGGCCACTATGGGATGTTCGCAAGCACTGCAGCAATGTGTGGGACCCCAGAGAACACCACAAAGAAGTGTGACCCCTATGGTCATGACAGCAGCAGTCACCAGGAAGGGGGGAGTGGAAATACTAATCCGATCAGATTTAAACTTCATGCAGGGCCAGGGGATGATGTTGGGTCCCTGGCACAGCCTGGCATGCCCAAGGATCCGAGTTTGATTCTTGGGACCGAAGGCCACCACAACACCAGGTTCTAGCATTGAGCTGCCTGCTCAGGTTGGCTGAGTGTCACTCGGACTGGCTCCCAAGTCCCCAGGGCGCTGCTTAGAAAGTCCAGATATGAATAAATAATATAAATGAAGCCTACTGCATGAGCCTAAGACAGTCTGAATACAGAAAATAGCGAACTTAAACAGATAAAGAAGAACAACTTAGTCTAAACGAGTCAGAGACACACAGAGATGGCTGAAGAACTAAACAAACCAAGAGATGTGTGGGGTAATAGCAAAGGTCTAACACCTTTATAATTGGAGCCCTAGGAAGGAAGAAGAGATAGAATTTTTTTTAAGCTCAAAGAAATAAAGACGAAAATAACCCCTCAACTTTTCAAATTTAAAGAAACACAGATATTCAAAATGCTGAAAACAAAAGACTTCAATGAACCTCAAAAGGAAAGCTATTTTACACAGAGAAAAAGGAATGCAGATGATCAGCCCTTTGCCAGAAATTATGAAGAGAGAAGAAACAAAATGATTCATTAGCGATGGGGGAGAGAAACTGTCAACCCAGGATTCTATAACCAGTGAAAGTTTCCTTCAATAAAAGAGGCAAAAGACAAGCACTTTCATTACAAGCAATTTTAAGAAATTGTCACCAGGAGACCCTAACTATAAAACAAGCTATAGGAAGATTACCGGGCTGAAGGCTATGCCACCACTTACATCTGCACGACAGAGTGAAGAGCCGCAGAAACAGCAACTGCCAGGAAAATCAATACGATCATAAGCTTGTTTTTCCTCTGAATTCCTCTTAGTATGCATATAACTGTTGGAAGTTAAAATAATGTCACCTTATGAGATGGGTGATGTATCGAAGGCGAAGTGTCTCTGAAAATGTGCAGACGGAAGGGGGCTGGCAAATGGTTCTAAGAGATTTTTTTAAATTTTATATCAAGCGGTAAAATAGTAACTCTAAACTGACTGTGGAATGTTCTGGATGCATGCTGTAAATCCCTAGAAAGACGTAAAAGACAAAAATTTAAACCACGTTGGAAATACAAAACAGCAGCTGGGCGTCAGATAGATTGTTCCATGGAAGTGGAATTCTGAGTCAGTCTCACTGGACAGCACCCAGGTAGGTGTCCCTGGGAGAATCGGGTGAGGGTGACGCTGGCTGGCACTGGCAGGGACAGCGCCCAGGACACTGTCAGACTCTGCTGGGCTTTGAGGATGGCGCAGAACGATTCAGGTAGACCCAGCATCTACGGGGGTGGAATCACCTTCACAGGCTCAGCATGGAGAGTCCTGCCAGCCTGTCCCTGCCACCAAGACCCGTCCAGTCCCTGTACCTGGACCCAAGCTGGGTGGGAGGCGGGGACGGGAGGGGTGGGCACCTTGCGGGCACCTCAAGTTGGCGGGGGCACCTCAGAGCACGTTTGCCTTTGGGCGAGGTCCATGCTGGGTCCCCAAATCATTCTACTGCCTTCTTCCAGCTTCCAGAGTCCATTTTCCAAGAGTTGCTTTCCAGTTGGGAAGTAATTGAGAAATAATTGCTAATATTTCACAGAGATGGCAGACGCCTCAGCCCCAGCCTCTGGAAACAAATTAGAGCTGAGAAGCAGAGAACAGTTCTGCTTCTCATTAGCAATTGCAAATAAGATTATAGAAAAATCTTCCTGCCAGGAGGATGGTGTCTGCCTGGAAAAAAAAAATCAAGCCTATTTGGGGGGCTAGAGGAGCCCCGAGAACAGAATTCAGGAACCGAGCTGCGGAACCAGGTTCTGGAAGCGGCCAGGCAGGGCAGAGAACAGTGTGCTGCCTCTGTTTCCCACCGCTCCAGGGTGCCACCGTTTCTCCTCTGTGGGGGATGCACTTTGCAGCCTGGTCCCCCTCCCAGCTCAGGGACACAAGCTGAGAAGTGGGATGGGGGTGGCAGAAGCCCTGGCAGGGACCCGGCCTGCGGGAGGCTTCCGCTCTGCTCCTGGAAGAGCAGCAGAGGGTGGGCATGGGTCTAAGGACCCTCTCCGTGAGGGTTCTTGCTCTAGTCCTCACAGACCCCCTCACAGAGCGGGCGGGGCACACCCGCGCGCCAGGTACCCAGGCCTGGGGAGCTGCTGAGAAGCCCGTGTGTGCTCTGATCCCCCCGTAGCTCTTTCAAGGCTGTGGGGTCCTCACACACACACACCTCCAGAAACACATCTGGGCCAGAGCACGGGGATGGACCCAGGGTCTCAGAGGTCCAGGCCTGGGTGTGAAGCCTGACTCCACTGTAGGAGTCTGTCAGTCTGTCTGGTGTGAGTGTGGGTTCTAGATTCTAGAACCAGCCCGCGTGCTCTCAGGAAGAAAGCAGGTGTGGGTAGAAGATTCCAGAGTCTGCTAGAAGTTTCCTTTCTCTCCTCTTCTCAGCAGTCCCAACTCTGGCCCAGGGCTAAGGCCCCTCCGGGCATCTTGAAGGCTCCCACCCCTCCTGCCTGGCCCCCCGCCACAGCCCCCTTGCTGAGAAGCCTCCTTTGGGCGCCCTCACCCCACAGAGCCCACATCGGAGCCCAGAAGGGCGCCTCCCTTGGCTACTGAGTCCCACCTTGGCAAGGAAGGCGCACGCTGGGAAGGCCCCACTCTGCAGCCTGCATGTAAGACCCTCCCAGCCTTGCGGGTGCAGGGCGGAGGTTATTGGGGGGGCAGCAAAGCTCATTTCAGTCCCCCTCCCTGCCCCCACCTCCACACACAGGCGTCTTTGTCTGTACCTTCACCAAGCCCAGCCAGGGGCCCGCGGAGGGCAATGAATTCTAAAGGACAAGGACTTTCTGGCCAAGGCTGCCCTGGGGACAGGCCATGGAAGAGAGTCCAGAGACCAAGGCCCAGGGTCAGGTTACTCAGAGATAATCTGATTCTCTCCAGTGGGGGTGGAGAGAGGCACCAAGCTAGAAAGCCCATCCAAAGGCAGGGGTGGGGGTAGGGGTGGGGGAGGGGGCTAGGGGCCAGGGGCAGGCAGCTGAGACGGGACTGAAGCTCCCCACGACTGACCCTGAGCACAGAGCCAGGGGTAAGCCCAGCACAGACCCACGTGCGATCCCTGAGCACAGCCGGGTGTGCTCCAAAACAAAAGTGAAAAGTCAATTAAAACATGAGGATCCTAGCACCCCCCACACACGGTCACCCTCCAGTGACTCTGACCCCAGGCCCAGCGCCTTTAGCCACCCACCCACCCACCAGCATCACCCCCAACTTGTTGGGGGAGTCCAAGAGAAAGCACAGGAAGTGAGGTAAGGGCCAGATGGGCCGTCATCCCTGGTTCCTGCGTGCCCCGTCCCTTTGTCCCCTCTCTGCGCAGGGAAAGGGGCGGCCGCCCACCCCAGGGACTGCCAAGACAGCTGGGCTGCAGCCTGAGTGGGATGCTGCCACCACCCCCCCCCAGGAGGCTCCTAATTTAATCAGCTTCACAAATCAGCTCGATGAGCCTAATTGATCTTTTTCACTCCTAATATTGTTGCTGTCACTTTCTGAGCTGTGTCTCCTCCAGACGCCCCATGCTTGCAGCGTGCTCAGCCAGCTGGAGAGGGAGGGGCCGCAGTGGGCTTGGAGATGCACGGCGACCGGGGTACCCACGCACCCCGCAGCTGCCGCCCCGAGCACTGAGCCAGGAGGACCCGGGCACCGCCGCAGGCGACTCCCACCAGGGCTGGTGCCAGATATGCCCCATGGTGCCAGCAGCAGGAGAGCAGCGGGCCGGGTTAGTATCTAGCTGGGCCTTGGGCATGTGGTTCCTGATGTCTCTGGGCCTCGGTTTCCTCACCTGTAAAGTCCTGTCTGCTGCAGGTGTCCATGTGAAGTGGGAGAAGAGAAGGGGAGCCCCAAAGTTTCTTGTCTTCCCACCCGGTCACAGGGTCATGTTGGGCCCATGAGAGTCTGTGCTAAGTCCCTGACGGAAAAGCCTGACGCTCCCCAGCCTGAGGGCAGTGATCAAGCCACACTCAGGGCCCACCTGTTCTGCCCAGTGTGAGAAACGGTCCCTGCACTCGCTTTCCCGGGAGCCCCGAGACTGGCTGGCGTGAGAAGCTGCTCTGTGCAGAGAAGGGAAAGTCCGTCCTGCCCAGGGGCCCAGGGATATCGCCTTCCCGCACAGGACAGAGCTCCAGGAGACAGACAGTGAGGTAGGCGAGGGTCAGTAAAACAAACAAAACAAACATTATCCTCCCGTTCTTCATCGATTTGCTCGAGCAGGCCCAGTAATGGATCCATTTTTTCTTTTTGAGACTTGTTGTTACTGTGTTTGGCATATTGAATACGTCACGGGGAGCTTGCCAAGTTTTGCCATGCAGGTGAGATACTCTCGGTAGCTTGCCGGACTCTCTGAGAGGGGCAGAGGAATCAAACCCGGCTCCGCCAGGCTGGCTGTGTGCAAGGCAAACGCCCTACCACTGTGCTATCACTCCAAGAGGGTCAGGGAAGGAAAGAGATAAAGAAGGACGCCTTCAGGGGAGAGCACGGAGGAAAGGCCAGAGCCCAGCACTGGTGGGGATGCGGGCACCCGGGAGGGGTGCACCCTGCAGAGCTGCCTTGTAGGTTTCCCCAACTGCCCCACAGGGGGCTCTGCATGCACGCTGGACTCCAATGCTTGGAGGTTGTCAAGGGGAGAGCTTGGAAACCCTGGTGTCCACCTTTATGTCCGTAGCTCTTTGTCCCACTGGAAATTCTCCGCTCGGGGCTCCGGCCTTCTCTGACCCATGCTGATGCCAGTCAGAGTCTCTGAGGGCTTCAGTTTCTGAGTCCAAAAGATGGCTCAGACCTTAATGATTTGGGCTTCTTTAGGGCTGATGACAGAACAACTTTATTGTAATTGTTTGTTTGAGAGTCACACCCGGTGATGCTCAGGTGTTACTTCTGGCTCTGGACTCAGAAATTTATTCTGGTGGTGCTCAGGGGATGGTATGGGTGTGGGATGCTGGGAATCGAACCCAGATGGGTCACTGCAAGGCAAGCGCCCTCCCCACTGTGCTCTCGCTCTGGCCCCCAGAACAACTTCTTAAAATCACATCTCGAGGGGCGAGAGCAACAGTGCAGCAGGCACAGCCCTCTGTCTTGTACTGGGCATTCTGGATTCAACCCCTGGCACCACGCGTAGTCCCCAAGAATCACCAGGAGTGAACTCGGGGCACAGAACCAGAAGCAAGCCCTGAGCACCGCTGAGTGTGACCTTCCTCCCCCCCAAAAATCACATCTTCATTTTTTATAACTTCCTGAGAATTCATTGCCACCTATGCGTATGCACACGTGCACACGCACGCACACACGCACGCACACACACATGCACACACACCATTTACCCACCTACTTCACATCCCTTTCCATGAGAGCGCAGGTGTCTTGGGCAGTTCACGGCAGCAAACAAAACAAGCCTGGGCCAGGCAAACCCCGGAGATGCTGAAGCTCCCCCACGCCGGGAGCAGGAAGACTGCCACTCATGCATGAAGGAAGCAGTGGTGAAAGGCACGTGGCAGTCTCCACTGTGAATGGTACAAACTAAGGTGCCTCCAAGCCTTGGGGATGCACCCCGGGGGCTCCCCAAGAAAGCGGTGCTTATACTGAGACACTGGGGCCTACGACTGGAAGGGACGCGAGAACGTTCCGGGGAGTAGAGCCGGGTGTGTGGCCTTGACTGGAAACTGAGGCGGGCGTGGAGGCCAGGGAAGGTGCCGGAGCCAGCCACTCCAAACCTGGGGTCTGACCATGCCCACGAAGCACCGAGTAGTGGCCCGCGGCTAGCGGCCCACTCCATGGGGTATGGGGAGAGGCTGAAGCTAGGCAGTACCCCTCCCCCATCTGTCCCAGAGTCCTGCACGCCTGCTCTGTCCCTTTGGCCATAACCCGCGCAGCCATCTCTCTCCAGGCTGACGTCCTGTCAGCTAGCGGTCCGGGCTGCCTGGGGGCCTTGGGGGCACTTTGAGAGCTATATGACCTTGCCCTGCCTAGTGTCCCTGAAGTGGGTGGGAACTGGAGGAATCTCCTCTCTTGTTGAGGTCCCCGATGCAAGCAGGGACCTTTGCTGGGGAGGCAAGGTCCCCGAGAAGCTGCAGTGGCAGGCAGGAACTACAGGGCCTGCTTCTCTAGTTCTCTGACTCCAGTGAGGAAGGAAGTTGCTGGTGCCGAGCAGAGACTGTCCGACAAAAAGCAGCACCGAGATCTCCACAGAGAAACAGACGGAACCAAGGTGCAAAAGCAGCTGCGGTTCCCACTGGACCACCTCAGGAGAGCTGCTTTTCCCTGCGGGGCCTCAGTTTCATTGCCTGTAAAATGGGTCCGCCAGAGTCCCCGCCCACTGTGCGTCTTTGCCCAGTTTGGCTGCAACAGACCCTCTATCAAATGCCTGATCTGAAGTCAGGACTTGGCTGGGACTTGGCATTCATTCCTGTCTGCACAGGTGCCCAGCAGTGCAGGGCGCAGGGCAGGTCATGGGAATAAACTCCCCAGTCTGGCCCTAAGGGTACTCCTGGTAGAAGGGGAGTTTCTAGAGCCACACCAGGATTCTCTGCCTTGAAATGGACTTTGAATCTGTTTTGCGCTGCTGGGTGGGTCTGGCCAGGCTCTCAGGAGCAAGAGTGGGCGGCCCAGCCAGTTAAGTCTTGTTTGTAGTGAACTGTGTCTACACAAGAGCATTTACCCTGAGCCTGCTCCCTGGACTGAGTTCATTGCCGGGGCCCTGTATCAGTTCCCAAATCCCCATATACCTGAGACACTGAGACATCCAGATGAATGTGCATTCTCTCACTCTTCCTCCCTCCCTCCCTCCTTCCCTCTCCCCCTCTCTCCCTCTCTCTCTCCCTTTCTCCCTCTCTCGCTCCTTCTCTGTCTCTCCCTCTCTTTTCCTCTCTCTCCTCTCTCCCTCTCTCCCTCTCTCTCTGTCTCTCCCTTTCTCTCCCTCTCTCTCCCTCTTTCACTGTCTCCCTCTCTCTCCCTCTCTCCCTCTCCATCTATCCCCCTCTCCTTCTCTCTCTCCCTTTTTCCTCTCTCTCCCTCCCTCCCTCCCTCCCTCCTTCCCTCCCTCCTTCCTTCCCTCTCCCCCTCTCTCCCTCTCTCTCCCTTTTTCCTCTCTCCCTCTCTCTCCCTTTCTCCCTCTCTCTCTCCCTCTCCCTCCCCCTCTCTCTCTGTCTCTCGCTTTCTCTCCCTGTCTCTCTCCCTCTTTCTCTGTCTCTCCCTCTCTCTCCTCTCTCCCTCTCCATCCATGCCCCTCTCTCTCCCTCTCTCTGGCTCCAGCTGACATCATTGTCTTCCTGCCCCTTTAAGAACACTCTGCAGCCCACCACAGCCATTGGCCCTGTGCTCTGGCCCACCCCACCCGCCCACCCGCCCGCCCTCGTGGTGGTTCTGCAGCCTGACTGCAGGGCAGCTAACCTGATTGTGTCTGCCCCCTGCCTTTGTTTTCCTCTCCCACAGAAGGTTGAGATCACCAGGCATTTGTCTTTTCTTTCCAAGCCGTGCTGAGCGGCTCCAGAGCCCCCGCCCCTCCCCGCAGCCCCCTCGGAAGTGGCTAGGGGGCAGATTTATGGCGAGGCCAGAGCCGGCAGGACCTGGCGGGCTGTCCGCTCAGTGACAGGGACAGCGGCTGGGACCCTGCAGCTGAGGAAGCGGCCCGCCCGCCTCAGGGGCCCCGAAGTGGGTGCAGGCGCCTGGCCAGGGGAGATGCAGCCTCGCCCAACCCCTTCAGGGTCCGAGCCACGCGCCCACTGGCATGTCACCGGACTCGGAGAAGCTGCCAGTCTTCGGGCAGCCCTTTAGCCTCCCGCCTGAGCACCACCCCCTCCCCAGCCGGAGACCCCCACCCCTCCCCGCCTGCCTGCCCCATCCCGGCCCTTGGTCCGTCCATGTCTCCCTAAGTCGAAACGGCTCTCCCGACTCTGCATGTCTTGGCGTTTCTCTGTATTATACTGGTTGGCACATCTGTTTGGGGACACACTGATTCCCCTCCTGTGCTGCGCATTCCCTCTCTCTCCCTCTTCCTCTCTCTCCTTCTCTCCCTCTATCTCCTCTCTTTCCCTCTTCTCTCTCTCTCTCTCTCTCTCTCTCTCTCTCTCTCTCTCTCTCTCTCTCTCTCTCTCCCCCTCCCTCTCCTCCCCCCCCCCCCCACCATTTGTGTTTTGGCTGGTCTCTGTACTCTCTCCTGCTTTGTGTGTCTGCCACCTGGAGCAGAGTCTGGGATGTGTCTCTTCCAGCCTCAAAGCTCCTGCCTTCTGGCAAAGGGGTTGTCCTTGGAATGAGCCAATCAGCCAGCAAAAGTCACCCTACCGCCTTCCCGCCCAGCCTCCAGCTGCCACATCCTCTCTCTGCATGCGTGCGCGCGCGCACACACACACACACACACACACACACACGCAAGCACACACACACACGCACACATGCAGACACACACACATGTGCACAAAACATGCACACACACATATACGAGCACACATGCACACACGTGCACACCTGTCTCCCCAGCTTTGTGACCAAATGCCCCGGAGGCCTGGGCTCACTGGGTCGTGGCCTCCACACGCTCAATCCTTACCAGCTTCATAGCCCGCCCTGGTCCTTCCATGCTGCTCACCCTTCTCACTGTGTGGCCTCAGGAACATTCCCTAACCTCTCTGTGGCCACTGCCCTCGGCCTCACCACCCACAGCCTGTCCTGAAGCAGCCCCTCCTGCAGAGGAGACTCGAGACCCACCACAACTGCATTCAGGGAGGAAACCGGGCCTCCGGGTGGGATCTCTGCTCTGTGCCGTGCCAGCCTCCTCCTAGGCACTTGGCCAGGAGAGCTCAGCCTCTGAGGTCCTTCTGAGACACGAGGGGGGTTACCCCCTGCCAGGTTGCTACCCCGTGGGATCTGGTGCCCACCACGCACGGAGAGTGGGAGGTGCCCACTGGTCACCCCAATTCTGGGGCAGGCCCAGGGCAGGAGGAGAGGGAAGCAACCCTGAGGGAGGGAGGGAGGCCGTGGCTGGCTGGCAGAGGCTTCTCCACGTTTCCATGGGTGCCCAGGGATGCTCCCCGGTCCAGGAGAGGCCTGGTGGGACTCAGGCTCTCCACATGCCGGGTTTCCCTGGACCACACAGAAGTCGCGGAGCTGTGCAGGTGTTTGCAAATTCCCAGCCTCGGCCAACAGGGGGCGCACCCGGGCACAGTCTCACCGGCACGCAGGATGCGGGTAGGTCAATTCGTGCACCAGAACATCTCACATGGCCAGGCCCCTTCTATTCTCACCATCTCAACATGGATTCTTCTCTCTCTCTCTCTTTTTTTATTTTTAAGTCTAAAGCATGGTTACCAACACCATGGATGGTTTTAAATGTGTTTATTGCCCAAATTAATGCCTTGACTATTCAAGGTAGAGTGCAATAAAAATCACACTCTAAAATACCTACATCACTTGTAAAACTCATGGTGTTTGGGGAACCAGAGAGAGTTCAGGAGTCAGGGCACTTGCCTTGCATGCAGCCAGTGGGTTCAGGCCCCTGAGCCCTCCAGGAGTTCTCCCTGAGCACAGAGCCAGAAGTAAGCGCTGGGCATCATCGGGTGTGACACCAATACCCCATCCCAAGAAAAGGACCATAAAAATAATGGGATTTCATAGCATACAGTGAGCAGTGTGGGCTGGTGAGGAAACACGCTGCTCCAAGGCTGCACGGCCAACATCATCGGGTCCTCTGGAAGAGATCAGCCCAGTGTGAGTGAAGATGAAGGAAGCAAGTCCTGAGGTGAGGCGTGGCTGTCTGGGCTCTAGCTCCACAGAGTTGGGGAGAAGGAAGGAACATCCGTTGTCTCTGAGGGCTGTGGCTGGAAACCAATCACCAAGCACCTCGGAGAAGTGCTGGTGACCCCTGAGTGTTTCTATAGGATGGACAGGAGCTCCCTAGGTAATTAACTGAAGAGCTTCTCATGCAGAAGGAACGTCTGTGTATTGTTCAGAGCTAGTCAGCAGCATCCACGGCTCAGGGTTACTTGGATTAAAGTACGGAGCAAAATTGTGAATGATGGGAAAGATAAAACCAAAAAGGTAGACAGCAACCAGATCATACTGGGTCTCTGAGATAAGGCCTTCTCTTTGAGGAAAAAAAAAAAAAGATGAAGAACCTGGAATTCACTCATTCAGGGCAAGCTTCAAATCATCTGTTAATGTTTGGTCTGGGGATAGACTTGGAAGAAGGCAAGAGTGTGATACATCAACGGACAACTTTCCCATGTGTGTGAAATCTTCCTTATTCCCAGCTCAATGCACTGGGCTCAGGACACAAATTAAGCCAAGAGAGGGCTAGGGAGAGTGATAACCAACAGCGCCCAGCACAGGCTGAGCTGCTGAGGTGATACTGAGATCCCTGTCACTGGGGGTATTTAAGCAGAAGCGAAGGCCACCTGGCGGAGATGTTTACAGGCCTTCAGTCACCTTTTAGGAGCCGGACTAGTGAATTTCTGAGTTCTCTTCCAACACTCAGAATCCTCAGATACTATTTTGTCTTGTGTTAGAATAAATTCAAGATGTTGCCTTTGGGGGGTGAAATAGTAATCAAAATGTAAATACCATGGGAATAATAGATTTGGCCTAATTATCAGCGATTACTCAGAGTTTGTCATTATTTCCATACAATATATCCCAAAGTTCCAGAAAACAAATCAAAGAAAGTACCACGGCCGATGCCATTAATAGAAGCAAAACACTTCAAGATGAGAATTTAATTTACTGGGTGAATTCTTGAGGCACGTTTTTGTTGATGAATATTTATAAAAGTGGGTTAGGCTGGACCTGGTAATGATTGCAAAAAATTTTAATGCTGTCCCCCTCATTAATTTACTTTTAATGAATGACTTGGTAAAGTGTAACCATTTGTACGTAATGATTTCATTAATGGCTATGGCATATGCAACCGTTTTTCACACGTTTGAATGTCACTTGAATAAAACAATACCTTAAATTATACAGTATAATAAAATATGTTTGTTGAAATGTGACAAGCTTCTGCCTCTGTACTCGGGTTCCAAGAATTCCTTGTCTTTGGAATAGCAAGAGTAGAAAACGGGGCAGGAGTGATGGATTTACTCCTCCAAGCTGAGGCTTCTCTAGCCCCTGGGCTTCTGGCCTCTGCCCTCCCTACTTAGAGCCGGAGAGCCAAATCAGACTCCCCAAACTGGGACCCTCCCTCCTCCTCCCACCTCCTCCCTCGCTCTGGTTCCAGGCATTGGGTCAGATTATCCCAGAGCGGGCTGTGAACTGGACCAGGCCACAGGTGGGGCAGTCATGGGTGGGGCATCTGTGGGCGTGGCCATCCGAGGGCGGGGCCCGGTAGGCGGGGCTTCTCGTGGGTGGGGCCAGCGGTGGGCGTGGTCTGTCCTGGACATGGTCAGGATGCCTGGTGAGGAGGTGTGTCTGGACCACACCAGGAAGGAACGCATACAGAACACCACCCTAGGTGGCTGTGTTTGCCTGGCTCTGCCCTGCTTCCTCTAAGGACCCTGCGCTTAGTGCTAACACAGGTCCTAAGGCCTTGCTGAAGCTTTAGAACTGGTCCTCGCTGGCTTAGAGTGGACCCTCTTGATTTGTCCTTAGAGTTGCGTGGGTTCCGTGAGGGTTTGCCCGCTCTGTGACCGTCTTTTATGTTTGTTTGTTAATTGTTTTCCGCAGGTCCTATGCTGCTTCTCTTAAGTCTCCACCCTGGAACATTAACAAGTGATCAGAAAATATTTCTTGGGCTAAAGAGAAGACAGGAAAGAAGAGAAAGGAGGGGAGGGCAGGTGGGGACCGCGGGGAGGGAAGAGAAGAAGGAAGAGAAATTAAAGGAGGATGGGAGAGTGAGGAAAGGAAAGAGGGAGAAAGGCTGATAAGATTAGATCTGAAGGGCTGGAGCAATAAGCACAGCGGGTAGGGTGTTGGCCTTGCACGCGGCCGACCCGAGTTCGATTCCCAGCATTCCATAGGGTCCCCTGAGCAGCGCTAGGAGTGGATTCCTGAGTGCATGAGCCAGGAGTGACCCCTGTGCATCGCCGGGTGTGACCCAGAAACTAAAAAAAGGGGGGAAAAAAGATTAGATCTGAAATACTAAGCAAAGAGCCACTGACCCAAAAGGAAAGGTTTGGAGCCAACAGATCCCTGGAGCAGCAGCTTCCGGCCCTGCACCCCCACCCCTCCCTGGACCTCACCCCCTACCTGCCACCCTGAGGATGTTCCTCATCCCCCCACCCCCAGCAGAGCGGTCCTGAAATGAATGAGATGTTTGGCAAACAATGGACACAATCTTTCCTACGGAGGTGTATGAGGGTATGTGGTTTTCAAATCTTTCATCTCCTCAAATTCTCACTGGCGCATGTATCTCACAGGACTTTTTTTTCATTATTCCCATTTTTCCCCCCTAGAGGAAAGAAACTTAGTGGAATTAAATTCTGGCTCAAGGTCAAGGAGCCAGGAAATGGCTGAGCTAAGGAGACTTCAACTCCAGGTCCTGGATTATGCGGTTGAGCAGCTTTTAATGTTTCTCGGCCACTTAATAGGCTACCTTTCCCAAGGGACTTTGCATTTTAAACAAGAACTCAGGAAAGAGGGAGATGTGGACTCCAAGTGAACGAATCATGAATATCAAAATGTCCAACCCCAAAACAGATGCACAGGACTCACTGGGCTCACGGTTCTTCACATTCACACCGCGAGGCCAAAGAGAGCTGCGTCCAGGTCCAGCCTGTCCCATTTACCAGCCCGATGGGCTGAAGCCAGCAGGTTCCATTTCCTGGTCTGCTTCCCAGTCCGTGAGCTGGGAATGTTAGTCACCTCTCAGGAGGTTCCTATGAGCCTGGCCTGCAGAGACACAGGCATGCAGCAAGAACCAACACATTCCAGGGACCAGCAACCACCTATGCACCCCCAGGTCCGGCTGGACTCAGGCAGGATTTGGGATACTGAGCTAAAGCCACACACACACACACACACACACACACACACACACACACACACACACACCCTTCTGCAAGGAAAGGGAGATAATGAGCCGGGAGCCCCTCTTGCCCAGCGCTTGCCTGTACCCTCCTGCTAATTACTCAGCCCTCAGGATCAAAGCCGGCTTGGAAGGGCCCCATACCTACAGCTTCACCACAGCCCCTCCTGCCTCTGCGTCTTTCCCCCACCTCCTCGGAAAAGATTTATGGAAAGATTAAGGGGCCTTTTTTTCAATATCTATTAATATTCATGGCAGTCTTCACAGCCATCTGCTTTTAACGATTTTGTTTGCAAAGACCTGAGATTAAAATATGGCCTGCTAGTGCTCTGAAGCATCTGAACTGAAGGTGATAAAACAAAGGCCTTTTCAGGAGCTCAGCCGGCCTGTCACTCTACCTGCAGCGGGAGAGTAATGGCCAGTGTAGGGGGAGGTGGGGGGGGGTCGGGCGGGGCGAGCCGGCTGAAGGGATCCGGTCAGCGTGGCTCCTTCCCGCCCAGTAGGTTAATGGCAGAGGAGAGAGGAGCCCGGCCGCTCCTTCACAACACCAAGTGTAGCTCTGGGCAGCAGAGCCTGAGCTACGGCAGGAAGAAGTTTCTGGCACCTCCTCCATCACAGGGACGACGGGGCCTCGAGAACCCCAAGCCCTGGGTGCTCACCCTGGAGATGTCCAGGTTCCTGTGACATGGCCCCAGCCCACCCAACCCCACCTCATCTCCTTCCTGCATACGTGTGTGTCGCTGACCCTGGGGTCTCTGTGTCACGACCACCCACACGAACTTCCACGATCTTGTTCTGCCTTGTAAGGTCTCCCACATGATCCCCCCCAAAGAAACTCCAGGCCCCGGAGGTCCACACTGGTTCCCTTCTCAACTCATCTGGGAAATGAGTTGCCAGTGAGGGCCCGAGAGGACCCATGGGAACAAAGAGTAGGTCCCAGCCACCATGCATGTCTGTCTCCAGATATTCAATCCAGGGTTCCCAGGACGGCTGGGGTTGGAAGTGAGCAGGACCCGGGCTTGAAGCCCCCTCCCCGGGCTCCCTGCGTTGCTCAGAGCAGCTTTTGTTCCTTTTGTTTTGAAAGGAGGTGCTGTTCCCCGCAATACTCCTGGGGATCCTAGAACAGCATCGCGAAAAAGGCCTGGAATAAGGCTCCAAAGCTGGAGAGACGGAGGCCAGGCCCATGGGCAGCTCTCCTGTCCACTGCAGCCACACACAGAGGAGCCTCCTCCCCCATGGACACTCTCGCTTCTCACACAGAGAGGTCCCAGGTTCAGTCCTCAGCAGTGCAGTCCCTCCCTAGCACCACCCAGTGGGACCCCCAAACAACAAAATAAAATAAAATGTTTGTTTTCTTGGGGGCCACACTCAGTGATGCTCAGGGCGTCCTTCTGGCTCTGTGCTCAGGAAGTACTCCTGGCAGTGCTCAGGAACCACAGGGAGGGCTGGGGATCAAGCCATCGCCACACGGAAAGTCAAGCACCTTACTGCAATACTAGCTCTCCTGCTCCTCAAATAAAACTCTGACACCCAGAGGCACAGAGGCCTGGGCCTTTATTCAACCATTTCTACCACTGGCCACCTCCCTAGCCATCCATCGCCACTTAGATGGAGTCAAGAGTCACCACAGAGGAAAGAAATCTGACAGTGGATTTGAAGATGAGTCGTGTGTGTGTGTGTGTGTGTGTGTGTGTGGTGGAGGAGGGGAGAGGGAGAGGGAGGGGGGAGGAGAGCTGGTGCATGTGTCATGGAGGAGACTGAGGATGCCCTTGAGTGTGCAGTGAGTGGGGGTGTCTGGGCTCTCTCCTCCCAGCTTCCCTGCTCTGGCCCACTGGGCTGCACCCCTGGTCCCTGGCCTTCCTCCATTTCAAGGGGATGCCCACTGGGTCGTCACCTTTCTGCACCCCACTACTGCAGGAAACCCCACCCCAGCAATGCTAGAAACAAGCTCTGTCATCACCACCTCCTGCTAGTCTTTCCAGAATCTTCTCTCACTCGTGATTCCCCCCTCCCCATACAACCTCTCCAGCCATACAGATGTCTCTTCACGGGTCCTGCCCTGTGCTGGCATGTGTGTTCCTGTGTTCTTCACGGGTACCTGTGCTGTGCTGGCACGTGTGATCCCGTGTCCTTCACGAGTTCCCGCCCTCCCCTGGCACGTGTGTTCTGGAGTCTCCATGGGAGCATGCTCTGTGCTGAGATGTGTTTTTCCTCCTTTTCTCACAGCTCTCCAAGTTCCAAACTCAAATGTCTCCCCCCCCTAAAATCCGGCACCCCAGGCCAGGTCATCTACCTTCTCTTCCCACTCTGCAGCTTTTGGGGAACATTTACTGACCGTCTCGATTAGACCTCACTGTCCCAGTCCAGGAAGCCCAGTTAGTGTTCCCTTTCCAGGGTGAGCACAGGGCTGTACTTGCAAGCGGGTGTCCGGGAGGGTGTGAGGGTGAGTGTGGGAGTGTGTGCGTGTGTATATGAGAAAGTGTGGGGGTGTATATGGGAGTGAGTGAGGGTGTGTATGGAGTGTGTGTGTTTGTGTGTGTGTGTATGAGAGAGTGTGGGGCTATGTCCGGGAGGGTGTGAGGGTGAGTGTAGGAGTGTGTGTATGTGCATATGAGAAAGTGTAGGGCTGTGTCCGGGAGGGTGTGAGGGTGTGTAGGAGACACTGTGGAGTGTGTGGAAGGGTGGGTGTGTGAAGATGTGGGTGTGTATATGGGTGGGGTGTCTGGGGAGTGTGGGGTGTCATTCCTGGGGGAGAGCCTGGTCTCGGGACATGTGTCCTGGAAGACACGTGCTGTGTCCTCAGACTCTGGCCGAGGGGGGCGAGTGGGGAGACCTGACTAGGTGACTAGTCAAAGCCCCTACAACATGCCGCTTCGTCATTGATATTTTTACAAAGTTGTCACAGAGAAACATCATTTCTCTTCCTCCTTTATTTCATTTTCTTTGGGATATAGTAATTAACAAAAGCTGTTAGATGCCAACAAAACTGTTTCTTTTGAAGTTCCTACATGGCTGTCACCCAGGAGATAAAGGCAGATTATTCAATCTTGACGTTATAATTGTGGATGACAGATAAAAAGCCTGGATTAGACACTTCACAGCCCTGCTGGGAGGGGAGGGGCATGGGGGAGCAAGCTCCCCAGGCCAGGGGGTGTGAGGGAGGGGCAGGAGGGGAGAGGCCAGTGGCCACATTCTTGACCTTTAGTTGGACATCTGACCCCCTGACTGTCAGATGGAGGAAGGGCATCCATACTCAGCTAGAACCATCTAGAAGTCCCAAACAAACCTAGTAGCTCCCTGTCCTGGACTACCTAGCCCATGCCAGTGTGCCCAGCCCCACGGTCTGCTCCTGGGACGCAGGGCACCCTGGCACCGGGAGTGGCCTGTGGCAGCAGGGGGTCAAGTCGAGAGATGAGGGCAGCGTCTCTCGGATGCTTCTGGGAGTGGGGGAGCCCCGTCCCCGTATGGCAGGAGTGTGACACCTCTTGCAAGCAAGCAGATCACCGGGGCACGGTATGGCCGGGCCAGCAGAGACCCAGGCGTGGAGATGCAGAGCCAGCTTTGCAACGACGGGACGACAGGACTCAGCTGCCCTGGACAGCTGTACACGCATCAGCCTCGAAGCATCGAAAATGCAAGAACCGAGATGGATCGACTCCCCCCACCCCGTGCATGTCCCCCCCGTGCATGTCCCTCACTCAGCCCAGCTCTGGGTCCCAGCCCGACAGGCTGTCCGGCTGCCTGCTGGGCTCTTCAGTCAAGGGACTCAGCCACAGACAGCTCTAGGGACTTCACAAAGCAGAGGGGATTCTGATGCGGGTGCCCGTGACGCAGGGGAGGCAGACATGGTGTTACAGGCGCCAGGAGCTGCTGTGACCTAGACAGCCTAGTCCCTAAGGGTCACAGAGAGAAGGTCAGTGCCAGAGAGGGTGCTGAGGGAGAAAGAGCGGGGGGCCACAGTCTGCCACCACCCTGCTCCCTGCCTTTCACCTTCCACGTGCACCCAGAGCCTCCCGGGCTCAACCCAAGGGCCCTGGTTCCTGATGGGCCAGCCCCATGGTCTGAGCAGAGAAAGGAAGTGTGAGCAGGGCCACTGAGGGAATCTTGCCAACATCTTAGAATCTTGGGCTGGAGCCTTTCCTAAAAGGGCGACAATGCACCAACTTTCCCAAAGGGCCACAAGCATCCTGGGGTGACCGGGAGCCCTCGGAAGCAGCCTGTGCGTCTCTGCTTCTCCACTTCCTCTCCAGCTCTTACTCTCTTCACTCACGGTCCCAGGCCAATAGAACTTGCAGCCCCTGGACTAGATCACTGTACCCATTTACTAGACACACTGAGGCCTGGCCAAGGAGAAGTACCTTACCCAAAGTTAGGCAATGGGGTCAAGAGCCAAGGAAAAATGAAACAGAACTCCAGGCACAACCCCAACCTGGGCGATGATGCTGACCGGCGAAGTTGATTCGCCAAGGGGGAAATCTCTGCGAAGTGTCTGTTGCCGGGGGAAACAAGTGGTGGCCAGCCAGGCACAGAAGCATCTGTGTGTGCAGTCAGCAAGGCGGGGACAGAGGCAGCAGAGCAAGGCAGGCGTGAGGACCAGGGCAGGCCTGGCGGGCCCTCTGCTCGGAGATGGGTCTTCCGCTCTACCGTGGAAGGACCAGTCGCGAAGTTGCCCCATCACTGACCACAGGCATGGAAGCAGGTTCCCTCCGGGGTCCCTCCTGCTGAGCTGGAGCTGTGGTCACGGGCACAGTGGGAGGAAGCCAGCGGGTGGCAGGAGGGTCCTTAAACAGGAAGGTCGAGGCGGAGACCCTGGGAGCCATAAATCTGCAGGCGCGGCTCTCTCGGAAAGGGTTTTAATTAATTGTTTTTATACGACATAAGAGCAACTCATTACCGAGCAGCTTTGATTTGTGACACCTGCATTATAGATGATTTTTAAATTAACATTTCCCCAATAAAAGGTGTCAGTAGAGAGCTGACGGCGCCCAGAGAAGTATAAAAGGATAATAATACGGAAATACAAGTAAACACCAGCCCAGCCTAACAAAGGGGGCTGCTTAATCAATTTTACAATTAATTAAGGCTGCCTGGGGGAGCGGGGCCCCTGGAGGCAGCTGGGTTCTGGGTGGAGCCTTGGCATTGGTGCTCGGAGCAGCGGCTTCCACCAGCCCCCCCCCCCCCACCAAGGTCAAGGCAACAGCCAGTCGGTGGGGAAGAGTAGCCCCCTGAGCCCCCTGGTTTCTGTCATGCATGACAAATGCCGCTGCTTCATTCGCTCAGGAAGTCGTCCACTCCGATATTGCATCAGGCCGACAGAGCACCACGGTGAGCACAAAGGTGTGAGCGTCCAGGAGGCTGAGGCTCCCTCCTGCCCGCCAGAGGAGCAGAGACCATGCAAGGGAAATGGCTTCGAGGTGGGCAGGGCCAGACATGGGGCCTTCGGGGACCCGCACACAGCCTAGGCCACAAACAATGTTTCTGTCACAGACAGGGCCTGTGCAGCCCTTCCGCCCCAGCAGAGAGAGGAGGCGAGATCTGCTCTCCCCAAGACAAGACTCGAAGACAAACTAAAGCCCAAGCAGACACCCAGTCCCCTGGCACAGAGCCAAGCCGAGCTGCAGCCTTGCTGATCACGAAGGTCAGCTCCTGCCCACCCCAGAGACCCTCATCAGCTGGAAACTCCAGGCCTTCTCGGAGTTGGGGTGGGCGACCTTCCCCACCTCCCCATAATGTGGGAGACCCAGCGGCCAGTCCAGTTAGATATTTAACTGCTCAGTTAACTGCCAGTTCCATATTCGGAATTTTCTGGAGAGATATGTCCAAACTCTACAAAACTGGCATCCCGGTAACAGCACCCAGACTGATGGGTTGCAGTGCAGAAACCAATCAATGTTGACGAACAGAAACATTAATGCAGAAGCTTCACATGAAACAGCAGCCTAGCAAACCCTCCAACACTGACTAAATGTCCCCAAGGTGAGATACAGCAATTTTCACAAATCTTCTACAAAATCTTCTTTTTTTTTTTTTTATCATTCTGTTAACCATTTATTGGTAACAAGCAATATAAAATAAATGATGGTGGGCCTGCTACGGTCAGGCTTGAGGAGTGTCTGGGAAATGGGGACAATGGTGGAGGGAAGGGGACAGTGGTGGTGGGGTTAGGGGTGGAATATTACGCGCCTGCAACAAATCATCATGAACAGCTTTGTGAACCATGGTGTTTAAATAAAGTAGGGAAAAAACTGGAGCCCAGAGGTCCAGGTCCTGGGGGGACTGCTGGGGTGAGGAGAAGCTGGACACACAGCTTCACACAGTCCACGAATGCTGATCTTACCTGCTGGTCACAGCACAAAGGGGCGAATGGGGAGTCTCAGAAAGCCTGAAGTGAACAAACGCCACAGGACTCGGTGGGCACTGTGTGGACGGGGCAGTGGGAAGACCTGACCTTGACAGATGACGGAGAAATGCAGAAATGCAGTCCAGGGATCTGTTTGGCAAGTGCAAAGGTCCTGAGGCAGGCATGGGAGGAGTGGGAGCTGGCTGCTCTTGGATTCCATGAATTATGCTGCTCTCTGCCTTCTCTTAGCTTTCCCGCTGGCTCACAAATAAGGGTGGACATCACTGGGACGTCAATGGAGCTGTCTGGCTGGCTCACCAATAGGCAGGGATGTCATTGGGTGGTCCCTCAAGCCTCTCTGCCAGATGACTAAAGGAGGGAATATCGCTGGCAGGCAGCTTAAGCTTTCGCAGCCTGACCAAGAGGCCCTGTCTAATGTAGGTCAGGGTTTGTACCTGTGTCCTTCCTCGCTGCCCCATGCTGATGACCGTTTCCCCAACTCATCTCCTGCCCAGGCCCATCTTGGAAGACTCCAGGTCTCCTGGGCTCGGCATCTCATAGTCCCTTTGGTTCCTCTCAAGCCTGCTTCTCCACATCCCAGTCTCGACTGAAGACGCCACTGTCCACCAGGTCACTCCGAGCAGAGTCCCAGGGATGCCCCAGATCCCTGCTCCCTCTCCCCACATCCCAGTCCTGCTGGATCTTCCTCCTTCAGCTCCGATCCCGGCCAAGCACCCAGCCCACCTGGGCTCCCTCCCAGGACCCCTGAATGCAAGTCCACCATGCTTGCGGCTGTTGGGGATGTCCCTGGGACTTCTATGGCCCGATGTGAGCCCAGACACTCCCTCTGCCTCGCAAGGGGCTCTGAAGTCCAGCCTGCCTCCGCTTCAGGGGTCCTCCCCCGTCTCCTACCCCACGCTTGGCTACTCAGACACAGAGGGTCCCCTGTTCTCTGGGGTTCTCCCCGTCACAGCCTGACCCACTCTTGGCTGCCTGCCCACTGCACAGCCACACAGGCTTATTCCAGCACCAGGAGACTACAGGGCAGCACTGGACCGGTCAGCCAGCCGGGTGTGTCTGAAGGAGCTTCTGGGCATGGACGCCTGGAGTGCCCAATGCCCGCGCCCCCCACAAAGAAACAGCTGGGGTAGGGTGTGTGCAGGGAACACGGGCAGCTATGGTGATGCATCAGATTCACACCGCTCAGAGATGGGAGGCGGGCGGTGGTCAGCGTCCCAGGAGTGGCCGTCCAGGCAGAGCAGCAGGTAGGGGAGACACAGCGGAGTAGAGCTCAGCCTCAAGCACGGGGTCCTTCAGAATTGTGAGAGGCTTGTGCCTCTTGGAATCCAGGCGTGCCTCCTGGAGGAAGCAGGCTTAGGCTGTCCCTGGGAGGATGTGAACACCCAGAGAGCTGGAATTCCCCCATCAGAGTGTTGCTTCCTTCACCTTCAAAGCCCACTAGCACGAGGACTTCCCCGTGGGGCCAACACTCGTCTGTCACAGACGTCATCCTGGGGAGAGTTAGGAGCGTCAAGTCAGGAGAAGGCCCTAAAGCCAATCCGCCCATTTCCAAATGTGGAAACTGAGGACCAGGAGGAAAAAAAGACAGCATGCCTTGGTTCTGCCCACATGCCTCCTGCCACATTGGCACAGCTTCTCAGACCACAGCTGCTGTGGTGTTCCCAGGGCCTGGGCTGAGTAGCACCATGCCAGGACCCATGGGCGCCTTGCCCTGTCTTGAGCTATGAGTTTAGGGCAGGCCCAGAAAGAATAACCAGCCGTTGCTATCAAACATCGTTGTGGACAATTTTGATCAACGACCTCGGAAGCTTCTCTTCTCCAGAACTGCTGTTCTCGGTTTATTCATAACAAGCAATACAAAGTAAATTATTTCGGTTCTGCTTTGGGGCAGGGGTTGGGGTTTGGGACGGAAACATCCGAAATATGGTGGTAGGAAGGTGTCATGGTGGTGGGATTGGTGTTTGAATATCAAACATAATCAAACATTGTGAACTATGTTATAAAAATAAAATAAAATGTTAAAGAAAAAACAAAAAGAGTTGCTGTGCAGCTGCTCTGTGGGCCAGGCTGCAGGTTGTGTGGGGGGGGGGGGCAGGGAGGAGGACTCACCGACCCCAGTTCTCCCTCCCTCACGGGGCTCCTGGTCACATTCCCTCTTTGCAGCTGTCACCCACTAGTTATTACAGTATGCCCTTGTCCGATCCAAAGTCACCTGCTGACAGCTGCAGGAGCCCCAGTGGAGGACTGGCAGAGTCCTCCTCCAGGTGCCAACCCGCCCTGAGCCCTCTGTGGGGTGCTGCCTCCCAGGCTGACTCTGCCATGGGGTCCCCACCCTGGCAGGAAGCACCGGGCTGGGTGCTGTACCCCTTCCCCACGGGCACCCTGCCATCTGCTGCTGTTGTTTCCGATGATAGGCCATCAGGGAAGATGTGCGGCACATTTCCACCCAGAGAACTCTCTTCTCTTTCCACCAGCAAGTGAGCAGGGGCCATGGCTTTGGCGACTGACCAAGATGGTGCTGGGCCAGGTTTTGGCAGAAATCCCTCCAGATTTAATTGTCAAAATTTCAAAATTTCAAAATCGCGCAGCCAGTACTGCAGCCACGCGACAGCATATGTTATTTATAACCAGCAATAGAAAACAAATTGTCTATGGTTGCCTTTTCAGCAGATCTGAGTGTTGGGGTAAAATCCCAAATAATAATGGTGGGTCTGGTGTCAAAATATTGAATGTAATCAAAGTAGAGAGAGAGTAATGTGGAAATCATCTGCCCCACAGGTAGGGAGAGGGTGTGGGATAGGGGTATACTGGGGGTTTTGGTGGTAAAGGGACGGGTGTTTCAATGTATGACTGAGACTTAAACCTGAAAGCTTTGTGACTGCTCTCAAGGTGATTCAATAAATGAAATTTTAAAAAATGGAGCGATAGCACAGCGGAAGGGCCTTGTGCGCAGCCGGCCCGGCCGAGCCGGTTTCAATTCCTCTGCCCCTCTTGGAGAGTTCGGCAAGCTACTGAGAGTATCTGGCCCTCACGGCAAAGCCTAAAAAGCTACCCATGATGTATTCAACATGCTAAACACAATAACAAAAAGTCTCACGATGGAGACGTTACTGGGCCTGCTCGAGCAAATCGATGAACAATGGGAGGACAGTGCTATAGTGCTATAAAAAATGGAAAAAAAAGTAAGATGGAATTCATGCCTAATTCAATCAGCTAATCAGTGGCTGAATAAATAGCAGGACTCCTACATTTTAAAAAAAATAAAAGACGGTGCTGGGCACCGCCCCTGTATCTGTCTGAAGCTCAGACAGGGATCTTCGCCCAGGGCCACGCCCTTCCTAGTTCTGCACACCACAGCCCTGTTTAGGACTGGTTTGGAGTCTATGAACACTTTGCATCCACTGAATGGCGAGACAGGAAGAAAGGCCCATTTCAGACACAGGAAGTCCTAACTGCAGAGTCAGAGCCTGTGGTGCTCTGGCGGGGGGGGGGGGGGGGGGGGGGGGGGGGGGGCCTCCCAGGCTGAACATGGCCCCTTGCAGCACTGCCCAGAGCACGTGTCACCCTCGTAGAATGGCCTTTCTCAGGCTCCTGTGCTGCGTCCCTGCCCACCCAGGGCTGAAGGTGCAGGTGATGGTGAGACCCAAGCCCTGGTGCGGGGCTCTCTCCTCTCTCTCCTGCATCTGTCTGGAGCCTGCATGGCAGGGCCAGGCCCGGCGTCTGAGAACACGGAAGCACAGAGGAGGTCAGGGACATGGGCAGGGCCCGGTTCTGAAACACTGGAGACTCGAAGCCACAGGTCCACAGGACCATTCACCTTCCGATGGGAGATGAGAAAGCCAGACACGGCTCCTCCTCCCACAGCCCAGTCTCATGCGCCTGCCACAGAGAACTTGGCCCCAGACCCCAGGCTGGTCCATCGTGGTCATTGTTCACCAGGTGAGGGGCCCCTCCTGGCCTCAGCAATATCCTGAAGTACTGCTAAGATGTAGGGCCTGTTAGAGTCCCTCCATTTCTAACAAGGGACACCACTGCCCCAATGGCTCAAAGAGAGACCCTCGCTCAGTCTGAAGTGAACGCCAGGCAAGGGGACCAGCGCCAGACTGTGGGGGGCCAAGGCAGCCCTCCCAGCCCAGACTGCTGTCTCACATGTCCACACAGTGGCAGTCTGCCCTCTCTTCAGCTGGCCACTCCCTCTGGTCACGGTTTATCACAATGGACCCTGCCCTGCATCTGTCTCCTCAGCTCTGTCTGTCCCAAGACCCGGCGCTGCCCCAGACAAGAGTCAATTGGTTTCTGCTTTTGAGCCAGTCCACTCAAAGCAGGTAACATGGGGCACCATCCCCTGAATGGTCGGCGCAAGCCCAGAAGGAACAGGTGACATGGGACATAGCCAGCATGCAGCATGCAGCATGCCCTGAGCATTTGGCCAGGACAACATGGAGCACGGTCAGCACGCAGCACTCAGTACGCCCTGACTCACTCGGCCAGGATGATGGCCACTCCAAGCATCCAAGGAACCATGCGGCTAAGGGCCAAGACTCTGAGCTCGGATGCTGGGTCTACTGCAACTTCTTGCATGACTCCCAGGGACAAGATTAGAACATCTGTTTCCTCATCTGTGAAAGAGGAAATGTGATAAAGACCTCTGCCTCACAGGGTGGTCAAGAGGGTGAAATGAATCCGTCCATTGAGAAGCACTTAAAACAGCACGTGCATGGAGAGGAAGGACAGGGATCAGCACCATTAACGTCTTTCAGATAAGCAGGCAAGAGAACTCAGCTCAGTGTGTGTCTTTGCTCAGTGTCTCCCTAATACAAAGTCTGGGGCACAGAGGCACCTCTGATGAGCACCAATGCCCTGGCTGCCACCCCGGGAGAACCTATTCATCCACCCCGGCCCCCGCCTGCTCCGTGCTCACAATCCCTAGCCCACCTGGTGTAAGGATGGAGTTCCAACAAGATGACCACGTCCAGATTCATACTCTTGAGACGGAATTCCTGAATTCCTCTCACTGAATCCCATAACCAACTAGCTGCTGACTCCTGCCCACTTAGAGTTCAGCATGCTGGGGCAGGGAATAGGGAGGACGTCCAGAAGCAAGGCATACTGGGTCTCCCACCAGGAGAAGGAAAAAGAGCGATGTGGGTGACAGGAGAGGGCTCTGTGAAGGGAGAGGAAGGATCATGACATCTGGGAAAAGCACAACAGGTTTGGGGTCAACGTTGGGACATGGCCAAGAGCTTAGTTAAACCTCCCCATCCCCAAATGAGGCTTTTTAAACATAAGCCACAAAGCAAACAGTCCTGGACAGAAGCCCCGGTCCTGTCCTGCCCTGCCTCCCTGTCTCTGTGTGGTTTGGGGAGTGTGGCCCTGCCAGCCGTAACTGTCCTACATGGTAGACCAGCAGACCCGAAGCATTTCCTGCCTCTGGTCCCACTCGAGTGCTTTTCTCATGCAGTCTTGCTGCTGACGCAACACACAGGCCAACCTGAGGTTTCCATCCTACCCTGAGACCTTCGTGTCTCACTCCCCAATTTATTGTATGCTTAAGCCTCATGGAAAATAAATAAATAAACAAATAAATAAATAAATAAATAAGTAAAACTATTATCCTCAAAACCCCAGTCGGTCTCTTAATGACTACTCCACTAATTAGTAGCAGCTGTTAATGAAGTGTGCAGGTACAAGCCTAGCCTCGTCAATTAATCCATATATGCTCCTGGGCTGCAGTAATATTTAAAGGGGAAATCAATACCCAGCAGCTGGGCCTGGGGAAGGCAGTCTGGGTGGGCAGGAACGGTGTCGCCTTTTAAGGAATTTGAAAGGAAAATAGCTTCCACCTGGAGCAGGGCGCTGAGATGCAGGGAACCAGGACAGTCCTTAAGGGGCCATGCCACAGAGAACCTGGCCTTTCTGCGGGGGGGAGGGGGCAGGTGGGAAGATGACAAGCACCTGCTCCCTTGCAGGTGGCAGGGTGTCACCCCTCTGTATCATCAGATCACAAGGCCCTAATATTCTTGTGGGTCGGGCGCAGGTCAGAGGCCTTATTACCACTTCCTGGCATATGTTAAGATCCAGGCTCCAAGCCTGTCTTGTTTGAGGCTGCAAAGCCAGCAGTTCTAAGAGCAGTTTTCCTGGCTACGGCCAATGTGCATCTCGTTGAATCCTTTCATGAGCTCTTTGAGCCAAGAACTACGTGTCCCACCCTTTGTCAGGCATCTGTTTTCTCTCACTTCACTCTGCTGCCGGTGTTGTGAGGGCTGTGGGCTGCACACGTCTAGGCCTGGGGCACACCAAGGCGCTCACACAAGCTGTTGGAGGCTGGATGCTGGCCCCCTAGTCTCAGTGTTTGCAGAAGGGCACCCGATTCCATGTGGGGCAGCGATCACAGACAGCAGAGCTGCTGCCAAGGTGGCACTCGGAGTCTGTCCCCAGCACCAAGGTTTGCACTCATGGCCTCACACTTCCACATGGATGCTTTAGGTGCCGAACCACCTTTGAGCCCACTGCTCCCCCTTATGCAACCTGGGAGGCTAGAACCCTGGCTAAACACGCCTGCGCAGGTTGACTCTCAAACCTCAGATGGCTCCAGAGCTGCCCCAGCCTTTGGGCTACAAGAGATGTGGACTCCATCACATGACACAGGGTTTTCCGCTCTGACCCTTGCCCTTAGCCTCCAAGCACCAGACCTACTGCCACTAGCAAAACCCCGAAGTCTATATTATCTTGCAGTTCCAGATTCCGGTTTTTGTTTGTTTGGGGTGGGGGTCACACTCTGCAGTGCTCAGGGCTTACTCCTCTGTGCTCAGGGATCACTTCTGCCAGGCTTGAGGGACCATCTGCAGTGGCAGAGATTGAACCTAGGTTGGCCACAGGCAAGACAAGTGCCTTACCCACTGTCCTATCTCTCAGACCCCAGCTCCAGAGTTCAAAAGTCAGAAAAGAGCTAAACTGTCATTGTTAGGGGGGTTCACTCCCCTGGAGACTCTGAGATGAATCTGTGTCTCGCTTTGTCAGCATCTAGGTTGCCTATGACCCTTGCCTTGTGGCTCTCCCTTCATCTCCCCAAACAGTTATTGTGTGATTCCATGCTCTGCTGCCTTCCTCTTCTCTCCCTCCCTGACCTTCTCCTTCTGCCATCCTCTGATCAAGACACCCGAGCCCACTCAGGTGATGCAGAATAATATCAAAAAGTCCATGAATCACAACCACAAGGTCCTTTTGACCTGAGGTAAAAGTTCCAGGGACTCAAACAGAGACATCCTGTGGGGACAGTCAACGGCCCGCACGCTCCTTCTCTACTTCTTCATCCAACATTGCACCTCCCACGTTCTGACTCTCGCCTTCAGCCACCAGTCAGAAACGCAAGAGCATCCCTAGCTCTCAAACAGGAACCGAATAGAGAGAACAGTTACACTTGCTGGTAAATGGAGCTGGAGTCATGATAGCACCCAGGGATCAGCAAAGCTCGCAAGGATCCTTGCAGGTCAGCGGCCTGTGCTCCAGAATCCCGAAACTCAGGGTTGAGAACATGACTGAGGTCTTGCCCCAGAGCCTTGGACAGAACAGGACAGCAGTCAGAGAAAGGTCACCTTTGCCAGTGCTCCTTTCTCCAGCCCGAAGAGACAGTGCCAGAGCACCTAGAAAAAGGCCGGTGGACAAGCTGTCACCCCACAACCAACCTCAGCCTGAAACCAGCTCTGTGCTGGTTTCACAGTTAGGGTGATGGTTAAAGGTGTCTGACATTTAAGTGTGACATTGATGTACAAAGTTACCACACACCGTCACTGCCAAAGCGCCCATGATCCCCCTGCCCCCTCCCTATGTCACTTCCTGTCCAACATCCCTCCCTCCGTCTCCTGTTGTTGACTGACAGCTGTAGTTTTGGTACATTCTGTTACCTCCCGTGTGCTTGAGAATCCCCACCTGTGTTCCTGTGTTACTTCCAGTCAATTTGCCCCCAATCTGCACTCTCAGGTCTGTATTCTAGCGGCATATCATAGAGTGACAGTTCCCATATAACAGTTGGTTTTTTCTTAATACACTGTGGATGAGTGAAACCATTCTGCATTTGTCCTTCTGCCTCTGACTAATTTCACTTAGCATGAGACTCTCCAATTCTAGCCAAGCTGCCTCGAATTACACGACTCTATTTTTTCTCTAGTGGCCACAAATTTTTCCATTGTGTAAAGCTACCACAACTTCTTGATCCGTTCACCTGCCAATGGACATTGGTTGCTTCCATATCCTGGCTGCAGTGAACACACATGGGTACAGATCTTTTCAAATCAATGATTTTGTTTTGTGGGGATGGGTGGCCAGGGTAGATACTTAGAGGAAGACATAACATCCTCTCAAATGGGAGCTCCAGTCTTCCTTTTTTGAGAGTTCTCCTTATTGTTTCCGTGTGGCTGGAATTTCTGGTCATCCCACCGTAGTGAATGAGGTTTCCCTTTCCCCCTCCCAACAACATTGCTTAGGTAGTTATATATCTGCCCTTCTCACTAGTGGGAGGTGATTCCTTATTGTCATTGTGATTTGTTTTTCCCTGGTACTAAGTGATAATGCACACTTCTATCCTTATTGGCCATCAGCATTTCTTCTTCATGGAAGTGTTTTACGCTTCTCCCCATTTTTTTTTGGTTGGGGTTATTGGTTATTTTGTTGATCTGTGTGAGGTCTTTGACATTAATGCCCTAAGGAAAAGATGCAGTTCTACTTAGAACTGTTTTGAATGACTTTATTGTAACCAAGGCTGTGTATAACCTATTCTTCCTTGGAGAATTTATCATTGCTATCCAGTTCAGACATGCTCACATTCCAACCATCAGCACCCAGGGCAGGTCATTACCATCAGCAGAGAGGAGAGTCCCAAGGCCAGGTAGCCCTTACCAGGACCATATTAGCACCTGAGCACCTGGGACCATATAATAGCCAGCCAGGAGCACGGCAAGGGATGGGGTGGAGTAGGGGGGTGGGATTCTGGCTTTGATGAATTACTCAGCATCTTGCTAAAGGTTGCAAGATACTAGTCCATCCCCTGTAGGTGAGCCAACAAGCAAGCACCCAATGCCCTGCCTTCACGGATTCTTCCAAACTTCTCTGCAAACCTGCTGGTCATGGTGATGCTTGAACACCAAACTGCTCTGCCCTTGAAGTGCTGAGATTTCCATGTGGAGAGCAGAATGTGGGCACTGTGGAGGTACGGCACATCATGTGCATTTAGGGTGGTAACTTCTGGGTGGCATTGTGACAGTGTCCTGCATGAGGCAGGCAGAGAGAAGGGGCACAAAGGCTGGAATTGGGACTTTCTCTTTGACAAGAAGAAGGATTGGGTAAGTTTTATCCGGGCCAGGCAGGTGGTCTTGATAAAAACCAGTTCTCTGGGCTGGAGAGACAGGATGAGGGGCTTGGCCCTTAGGCTCTTATTTCACATGTGGGTTCCATCCCTTGCACTGCTGATGGTCCCCTAAGCCCTACACAAAGTGATCCCTGAGCACAGAGCCAGGAAGAAGCTGAGCATTGCCAGGGTCGTCCTCTCTCCCCCAAAAGATCAGTTTTCCTCCTCTGAAGAGTCGAGTAAAGTAAAACTATAGAGATTCAAGACTTGTCCTGTGAGCGTAGAAGGAAGGGTTTCCCAAGAGAAGAGCTCCGTGTGTGCCTGTGGAGATCCCAAGGAAAGCTCCACATGAGGGCCAGCAGGACACCCCACATGGTGGTGGCCCCCGTACCTGCCCAGAAACAGCCTCCCGCACTGAGAGCCCACCTTCCCGCCCCCCACCAGGCAGACTTCATCTCTGCTGCCTGTCCCTGGTGGCTCTGTGCAGCCAACCATGAGTCAAGCCTCCCCGTCCCTGGGATGACCTTCCCTTTCCTCCCAAGGTGAGCTCTGCACCACCCCAGGAACTGCTGGGCTACACACTCCATCTCTGGACGGCTTATACACTCGACCATACCTGGCATACTGTCACCACGCAGAGAAGGAGGGTCAGCAGTGCCAATCCAGGTAGGCATGTGCCTCTGAGCGTCCTCACGCTGCCCAAACGACACCGGGGTAGCCATGTCCACGGGCCTGCAGCCATCTGTGCAGGTGTACAAGAGGTCGTACAGAGGAAGCCAGCCCCGCCCACACTCTTAAGCGCTTAGTCAGCATCTCGTGAATGTTCCTGGGAGAACCAAGGGGGCACCCACTTCCCTCTGACCCCCCAAACCCTGAGCCTGGATCAGTCTCACCAGCAGGAAATGAGACTCTCCTGGGGCCTCTAAACACATCGTGACTTGGAAAAAGTTTTTATCCAACCACTGCTCAAGAGGCTTGTCTTCCATCTTCTGGGGAACTTTCTAGGCCGCCAAAAAACTACAAATGGGAGTGGCGTTTAGCCTGGGCTCTCGGGAAGTCTTCAACAACTGGCTAAGAGTCAGCAAGAAGCAGGCTGAAAAGACTTTCCAAATCCAACTGGGTGAGCCCTCCACGCTGACAGAGGGGAAAGGCTGAAGCGCAAATCCACCATAGACTGGATCCCGGAACCCACTCTCAGCCCGGAACCCTTCCTGACACCCCACCTGCAGCCCCGCTCAGCACATGCAAAGCCAGCTGCCGAGGGTGAAGCGTATCGTCCCCGACCCATCCTGTGGCTGGCGGGGAACACGGCATTGTCTGGGATCACGGGGCAGGTGTGGGCTCGGGACCGTTCATTTGTCAGTTCCCATGAAGGAATTTTCGCTCACAGCCCAGGGCAAGCGGGTGGAGGTGCTTCCCCACATAATCAGACTGGGGCTGTCGTTTCACAGGAAACAGGGTCATGCTCGTGTTAACAGAAGGCGCGCACACTTCTCACTACCTGCAGGGGAGCTGCGGGAGGGGATGAATTCCCACAGCAGTAAAGGATATTTGATTGCTGAGAGTTTCCAGGAAATCAGCCCATGCCCCCGCCCTGCCTGGAAGGTCATACCTCACCCCTACTCAGAGCTGGCCTCAACCCTCCCTAGGCGGGGCGGGAAGTCCGGACTGTGAGCTGTTGGACCAGGTCCGAGCTTTGCCAGACACAGGCTCAGAAGGACCTGAGGAAGGAGCCTCCTCTCCTCTCCTCCCTTTACTTGTCCCGTGCAGAAAGCAGGAAGCCGGAACCCAAAACCGAGGCTCCTACGATGCGCTCCTCCCCAGGGTCTCAGGATGAAGTCGGGGTGTGGGCATGGGCAGATGCTGCCCATCCTCTGGGAGAAGAGGACAGTCAGAGATGTCTCTCGCTCCCCCCTCCCAGAGCTCTGGGTGTGTGTGGGGGGGGGGGGGCGGGCGTGCTCCCTGCAGAGGATGGCAGTACAGCCCCTCCAGCCCACAACCAGCCAGGTGAGATGGAAGGAAAACTGACACCTGAACTGCTGGCTCAGCACCTGTGGGTGAAGCTTCTGACTCCAGGAGAAAGGGATGAGACCTCAGAGCAAGAGAAACCCCCCCACACCCCCCTCTGCACCCCGAATCAGCAGAGACAACTGCGAGGAGGAAGGGAGCAAGCCCAAGGGGGCGCATGGGGCTCCTCCTGGGACTGACGACTGAGTCCGACAGACGTCATTGGCCCCGGCCCCATCAGGGCTCCTCCTCGCTCAGGACCTGCTTCCTCTCCGGGGCCCTGGAGAGATGACGAACAAGCCCCAGCACTCAGGTGTCACAGGCGTTCCAGCATGAGAGGTGCCCACGCAGGCTCAAGTGCCAACAGACAGGGTGCGGGAGCTCTGGGTAGTGGGAGGGAGGGACGGGAGGTCGGAGGGCAGCAGGAGGGCACTGCCAGGCACAACAGGGTGGTGGAGAGCAGAGGCCGGAAGTCACCGGGGACCCTCACAGCCACATCCCATCCATCATGGAGTCGGGAGTGATCCCAGGAGCGGCAGAATCTTCCCAGACAGTGATGGGATCAGATGTGTGACCACAAGAGTTTTCTGGGGAAGGATGTGAGGGGAGCTGGAGGGGGCAGGGCAGGGCAGGGAGGCTGGGGCATGGGGTCTCCTTAAGTACCCAGGGAAGGTGGCAAACCCTCTCTCCTGCTCTCTTCACAGCGGCCTGGCGGGCACTGTGCACTGAGATGAAGGGGCAGGAGAGGGGGTGAGTGAGGCTCTGCTTTGCATGTCCTGGGCCATCTCAGCACGTGCCCCCGTGTTCTCCTTCCCGTCCCATTGCCTGTTTGCCACTTAACGCTGCCCAGCTAGAGCAGTCCAAGTGCCCAGGACGGAGAAGCTGGGACGCTCGCTGACAAGGCCTGAACACTTCCTGGGCATCAGCGTCTCACCAAGTCATCTCGCGAGCCCAGCAGCTGTGTGGAGCAGACTCTGCTGCTTCTGCGAGCACAGCTGGAAGCCCAGACTTCAGACCCTTCCTTCTCTGGTCCAGACCAGGGCTCCCAGGTGGGTGTGCTGCCGCCCTGAGATGTTGGGGAGAGGGCAGACAGGGCAGACAGGGGAGATCAACAAGCTGGGGACCGGGAGGACAGGAAGGTGCTGGTGTCTGGTGGGCAGGAACACATAAATCTGCAGTGGGAGGGAAGGACTTGTGAGGCTTTTTGGAGAAAGGCAGGCCCTGGAGTGGAGGAGGAGAGACGGGACCAGGACAGGGCTTTGAGGAACCCCCGGATGTGAGGGGGCAGCAGGTCTGGGCAGGAAGGGGTTACCAGCAGGCATCCTCCACCTCTGCTGGGGAAGAGAGGATTGACGACCCAGGGTCAAGCCTCTCCTAATCACTCTGTGACAAAGCCTCCCTGGCAAGCATACCACTGATAGGGGCTAGCAGACGAGCAGACGAGCCTTATCTGTGGAATGCTTTTAGCTCCAATATCTCGCTAAGCCCTATCTGTCTAGGACTGCTTATGGTAAACAGTCCTGGAACCCAGGGATTTATGGCCTCTGGCACCCTGGGCACGGCTGTGCAGGTTATGGAGTTATCCGGGGAGAAACGGAGCAGGCACACGCGGAAGGCACTTTTGATCAATCCAAGCCAGGGCACTTTCTAACATGGCCGGAAGGTCCCTCTGGGTCAGTCTTGCTAGCTCCAGCCCTCGCGTTTCACCTGCGCCTCCCAATTATTCGCCTCTTACAGTTAGCCGTGAAGTTTGGGTCAGACCTCTGATTCTCAGGAATCTGCTTAGACAAGCTGACCTTTGTGTATTTTATCTCAAGGCCAGAAGCGTCCTAAAGTGCCATGATCTTTGGCATTTTCTGCTCATGCCTGGAGCTAGCCGGGCTTGAGAAGAGGCTCCTTGATCTTGCTGGTGAGTGAGTACCTGCAGGGGGAGGGGAGGAGGCAGGAAAATCACTTCATGCCAAGGGAAGGTGCTGATTTTGTGGACGGGAGTGATTAATACAGCAGGTAGGGTGCTCGCTCTACATGCAGCTGGCCCAGGTTCAGTCCCCGGCACTCCCTATGATCCTCTGAGCCCCATCAGGAGTGACCCCCGAGCACTGCCAGATGTGCCCCCACCCCACATACACTCAGTGTTGATTTGTCCAAAATAAGGCCATTGACCAGGACTCGAGGGTCAGACTGACTCATTCAATGTGTAGAAACCAAATAGGAGAACATAGACTCAAAACCCCTGGGGGACTCATCCAGGAGGATCCCAAGACACGGGAAAGGCAGAGATGGTGAGAGTGGAGAGTGACTGGGGAGTTGTGGGTCTACTTAGGAGCAGGCGCTTACAGGATTTGGGAATTCATTGCTAAGAAGGATCGTAAGTGAAACCAGGTTTTCTCACTTGGATAGCTTTTTGGAAAGTAGTGCCAGTGACGAGGAAAGGAACACAGGGACAGGCAACATTGAAGAAGGCGTGGTGTTTTACTCGGGTAAACGGCTCAAGACTTTGGGTGTTTTGGCGTTGGGACGTGAGGTTCTGGAGCTCAAGAGCAAGGGCTGACAGGGAGGGAAAGGGAGTGCCAAATGGGAGCCCTGGGCTTCGGCCAGTCAAGGTGTCAGAGGGCAGAGGGGAAAGGGTGAGAGTAAAACTGAAATCCAACAGTGAGAGGGAGGCTCTAGAAATGTGACCTCAAGGCCACAGGCATCCGGAGGCCAGGAGGGTCTGCAGCATGCAGACCTGTGCTTTGAAAAACATTTTATGTTTGTTTGTTTGAGGGTCACAGAGTGCTCAAAGACCACTCTTGGAGGTGCGTGGGGGAACACAGGCAATGCCAGGAATCAAACCAGGTCAGGCTGTATGCAAGGGGATACCGTAACCCTTTTGCTATTTCTCCAGCCCAAGTCCGTGCTGTAATAAACATCCTGGATATTTATGTGAGCATCTCAAAGTCAGGAAATTATTGAGGTCAGGAAGGGGATTCCCAACGGAGAAGAAACTAGGAATTTTAGTGCTGCCAAAATCTAGGGAAGCTGCTGTTCCAGGAGAGAACCTGTGAGTGTAGCAAACATTTCTGCTGCCTGGAGTCAGGGAAGGAACAAGAAATGTTCTTTGGATTTGGTAGCAAGGAGGTCACAGGTGCCTTTCTTCAGAGCATGCTCAAGAAAGACTGTAGGACAGAGCCCCTGTCAGAATTCCCAATTAAAGTGGGTTTAGATGGAGGTAGGGAAGAAAGGGAAGGAATGTGTAGACTGTTCTCTGAGTAAGCCTGACTGTGCTTGAGACAGGGCAGCAAGACAGAGCTGAGTAGCAGGAGGGAAGGAGAATATGGAATTAAAAAAAAATAATAAATATTGTAAATATGAGACTGGTACAGACATTTCTGGATACGTATGGAAATGATTAGGAAAAGGGAAAACATGAGGAGAGTAGTGCCCTTCAAGACAGCAGCAAGTGGTGACACTGATCTTGGTGAAGAGACCTGGAGTAGAACAAAAACAAGAAGACAATGTCTTTATTTTTTGTTGAAGCATATCAGAACGCACACGGTTAAGTAAATGTCTCAACGGATTCTCACAAAATGAAGATTCCTGTAAGCAGCACCCCAACCATCACAGAAAGCACAGCCCTCTCCGGGTGCCCCATCACACGTCCCGCCATTATTACTCCCGCAAGAGAAACTACTAGCCTGACCTCTAACTCTGTAGCTTAATGCATCCTATTTTTTATTTATCTTAATGGACAGCAATTCATTTATTTAAGATGAATAAAATGAGAGACCCCTTGGGGAGGCTTATCAAGTTAAAAAGGAAGGCAAGTACAAAAGTAACCAATGTCAAAAAGAAGAAAGAAATATCCCCATAGATCCTACAAAATCAAGGTAATAAAAGAATATTATGAAAACCTTAAATATAGCAACATGGCACACGAAATGAAAGGGTGATCTTAAATTATAATAACAATAACAATAACAAAGCAAGTAATTTCTTTCTACCTACCTATTTTTTTCTAGAAGGACAAGATAGACTTCAAAGATGCAGAATAGAATATATGAAATATCTGGGATACATCCAAAACTGTTAAACAAAAGAATGATTAGGATAGTGTAGCCTGTTCTCCAAAGAAAAGGAAATCAATACAGCCCAACCCTGGCTTGAGCCAAATGTTAAAGTGAACAAAAGAAAATGTGAAACAGGATGATCTCACTTACCTGTTGTATTTAGAATAGCTGGATGAGGGAATGTTTTAAAGGGGGATGCCCAGATATACCTTGGCCCAACATATAAGGAGGGGAAGGAAAGAGAAAGCAGAGAGAAGGGGGAGAAGTCACTGTCACTGTCACTGTCCTCCCATTGTTCATCGATTTGCTCGAGCGGGCCCAGTAATGTCTCCATCGTGAGACTTTGTTGTTACTGTGTTTGGCGTATCGAATACGTCATGGGGAGCTTGCCAGGCTTTGCCGGGCGGGCTAGATACAAAAGAAAATGTGAAACAGGATGATCTCACTTGCCTGTTGTATTTAGAATAGCTGGATGAGGGAATGTTTTAAAGGGGGATGCCCAGATCTACCTTGGCCCAACGTATAGGAGGGGAAGGAAAGAGAAAGCAGAGAGAAGGGGGAGAAGAGATAGATGAAAAGCAAGGGGCCAGGTCAGCGAGTCAGGTACAGAGGTGGGAGTAAGGGAGGGTGGCGCCAGTTATCCACAGCACAGAGTCAATAAGACTGAAATCACGAGACCCAAACTTTAACAGCCCAACTTGGGTACCTGTCAAGGGGACAGGATGGAGGGGGCAAGAGGGGGTACTGGAGGGGACCTGGGAACACGGGTGGAGTGAGCTTGGCATTGGTGCTTGGTTTGGTGCTACTTTATTGTATGTCTTAAACTCAGCTATGACTAACTTTGTAAGTTACCATGCTTAATAAAACTTTTAAAAAAGCAAACATGCTATCATTAAATACAATGCAGGATTCAATATGTTAAGAGTAAATATGAAATATACGATTCTCAACCAAGAGACTGGAGCTGGTTCCAAAAAATCTGCTGTAAATTTTATAATTGAAAAATACAACCTCATAAGCTTAAAGTTCTCTTAATAGTATGGAGATAACAAGGAACAAACAGCAAACTTGAAACTAATGAGTCCCCCTTCTTAGTCACCTTCTCTCCAGATGTTTATGCTTTAAACATCTGACTACTCACAGGGGGTCTTAATTCCTCTGATAGGACTCCCTGAAGTATTTATTGGAGGGCTTCTTTGGTTCAGTTTCCTTAACAATTGTTTGTCTGAAAGTCATTTCTCATTCACACCTGAGTGATAACCTAGCTGGGTAGAACATGGATAGTAGAGAACTTTTCTATTTAGTTCTTTGGATGCATCATGATACTGCTGACCTATAGAATTTCAGTGAAATTCTTATGAAGTGTGTGTGTCTGTCTATCTGTCTGTCTGTGTCTCTCTGTGTGCGTCTCTCTCTCTCTCTCTCTCTCTCTCTCTGTGCAAATATGCAAATTCTTCCAGGGAAGGAGTTCATATTCTTAGGTGGTTCTAAATGACCCGTTAGCTTTTCTTGTTCTGCTTTAAGGAGTTTGTTTTTTGCCATTTTAATCATAGTGTATCTTGAACTGTGAGCATCTGAGTATTTGAGGGTCTTCGTTCATGTTTTGTTTTTGAAACTCTTAGGGCTTCCTGATTCTGGTTATCTCTTGTTCTGGGAAGGTCTTGGCTATTACTTCATCAAACAAGAATTCTGTCCCTCACTGGTGAAGGAATTGGTGCTTGAACATTGTACTCCTGAAATTCAATCATGAATAACTTTGTGATTTATAGTGATACAATAAATAAAAAATGAACTGAAAAAATATTATGTCTTCTGGAACTCCTGGGATGAGAATGCTATAAGTCTTCATGTTTTCCTGGAAATCCTGTATGTATTCTTCATTTTTGAAATATGTTTTTCATTTTTGATGGTGGTTTTCAGATGAGTAGCTTCCAACTGCTGAATCTATGGGTCTGTGTCAGTGAGTCTGTGAATCTGTGTCTGTGTCTGTGGGTCTGTTTCTGTGGGTCTGTGTCTGTGTCTGTGGGTCTATGTCTGTGTCTCTGGGTCTGTGTCTGGGAGTCTGTGTCTGTGGGTCTGTGTCTGTAGGTTTGTGCCTGCACGTCTGTCTGCGGATGACTCCTGATACCCCAGACACCACCTGAACACTGAACTTTCAGGCCCCATCACTAGGATGCTTCCCACAAACCCTGAGAACCCCTAGGGGTGGCCCCTACAAATTAAAATGAGAAGGCAGCTTCCTGGATAGTGACCAAAGAGTCAAAGTGGCCAGCACCCAGCAGCCACAGGGTCTGTGAGGCCCCCCAAATCAAGGTAGTGGCCAGAAACTCATGCTGAAGCCAGTGCTGAGGGGCTGAGTCCTCAGTTCTACACACACTCAGGTGGGCCTTGTGGCCCCCTGGGCTTGGGAGGTCCAAGGGACGCTGTCTGTCCACAAGGGTGTGGACCAGCAATCAGGTGGGGACTGCAGGGTCAAATCTGCCTATCTGTGAGGAGAAAGCACCCTCAGCTATCCATGCAGAGTGGTTGGTGACTGCACCTCATTGTGAACCTGCTATTAAGAGTTGGTTGCTGTGGAGAGACTGAAGCCCAGCATGGCTCCATCAGCGGGTGCAGAGGCCACCGAGATAGTACCTAGTACCCTGAGCCCTTCTGTGCCCTCTGATCTCTCGCCTTCCCTTCAAAGTACGAGAAGATCATAGGGTGAAAGTATCAGTGTAAACCCCTCCCCGGGGTAGAGGACGGGTTACACACCTTAGAAATCTTTTCTTGACTGCAATTTGTGGTATGTGTGTGTGAAGATGGTGTGTGTTTGTGGTGTGTGTTAGGTGTATGTGTGTATGTATGAATGTGTGTGGTGTGTGTGATGTGGTATATGAGGGTGTGTGGTATATGTGTGAGTAATGTGTGCACGAAATCTATGTGGTGTTGTATGTGTGAAATGTGTGATATGTATAAAGTATTTGGGTTTGTGTGATGTTAGCTGGGATGTGTGTTATATGTGGCTGGTATGTGTGGTATGGGTATGTGTGTATGGTATGTGGTAATACATGACGTATGTCTGGTGTGTGTATATGTTAAGTGTGAGGTGCGTGGTGTGACAGGGTTCGTATGGTATGTGCAAAGCATGTTTGGTGTATGTGGTGTGTATGTGATGTATGTTGTGTGTGAGTGATTGTCTGATATGTGATGTGGGTGTTGTGTGTCTGATGTATGTGGTGTGATATATGTTTTTGTGGGACTTCTTGCTGAGGTGCTTCCTGTCACCAATCTGTCCTGGCCCCTCCTTCCATCTCTTGCTGTGGAAGAGCTCTGTTTGCTGGGTTTCAGGTTGGTTTCCGAGTAGATTAATCCAAGTTTCCATGGCAGATTTTCTGTGACCACACTCCCCACCAAGTTCTCCCCACTCAGTCATCTTGTCCCCACCCTCAGAGTCAGTGTCTTCATGTTTAAACTTGGGTGGTGAGAGATTGGCTTCCCTTCTGGTATCGTCTATTTTCCTGCAGAGCAGGTGAAGGAAATGAGGATGAGAGCAGAGGTTTGGAGAAAGGAGAAAAGAAAGGCAAGCACAGCCACATCAGCTGTCCATTGAAGACACTGGCCCAGGCCACACCATGAGATGATTCTGTCCAGGTCACAGAACCAGGCCAGAGATGAGCTTTGGACAGTCACCACCTTTGAGCTCTTCTCCATCAGGCAAGAATCATCCTGGAGCGAGCAGACTTGACTTCGCTGTGTGGGTCCCTGGAAGGACTTGTGAGTACCCACACTCCTGTCCAGTCATCACGGGAGAGTGTCCGAGCAGGATCAGGGTTCCACCTGGTGTTCCTCTGCATCACTCCAACTGCTTCCTTCCTAGGCCCTCATCCTTGACCCTCTGGTCTCACTCTGTGACCCACATTTCCGTCATTGCGCCTGTGGCCCCTCTGGAATAGCCTGAAGCTCCCAGGGTACCCGACCTTAGCAGCGGGCTGAGGGAACGGCCGCTTTGCTTAGACATTGTATTCACACCCACTCCCAGAGTCAAGTTCCAGACCCGTGCAGGACTCTCAGTGAATAGGACTATGAGTCCCACCATCACGGGATCAAACCCCGATGACCCATGCCAGAGGCAAGGGCTGACCATATCCCTGCTTGCTTTGTGTTCGCTGTTACGGACCAGAATTCAGAATGCTGGAGTCCCCGAGGTGGAGTGACCCCTGGGCGGATCTCCTAGAAGGATCTCCCTTGAAGGAAGCACTTCACATCTGTGTATGTTTCTGTTCACCCAAATTCATGTTAATCCCTGTCCCCGCCCTTACAGAACCCCTGCCCCGGCCTTTACAGAGCATGGTTTCTCTTCCTTATAAGCCCTGTCTGACTTCAGTAAGAATGTTGCTGGCCATCAGCCTGTAACCCATTCTTCCATCCAACAGCTGAGGGAAAACTCTCGGTCCCAAATACAACCAAGGGACACTGTGGCTGTGGGCCATTCACACCATCTCTTTCCTCCTCTGCTGTCCAGCATTGGGCCTCACTTTAGCACAGCCTGATGAGGCTCGGGGGACTGAGACAGGCTCTGTGTAATGGCAGTGTCCAGAGAAGAGGTCTGTGGGGAGAGGAAGTGCTGGTTTCCCCAGCTCAGAACGACCTCCTGCATGCCGGGCTCAATGTCTGATTCCTGCCCAGGCTGAGGCCAGTGACATTCTGCAGAGCTGAAACTTAGTGGTCACTGATTGCCCTTGAAGGTCACAAGACGCTGACTCACGGTTCCTGAGAATGCTGACCAGAGTCCACATCCAGACTTCTCTTTTGCAGACCACTGTGTTGTATGACCAGAACATTCCGTCCCAGCTGCCCAGGAAGGAACCAGTGTCCTGCCAGGGGCCGGTGGCAGCGGGCCATGCCAGGCCCCTCGTGACAGAGATTGTGTCGTGGGTCTGAAGCCCAGCACAGCTGAGATTGGCCCTGAAGACAGGCACCCTTGGGGCCCCACCCGCCCCGTTTCCTCTGATCCTGCTGATTCACCCCTGATGGCCGCAGGCTTCCCGCCTCTCCATGAAGGGATCACAGGCTTCTGAGTCTGCAGCCTCAGAAGGTGACCACATCTTTCCTCTCCTCCATGTAACAGAGTTAGACTTGGCTGAGCATGCAGCAAGCCACTGCACCCTGGGTCTCATCACATGCTCAGGGTCCTGTCTCATCCTCACCCCCAGGAAGGGGACTGAGACAGCAGGGGTTGCGGGGAAGCACCAGGCTCCAGCTGTCAGGAGAGGGCGCGGTCTGGGCAGAGCACACACTAGTGGAGATGGGAAAGGGGGAGCAGACAGGCAATAGCAAGAAGAGGTGCGGACCATGGAGACCTGAGGGCAGCTCCCATGTCTGCCCTGGGACCAGCTAGACCACCCACACCTTTCCTCAGGACTCTGGGTGCGGCAGGTGGGCCTGGGTGGGGACAGAAGCAGTCATGAGCCCACCTGTGCACAATGACCCTGATGGCCCCTGTGCATGGATGCCACCAACGCAAATCTGGGCTGTCCCTGACTGTGTGGGCAGAGCTGGCCCAGAGCCCCCAGAGACACCCCAAGAGGCCTCACGTGAACTCAGTCAGGGCTTTCTGACTCCATTCAAGCCGACACGGGCTTCATCCAAGAGAGAAGGTGGTTCACCAAGTGGAAAGATCTATAAAGATTTGGCTTCAGGTGCGGCTGGATCCAGAGGCCTGAGTTAGCTCTGGTCTCGCACTTTCTCACTCTTCAGCCTCCTCCCTAATCTCACTCTTGCTTTTATCATCTTTGGCTGTGTCACTCATGGGCACCATCAACCCTCAACTAGGGGCCTCTGCTTGGGGGCCTCCAAGTGGTCTGGGTTGACAGCGTCACAGCATTCTCCAGAATGAGGCCTCTCTGCAGTCCCACACAGGTGCCAGCCCTGGTTGAGAGTGCCGGCCGCTGTCCAGGGGAATCCAGTGCGCTGCTGGCCGGGCCTGGCCGGAACACCTGCTCAGGACTCCCACGCCGTGTGCTGAACTCAGCCGGGAGAAGGGGGAGCCCAGAGACGGGCTCTGCTGGAGAAGAAGCTAAAACTACATGGACAGAGGTTGCTGCTAAGACAAGAAACAAAACCAGCCTCCCCTCCCCCCAAAAATTGTTTTATTAAAAGAAAAAAAAAGAAACAAAAATCATGTCCCAGTCCGTGCACCCGGGAGCACGTTCCTCTATGCCTGAGCTGCCCCGAAAGAAGCTCCAACATACGCCCCAGCTTTCCAGGACGGTGTTCATTGAGAAAAGAAACAGAGGGGAGAGTCCTCTCCTGGATGCTTAGTCCATTCAACACTATACCAAGGGTCGTGTCAGAGAGACAGGATGGAGATAAGATGCTTGGCTTGCATACGGGAGTCTGGGTTTGATCCCTGGCACCCCCAGCCCGCCAGGAGTAATCCCTGAGCACAGGGTCAGAGCAGGTCTGAGTACCACTGGGTGTGACCCCTCCCCCCCAAATAACACCAATAAAAACATTGTAACTGAGGGCCATGAGGATTGCTCAGCTCTATGGTTGAAAGCTCTATGGCTGGAGCGATAGCACAGCGGGTAGGGCGTTTGCCTTACAAGCGGCCAACATGGCCGACCCGAGTTCGATTCCTCCGCCCCTCTCGGAGAGCCCGGCAAGCTACCGAGAGTATCTCGCCCGCACGGCAGAGCCTGGCAAGCTACCGTGACGTATTCGATATGCCAGACACAGTAACAACAAAGTCTCCAATGGAGACGTTACTGGGCCCGCTCGAGCAAATAGATGATCAACGGGAGGGCCTTTTTATTTAAATAAGAAGAAATAAAAGCCAAGCACACAGGTCTGAGCGAATGCACCGCGAGCAGGGCAGTTGCCCTGCACAGAGCCAACTCAGTGCATCCCCAGCACCCCATACTGTCCACAGAACCCCGCCAGGCAGGAGGGACCCCTGATGCAGGGCCAGGAGGAAGCCCCGAGCACCGCCAGGTATGGCCCCAAAACCAAAAACATTAAAAATCCAGCACAAACTGTTTAAAATGTAGAGAAGGGAAATACTTTACTACTTTTTCCATAAAATCAGATTTCCCTGGCACCAACACTGGTTAGGAAAAAAGTTATAAGAAAACTTCAATGAAAAGTTAGCCTGGACTAAAAAAAAAGAAAAGAAAACTGAAAATTGACAGACTGGTTCTAAAGTTAGTGGTAAAGACCAATAATACTCAAAACAAATATGAAAGACTTAAACAAATTTGGTGCTGGAGCGATAGCACAGCGGGTAGGGCGTTCGCCTTACAAGTGGCCAACATGGCTGACCCGAGTTCGATTCCTCCGCCCCTCTCGGAGAGCCCGGCAAGCTACCGAGAGTATTCGATATGCCAGACACAGTAACAACAAAATCTCCAATGGAGACGTTACTGGACCCGCTCGAGCAAATCGACGATCAACGGGAGGGCCTTTACATGCTGGGCTGGAGCAATAGCACAGCGGGTAGGGCGTTCGCCTTACAAGCGGCCAACATGGCCGACCCGAGTTCGATTCCTCCGCCCCTCTCGGAGAGCCCAGCAAGCTACCGAGAGTATTCGATATGCCAAACACAGTAACAACAAAGTCTCCAATGGAGACGTTACTGGGCCCCGCTCGAGCAAATCGACGATCAACGGGAGGGCCTTTACCTTTAACTTTACCTTTATGGTTGGAAGCCATCCTCGTGTGCTGTGGGGAAAGGTAGTTGGGATAGAGAAGGGATCACTAAGTCAGTGATGGTTGGAAGGATCGCTCGGGATGGGAGTTGTGTGCTGAAAGTAGACTAAGGACCAAACATGATGTTCTCTCAGTATCTGTATTGCAAACCATAATGCCCAAAAGTACAGAGAGAGAGTATGGGGGAAATTGTCTGACATAGAGGCAGGGGAAGGAGTTGGATGGGGGGGGGGGGGGGGACACGCGGGGGGATGGAAGGGATACTGGAAACATTGGAGGTGGAAAATATACACTGGTAGAGGGATGGGTGTTTGATCATTGCATGACTGAAATTGGATCATGAAAGCTTTGTAACTGTATCTCCGTGGTGATTCAATTGAAAGAAAAAAAGCAAAAAAAAAAAACCCACATTGTAACCAAGGCCTGAAAAATGGGCCAACGATAAAGCACATGCCTCGATGTGTGAGGCCCTGAGTTTGACCCCTGGCAACACAAGGACGCTCCCCCAAGTGCCACCGGGTCCGGAAGGAGGGTGGCTCATGAACCTGGAACCACCGGGCTGAGCGTCACCAGGAAAGGCCCCTGTGGATGCAAGTTAGAGCAAAAGGGGAGCTAAGTTTGCCTGAACACAGTCAGGACCAGAAAGGTGCCAGGGATGGGGGTGTCACGGGTAACAAAGGGGCAGGGGGATCTGAGCCAGCAGGTGGCCGACAGCTCCAGTGGGAGAGGGGGCCTGAGGGAAGCTGGACTTGGGGGAAGCCACTTCAGAAGGCTGGAAACAGAAACCCCCTGAGGATCTGAGGTCTGACTGCCTTGAGGCAAGAAGCCAAATGTCTCCAATTTCCCTCCTGGAATTTTCATCAACTTCCCTCCTAGCTAGTTAATAGCAGAGTGGAGGATGGGGAGAGCCAGGCAGCTAGGAAGGGATGGGTAGAACCCAGCAGTCTGGGGTCAGCTGGGGCCTCCTCCCCCACCCCGCTCAGGAGCTCTGCCCTCCTCACAGCCTCTCAGCCCCTCCACCCAGTGCTCACTGCCCCCAGCCTTGAGAGGAGGACTCAGCAACCCTGACTGAGCCGGATGGGCAAAGGTACAGGTTCAAAGCACAGGCACGGCCGTCCTTGCAAATCCGGGTTTGGATGTTAGGAGGGTCTCGCTCGGCACCTGGGTCCACAGAGGGCTCCTGGGATGCTTCCGGAGCAGCCCAATAGAGTCAAAGCTGAGAAGCAACTAGTGGGCAGGCCCTGCCCTGTTGAGTGAGCAGTCGGCCAGGAAGGGCAGCGCCCCTGGGTCTGCCCTGTGGGTGCCAGCAGATGCCTTGGGTGCGGCCACAGCCTTTCCCAGAACTCAGCTCATCCCGAAAACCACAACGTCATCTGCAGAGAAAAGTTGCTGGCCCCAGGGTTTGGCACTCTGCGGCCCAGAGGTCTGTGGGAGAAGGTTGACCAGCAGGACTGTCTCTCCCCATGACCCCTGCCCTGGGTCTCGTCTCTGACTCTGGACAGTGGTTCGCCTGCTCGTGACCCCTCTGGAAACAGTAACTGCCACGGGTCTCGCTCGCCTCTTTGGGGGCAGCTTGCAAATGAGAGCTGCCCACCCACAGCCCCACTGTCCCCTGGGCACATAGACCAAGCAGAGCCGACACCACGCTCTCGGCAGGAAACTGAGCCTGAGGAGAGAAGCCCATCTCGGCCCCCCTCACCAGTCCTCCCCACACAGCCCCATCCTCCCTGTCCTCCCCCGACCTCCTTCCATCCCCCCTATCCTGCCCATCCTCCTCGTCCTCCCCATCCCCATCCTCCCCATCCCCATCCTCCCCATCCTCCCCATCCTCCCCATCTGCCCCATCCCCATCCTCTCCATCCTCCCCATCCCCACCTTCCCCATCCTCCCCATCCTCTCCGTCCTCACCATTCCCATCCTCCCCATCCGCATCCTCCCCATCCTCCCCATCTGCCCCATTCCCATCCTCTCCACCCTCCACATCCCCACCCCCCCATCCTCCCCATACTCTCCGTCCTCCCCATTCCCATCTTCCCCATCCTCATCCTTCCTACCCCATCCTCCCCACCCTCCCCGTCCTCTCCGTTCTCCCCGTCCCCATCCTCCCCATCCTCCCCATACTCTCCGTCCTCCCCATTCCCATCTTCCCCATCCTCATCCTTCCTACCCCATCCTCCCCACCCTCCCCATCCTCTCCGTTCTCCCCATCCCCATCCTCCCCATCCTCCCCATCCTCTCTGTCCTCCCCATCCCCATCCTCCCCATCCTCCCTGTCCTCCCCATCCCCGTCCTCCCATCCCCCTTCTCCCCCATGCTCCCCCTTCTTCCCATCCCCTCTCCGTCCTCCCCATCCTCCCCTCTTTCCTCCCCTGTCCTCTCCCCCTCCTCTCCATCCTCTCCCCTAGAGGCACAGCCTGAAGCCTGGCCCGAGCCAGGGCTGCACAGCTCTGCACAGCTCTGCCTCTGTGGCCAACTGATCCCTTGACCCTGGCTGTGATCCTTTGGCTGACCGTCTCTCCCAGATAGACGTTAGCAGTTGGGCAGAGCTGCAGCCCCTGCTTGCAGCCAGTCAGAGCTGAGGGGCAGATTCGCCCGCACCTCCCCAAGGCACCAAACACCAGCCTCGGGCATTCCCCCGCGAGACCCGTCAGTGCCGGGATGCTTTCACGCAGCTCCAGGCCCAGAAAGCAGGTCTCCAAAATCATTTGCTGATAATCAATCACTAATTTATTTTAAAACAAATGCTTATGCTCCCTGACCACTGGTCCCAACGTTCCCTTACGAGGCCACAGTGGGATTAGAGCCACAGTCCGAGGAGAGAACATGTGGCAGGCTAGAGCAGGTGCCTGGCACACAGCCCACCTGATACTGCGGTGCCCCTGAGCACCCGGTCAGGCGTCAGCCCTGAGCACAAACCAAACAAGGGGAAGGCTCTCGCCTGTGCCGCCTGGCTGTGGTCTGGTCCCCACACTGCATGTGGTCCCTGAGCACAGCCCGCCCCCACCAGCACTACCAATAACAACAACTGCTGCCACTGCATGAGGGCTGGTCCCTAACTACGGAAAACACGCTTACGAGTGAGCAAACACGGAGCTCGGGTACCGAGCATCCCTGAACTGTGTGTGCAGCTGGACCATCGGGAATCAAACAGCGGCCGAGGACCAAGTGAGGGGAACACGGAATATGAACGAGCCGGAAGACACGTTTCTGTGCAGAGAATAACGACTCTGATGAGTGTCCTCACCAAAGCACTGCATCACAAAGTAAAAAAGCGGGGCCCAGCGTGAGGGAGGATGGGCTTGTGGGAGAGGGACCAGGGGTGGGGGTAGGAGAGGACAGACAGAGTGCTGGGCAGGCCCCCTGAAGCACTGCCCCGCCCCTCCCGGACCTGCCTCTCACCAGAGCGCCCTGGGGGGGGGTCTTCACCCCACAGCAGACCCCTGCGCCCCCAGCGCCCCCAGCGCCCTGGACAGATTCGGTGCCCTGCCCCAGCAGACCCACCCTGACCTTGTTCCTGCTGTGGCTTTTCCCCGGCAGGTGGGTCCCTACAGGACAGGAAGGACGTGGCCTGGGAGACAGACAGGGAGCCCTGGGGACCCCCTCCCTGGCCCTGCCCAGCAAGATAGGGGGCCAGGGCGGCTGGGGGCCAGGGGGAGGCGGCTTCCTCTCTGCCCTAGCAGAAGGCAGGAGAGAATCTATGGCGATCTTGACACTCTTGGCACCTGGTGGCACAGGCCAGGTCCTGTGAGACGCCAAAGTCCAGCCACAGGGAACGGGTGTGTTTCCACAATGACCCTGTGGCCATGACCACTGTCATCTCCCGCAGGTGTGAGGAGACCTACAAAGGCCCAGTGAGAGCCCCCATGCCCTGCCCAGGGACAGAGAGGGGTCAGAGGGCTTCCCCAGGGCAGACATTCCTGAAGGTGAGCACAAGGTCACCAGAGACAGACACGGAGCCTTGCTCATGATGGCAAAGTGCCAACAAGGCACAAAGCTCGGGGGATATAAAGTAACAAAATATGAGATTAATACCCAAGAATAGCTGAGATCAGCACCAGGAGGATTACTCCATAGCTTAGTGGCCAGTTGGGCATTCTAGAGGAAAGGGCAGCTCAGATAGAGAAGGGAACACCAAATAAAGGGTGTTTGGAGGACCCTCCCAGGAGGGAGGGGAGATGCATGTCGAAAGTGGACTATGGACTGAACATGTTTGCCACGCAATGCCTCTTTTGCAGACCACAACACCCAAAAGGAGAGAGAGAACACAGGGGATTGCCCTGCCACAGATGCGGGGGGGGATGGGGGGAAGGGGGTGGGGGGGATATTATCCATGGTGGTGGAAAATGGGCACTGGTGGAGGGATGGGTATCTGATCATTGTATAATCAAACCCAAGCACAAAAAATTGTAAATCTACGACTGTACCTCATGGTGTTTCACTAATAAAAAAAGAAAAATAAAAAAATTTTAAAAAAAAGCTCCAAGCCTGGAGTGACAACCATAGCAACTCAACCCTCACAACAACCAGTCAAATTTGATCTTCCTAATGACTTCATATTTGAGGGAAAGAGGCAGAGACACAGAGAGGTTAAGTAACCATTCAAGTGTCACACAGCTAGTAAGAACTGAAGTTAGGATTCAAAACCAGGCTGCCTGATTCTACAATCCATGTTCCTATTATAAAGAAACATGTGGCCATTTCCATCCGCACACAGTGCTGGCCACAGGCCGAGGAAAGCTGCCCCACATCCTGGCTTGGTAGAGAGCAGTGGGTACTGCCTCCATGTCCCCCCAGGAGGCAGAGTGAGCAGGCCAGGCCCCAGTCAGGCTTCAGGAGTGGGCAGAAAGTTGTGTCAGATCCAAGTTCCAACTGAAATGGAAAATTTTTGTGGTTTTTTTTTTTTTGCTTTGGGGTCACACCCGGCTGTGCTCAGGACTTACTCCTGGCTCTGTGCTCAGGGATCACCCCTGGCAGGTCTGGGGAACATGAGGGGTGCTGGGGATCAAACCTAGGTTGACTACATGCAAGGCAAGTGCCCTCCCCACTGTACTGTCACGGTCACGGACACGGTCCTCCCGTTGTTCATCGATTTGCTCGAGCGGGCCCAGTAACGTCTCCATTGGAGACTTTGTTGTTACTGTGTTTGGCATATCGAATACGTCACAGGTAGCTTGCCAGGCTCTGCCGTGGGGGCGAGATACTCTCGGTAGCTTGCCGGGCTCTCCGAGAGGGGCGGAGGAATCGAACTCGGGTCGGCCATGTTGGCTGCGTGCAAGGCAAATGCCCTACCACTGTGCTATCGCTCTGTACTGTCAAGATTAAATATTTAAGTATTTAAATATTCAGAATATCTTTCTTCCTGCCTGCCTTCCTCTCTTCCTTTCTTCCTTTCTCTCTCTTTACTTTCTCTTTCTCTCACCCCCTATCTCCCTTTTTTCTTTCCATCCTTCCTTTCGTTGTTTTGGTTTTGGGGCCACCCCCGGCTGTATTCAGGTCATGACTCTGTGCTCAGGGATCACCATTTGTGGTGCCTGCAATCAAACCCGCACTGGCTGTGTGCAACGTCACCCCCTCCCTGCTGGACTGTCCCACTGGCCCCGACTCTGCGGCCGCAGGAGCAGGCAGACCAGATTCCATCTCTCTTCTCAGCCCCTGGCCCATGCCCAGCACATGCGTGGTAGAAACCGATAAACAGCCACTCGGCGTGGGTGCAGAGAGAGCCGTGTGGGACATGCTTCTCCTCAGCCCTGCCAGCACTGGGGGCTGAGCTTGTTCTGGAATATTCCCGGGGCAGGGTGGGCTGTTTCACGGCCTCCTGGCTTCTCCCCACCGGATGACGGAAGTAACCCCCATCCCCAAGTATAACCGCCAAAAATGTCTGCGGTCTTTGGCAAAAGTCTCCTGGCAACGGAGGACTCAGATGCAAGCCAGTACCTGTGGTTAGTGGGTTGGTGCCGTCCGCTGGCTTGGCGGGAGGCAGGGACTGGACTCCAGGAGCTAGGAAGGGCAGAAAGAAGGTGGAATGGTGGGCGTGCTGGTGGGGGCTGTCCAGAGGGGGCTCAGCTCACCTTCCCGGGGGGAGAGCTGGGAAGGCTTGGGCTGGTGTGCAGACGAGCAGACGAGCTAGCAGACGCGGCTGACACAGGCGACAGTGGCACCTGCAGGGGTGAGGGGCACTGACAGGGGCCTGCACCCACACATGGCCCAGACGGGTGCCAGGGAACAGGGAGCAGCGGAAGTCCCCATGCAGCTCCCCTCCGAGGGGCCACTGCAGGGCCACACGCGCGTCTCTGCTGTGAAGGCCACCAGGAGCTATGCGGGCTCACGGCTGGAGGCCTCTCAAGCAAGGTGGCCGTGCGGTCTGCACAGGGATCAGCGGTGACATTCCAGCGACGACAGCCTCCTTATCACACACACTCCCCCTGCCGAGGCGCTGGGCCCGGTGCTGTTTGTTTCTGTTGTGGGGCTCCGTGAGACAGCACTGCCTCAACCATTCCCCTCCTCGGCAGAAAAAAAAAAAAAGGCCTAAAAAGAATAATTGAAGCTTCTCTGGAGTGAGATCATTTAATGAATCTTCTCGATGCTAAGAGGTTTTATATGCCTTTTTAAAAACCCTTCCCCAAGCACGGGGCTATGATATTACCTTGGAGAGCGGAGAGATGAAGTGATACGCACACGCACAGCGCGGGGAGGAAGCAAGCGGTTTCCAGGGCAACCGCATCCATGTTCTGACTTCCCTGGGCTAAATTGGAAGATATTGAAATATCTGCTTTGGGCTCCCCTCTGGAGGGAGGGAAATGAGTGGGTTTCTGTTCCAGCGCTCACTGCCGCCGGCCTGCAGCTGGGGAGCAATGTTCTCCGAGGCTGACACATGCCACGGGGGCGAGGGCGCGAGCACGCTGGCAAAAGGCCTCGGCCCGCGACTGCAAGACCCAGCTGAGCCAGACGAACATGAAAGCGGCAAACAGACGCGACTCGCCGGCTCCAGAGGGCGGATTCCGCCGCCCACTGTCTGCCTCCATTCCTACACTCCGTTGAGTGGCTCCAGAGAGCTCAGGGACACAGGATGGAGAAGGACCGAGAACAAGAGAGATGGAGAACAGTGCCTGCTATGGACGGGTCCGGACCTCAAGCAACAGGAGGCAAAGGCCAGCGCGTGTGAGTCCAGAGGCAGGACAGTGGACAGCGCTGGCCTTGCTCAGTCGACTCCTGTTGATCCACAGCACCATAGAGGGCCCCCCAAGCCCCACCAGGAGTGACCCCCGAGCACCACCAGGTGTGGTCCCAGACAAAGCCAAACCTGTAGCAGGTGACCAATAAAATGCCTGGCCCAGTGGCCGATCACCTTTCCGCCTCACCACCCAAATCCAAGCAGCATTCTGAACCTTCCTGGTAGCTGAGATTGGCCAAAGAGAACAGAGTGGTGGGTGGCTGAGGACCTCCCATGCCTTTGTCCCCTCCTTTGCAGAGCAGAACTCTCCCAGGCAAAGAAGGCTGTGGATAGTGGAGTGAGAGGACAGCCTGAGAGCCAGCGACACACCTGAAGGCAAGTGGGCCAAGGACGTGGCCAGGGCAGACACCTGGGCAGTTAGTTAAGCCCTGCAGCTAGCAGCAAAGCTCACGAAGGAGCAGAAATGGGCTAAGACCGTGAGCAGATTTTGTTTAAAGACTTCACAGACGCTATCCCAATGGGGACTGGATTGATGGTACAGTGGGAAGGACATTTGCCTTGCATGTGGTCGACCCACGTTCAATCCCCGAATCCCATATGGTCTCCTGAGCACCGCCAGGAGTAATTCCTGAGTGAAGAACCAGGAGTAACCCCTGAGCATTGCTGGGTGTGACCCAAAAAAGAAAAAAGGAAGTCCCAATATTTCTTTTTATTTTGTTTACTTTTATGAGGGGCAGTTTGGGGCCACAGCTGGCAGTGCTCAGGGGCTATTCCTGGCTCTGTCTCTATGCAGGAGACCCTATGTGGTGTCAGGGATTTGAGCCAGAATACCAGGGCCACAATCACACACAAGGCAGACCCTTCCCCTTGTGGAACATCTCTCTGGCACCCTGCTCATTCTTATTCCACTGTCTCCTCTCTGTCTCTCTCTGTCTCTCTCTCTCAATCTCTCTCTCTCCTCCCCCCCAACACCACCACTAACTGGAGGGTGGTTTTGGATCCTCTGTTAAAATTGTGGTGAAAATTAACATGTCCAGACTGAAGGTTTCATTCCAGGAACACAGACTTCGCACCTCATTCCTGGACAGATGCATTTGCCCACAAGCCTCTGAATATAAAACAGTGCTTTCAACTGTGTCTATGACTACTGTGTGACCTTGGGCAAGACATCCTCAGTCTTGCAGTTGTGTGTGCAGTGCCCACCCTACTGGAAACCAAAGGCGGCTGAGAGGGTGACATTAACAGTCAGGAAGCATCGTGACAGAGAATATACCATCTGTGCCTTTATGGCGTCTGCTTTTATATCTCCTGGCCATCTGTGAAGTGAGGGTTTGCTACTTAGCTGAAGAATGTATAAGCACATGACTTTTCTCCCAGGGGAAGGTGAAAGGGAAATTAAAAACAGAATAATTCAAAAATTCCTCTAGGCAGGCAAACTATTATCTGTTCATAAATATCTGAGAGAATACCATCATTGGAAGGGTAGATGCTCTGCAGATATTAAAATGCATTCTAGAGCTCCAATAATTAAAACAGTGTGGTACCAGCAAAGAAATGCATAGTTATAAAATAGTCAATATATTAACATTTTTTGTACACTTAAGGTACAGGTGCTAGAGAGATAGTACAGTGAATAGGGTACTTGCCTCACACGCGGACAACTGGATTTCGATCCCTGGCACCTCATTGGTCCTTCCAAACCCTGCTAGTGGTGATCCCTGAGTGCAGTCAGGTGTTATCCTAAAACAAATAAAAAAAAAAAAAGATAGATTTCATATGGTTGTGGAAAACATGGAGTTTTCAGTGAATTATGGTTTGGTTTAATTGACCACCCTTGGAAGAGCACACCGAAACTCTTTCCTGACCTCACACCATAGAGCAACAGAAGGTTCAGATTGGTTGGTTGGATATTAAAATAAGACACGAGCCATGTGATGTATGTCTCAAAGAGAGAAGAGCAGCAGTGCTGGCAGATGTGACAGAAGCCGGGAAAAGCATTCGCAATGCCCTGCCCGTCTGTCCTTCACCAACTACAAGACCAAGATGACTGCCCTCTGATGTCCTGATGGATCTCTCACATCTTCCGGAAGGACAATGGAGAAGATTATCCATAACATCTACTCGGATCTCTTCAATAGCCACATCCACCTGCCCACATACCAAATTCCACAGGTTGAATATGTCGTTCCCAACATTCTCCCTTTCGAAATCCGACACCCCATCTCGTGTGTAAAGAACTGAACAGTGCCTGGCCCAGACAAGGTCAGACCCAAACACCTGAAGAACCTGCAGCCAGTTCTCATCAATATACTGGCTCGGCTCTTCACACACTACCTGTCTGAATGCAAGTTTCATCCCAATGGAAAACCAGCAGGACTGTACTACTGTACAAGAGTGAGACATCCACGACATTAGCAACTATCGCCTGATCTGCCTGTTGTCTGTCGTCTACAAGCTGTTCACTCGAGTCATCCTGAATAGGATTGGCAGAACACTAGATGAAGGACAACCATACGAGCAAGCCAGGTTCCTAAAAGGATTCAGCATGATTAACCATATCCACATGATAACCAAACTCATTGAGTTCTCTCGGGAGTTCAAGATGCCACTCTGTCTAACGTTCATTGATTTAAAGGTGTTTGATTCTGTTGAGGCGAAAGTGGTCATCAAAGCCCTAGCCAAACAGGATGTTCAAACTCAATACATCAGGATCCTTCGTGAGCTGTATTATAGATTCACTACCAGGATCTCACCATTCTACAAGGAAGTGATCATCGACGTCAAGAGAGGGGTTCAGCAGGGCGATCACATTTCACTGAAACTCTTCGGTACCACCCTCGAGAACGTCATGCGATGACTGGAATGGGAAGGAGTGGGAGTGAAGATACATGGTCGGCAACTACACCGCCCCTGCTTCGCTGATGACGTCGTTCTAATAACACCAAACTTTAGCCAAGCGGCACAAATGCTGGCCGACTTCAACCATGAGTGTGGAAAGGTCGGACTACAGCTGAATCTCACAAAGACAATGTTTATGAGAAACCATCTTGTTCCTGATGCTCCATTCGCTCTCAACGGAATGAACATCTCCAAATGCAACAATTATGTGTACCTAGGTTGAGAAATCAACATGACGAATGACCTGACACCTGAGTTGTGCAGGAGGAAGAGAGCCACTTGGAACACCTTCAAGAGTGTCGAAGAAACAGCGAAGAGGATGAAGAAGCTCCATCTCCAGGCACATCTTTTCGATTCTACTGTTCTTCCTGCTTTAACATATGCCTCAGAGACATGGGCCCTATGAAAACAGGATGAGAATGCTATTCAGGTCTCCCAAAGAGGAATCGAAAGAGCTATGCTTAGAATATCATGCTTCACTCAAATGAGAGAACGAATCCAGAGTTCCAACCTCCATCGATGATCAAGAATCAGGGACGCTGTCTCATTTGCCAAGGCGCCAAAAATCAGATGGGCTGGACACGTAATGAGATTTGGAGATGACTGCTGGACTAGAGCCATTACCGTATGAATTCCACAGAACGTCAAAAAATCGCATGGCCACCCACCTACGAGATAGTCAGTCATCTTCGTCAAGACCTTGAACAATCGATTTGAGGCTCTTTGTATTCCTGTAGCAAGCAGAAGCCATTGGGCTACACTAACACGTGATAGGGATGAATGGAGATGTTACTGGCATCCACGAGAGCAAATTGATGAGTAACGGGATGTCAAGTGATCAAGTGATGAGCCACATGATGTGGAGGAGCCTGTGCACAGGGCTGGAGCACAGGCCTGGCAGGAGCGGGCCTCAGCTGGCCTCACCCCAGCACCACAGAGTCTGACCAGCGACACACCATGATGCCCTCGGGCCCACAGACAGGGCAGGTCTCACTGAGAGTGACCCCTCAGGTGCCTTCAGCTTGGGGTCCCAAGAGAGGAGAGTGGACACGGGAGAAGGGTGCAAGGTTGGAACACTGCATGCCTGAAACTCAGTTCGGAATAACTCTGTAATTCCACGGTAAACAAAAATTTTAAAAATTAGAAAAAAATAACGACGAAAATAAACAAGTCACATGACAAGAGCATGCAAATACACCTCTGCTCCCCTTGCGTTGTTTCTCGGAAATTTGCTCCACCTCTCCCTTTCCTCCCAGCCCACTGTTTCCTCTGGCTCACCCTGCAGTGCCCAGTGCCCTGGCGTGCCCTCCCCTCTATCCCTTCATCTCCCCCGTGCACTGCTGTCCGGGGAGGGGGATGAGGGTGGCATTCAGCCCTCAGGACTCTTCACAAACCCAACCATGCCAGGGACGGAGCAGCCTGGCACAGTTGGGGCAGGATATGGATCTGACACTGTTGCACACGTTTCCTTGGTACCCAGCAGCACAGAAACCCACTTCCCTGGTGGTGAGAGACCCCGCCCCCACCCCCGCCATGGTTTATTCTTCCCAGCCCCTCACTGCTCTTTCCCAGAATCACATCAAACCACCCAGGCCCAGGGCACAGTCTGGGCTTGGGGTCAGGGGACGCAGGCTAAGACAGCTGAGGAGTGCATTGAGTTTGGGGTTGGAGGGATGGCTGAGTTCTTCACTAATCTGAGAAAGTCAGAAAGGCAGATAGACTCGTTTTCTTTAAAAGCCTTGGGGACATTGAGGGAGGGAGGTGGGTGCTCCTGTGATGGGTTTGGTGTTGGGATTACAAAGACATGAAAGCATCATTTAATAGTATTCTAAATTGCAGCATTTGGTCAATAAAGATTTAAACTTTTTTTAATTATGAAACTCAGGTCTGAGAGATAGCACCAAGGTTAAAGGACTTGCTCTGCATGCAGCTGCCCTGGTTCAATTCCCAAAACCATGTAGGGTCCCTCAGGTCCCACCAGGAGTGATCCCTGAGCACAGAGCCATGAGTAATCCCTGAACGCCAGCTGTAGCTCCAAACCCCTCTCTCCCAAAATAAAAGAAAACGCAAACCTTCTGTACATCAAATCATATCACATACACTCTTTGCTTCCAGAACCAAAGAAAGATATTATTTAGGTGGGGCTCAGCGAGGTCCAAACCATGTGAGGAGCATGAGGCAGGTGTGTGCAGAGTGCAGAGTGGAGAAAAGTGGGGGGGCCCCTGTGGACGTCAGAGCCGCGTGGAGCAGAGGAGACATGTGTGGGGGCAGGGATACTGCAGCGTTCAAGCCCACTGGGGAGAAGGTATCAGGAGAGGGGATCAGCCGAGACAAGGGAGAGGGAGAAGGCATCTGAGGAGGGAGAGGTCCGGCTCAGGTGCTGGGACTCACCCTGGTGAGACCAGAACATGGGCAAGGAGGGGTGGGCATCTTCAGCATGGCAGGGAGAGGAGAGGGGCAACATCCAAGAATGGATCACACCGCTTACAGGTGGTGGGAGGGGATGGGGTCCTCACTGCCCACAGGGATGGTTACAACAGGCATGGGAGGGGGAGGGGGTTCCTCACTGCCCACAGGGAGTGTCATGACAATAGGTCTGGGAGGAGGCTGGGGGTCACTACAGTGACCAGTGTGTGTGAGTTGCAGAGGTGGCATCAAATTCACGGCTTATTTTACATCCCATATAGATGCCTCAGACCAGCCTTCTTCAACCTTTTATACCCGTGGACCAGCACCTATCTGCAGATGCGTCCACAGAAGGGCGAGTCAGTCCCAGGTGGGAGAACAGTGTTCTTCAGCCTTTTAAACCCGTGGACAGACACAGGTCTACGGCCCGATGGTGAAGACCACAAACATAGACTACAGTGAATCTGGGCTTGCCTTCCCACATAGGGAAATGAAAAAGTGACACCCTGGCCACAGGAACACACTGAGACCCAGTGTTTGGCTTTTTAGAAAACTGGGTGCCCAGAAAGAGCTGGAGAAATAGGACAATGCATACAACACCTGCCTTGCCTGCAGCTGACCCAGGTTTGATCCGTGGCATCCCATACGATCCCCCAAGCACCACCAGAAGTTGTTTCTAAATGCAGAGTCAGGAGTAAACTCTGAGTATTGCTGGGTGTATTAAAAAAAAAAAAACAGAAATAAAATAAATAAAATAAAAGGTTCCCAAAAGGAGTAATGAAGTCTAGGACTGAAAAGCTGAAAAGGAACACCTAAGATTGCTCCCAAAAAATATTGCTTAAAGAATTACAAGGACACAATTTTAAAAAGTGACTTGAAGAGGCACCTTACTAGCCAAACTTGGAATAATTTGAGCATCACAATAATGTTATTAATGGGTAGTGTCCCTTGGCATGCAATTGAAACCCAAGAGTTTACAGAGATAAGAATATTCAAGTGCATAAGTTCAGAGGTGGGAGAGGAACAAGATAGCTACAGGGTTTCAAAATAGCCCCCAAACGCGTGCTGATTCTAAAGGGGGGGGCATAACTGACTGAGAGAAACGCAGTGGCAGACGCCGCCTTAATGACAGCTCAAGAGTCCAGCAAGGAGACAGTCAAAGTCAGGAGTATGTGGATGGGCCGTTATGCGCTGGACTGACACCCTTCTGCTACTCCTGCCTACCGTGGACAATCCCACAACAACTAGAGAGGCACCAGAAAATACACTTGGAAGGACATCCAGCCTGCATTCTTTCCAAGAGGACCCGGGTCATGCAAAACAGGAAACACTGAGGACCATCCTAGGTTGCATGACTGTGAACGGCATCTGGTCCGACCTCCTGCTGCACTAGACATTGTTGGGACAACTGAAATTACTGAGCAGATCCTGAGGAATCGCTGGTGGCCGTGTGCAAGGCCACATATGAGGTCAGCTTCCTGAGTTTTGTGCAAGGGAGTGACCTTGTCTATAAGAAATAAGCATCAAAGTGTCCAGGGATGACACGCATAGGATCATAAACTCTTCCCAAATATGTCTGGGAAAAAGAAGAGCATGGATCTGCCTGTCCATACTGGTTTTTGTACAGGCTGAGATTATTTCTAAATAAAAGTAAAGACCTCAAATCACATAGAAATGTGACAACAAACTGGGAAAAAATGAAAACTTCCTGATAGAGAAAGAGTTCTATTCTCACCATATAAACAGTTCCAAAATGTGTTAGGGAAATAGGAATCCCCACGGTAGAAAAAAAAAGAAAAATGATGAAAGAACAAAGGGTCTCCAAAATAAAGTCTAATAAATATGGAAAAAAAGTTTACCTCCTCTGAAAATCAAATAAATGTAAACCAAAAAAATGACTTTTCACCATTTTTGCTCCTTTGATTTCCAAAATATGATTTTAAGAATGTTCTTGAGTGCGAGGGAATGGCATTCATTCAGGCAGGAGTTAACGCAGGCAGGAGTAAATCCACACATTCATTCCTCAGGACAGTCTTATAATTTGCATCAAACGCCTTCTCATTTTGCAAACCCATTGCTCCACTAAGTCTATTTCCAGCAACAGCTTCTGAGGCAAGAGCCAAGAATGTTCACAAATATTTATTGTCAAGCTGCTTGTATGGAAAAAACAACTTAATTTCCCAACAATAAGGGATCAGATAAGTGAACCAGGGTCCTTCCCCACAATAGAATACTGCAGGAACCACTTAAAAGAATTCCATCAAATATTTCTTAATGACAGCTGTGCATGTAACGGTGAGCACTGAAGCTGCCCCCAGACAACCTGGGCTCTCTTCTCCCAGGCTACCCTGACTTGTCTCCCGAGGAGCAAGCACGGCCAGACTCGCAGAGCTCCACGAGGCAAAGGCTCCTGCACAGGCTTCTCCCTGTTTCTGACTGGCTCTAGCCCAGGCTCGAGTGGCCCAGGCCCACACACACCCCTACATCACTCCCTCTCCCTCCCGGGCTGTAAACAGGTCCCCCAGGGCCAGACAGGGATCTCCCTGCTGAGCCTCTTCAGAATAAGCTCCAGAATCTCCCCACATCACTGCTCCTCCCGCAGAGTTCACTGCTGGTGGGAGGGACAGGTAGGCTCCGGGGAAGCAGCCATGGTTGGCCGGTCCACTGGACACGCAGCAAGAGAAAGGTGTGTGTTCATAGGAAGAAGAGTGGGAGCATCTTTGCCGAGGCTGGTCCCAATCATCTCCCTGGGTTTTGCATGCCCTTTGCTCCTCAGCATGTTACACAGTGACCCTATGGAATTGGTCTTTACCTCCAAGGTCACCTGGGCAGGAAGGCCAGCCAATGTCCTGCCCTACCAAAGCCCCAGGAGCCGCACTGGCCCCCGGGTGGGCTCCACCACCTCACCATGGAGCCCCACAGACATGCTAACCTGCCGAAAATCTCAGATACACGGGGATTGGGGGGGGGGGGGCTGAAACCTCAGGCTTTCTCAGAGTCTCAGGCAACCACCACCAGATTCCTTGTACATTGGAAGCCCGGCAGCCACACCCATGTCCCATGACCACCACCACCACCATATAAGTTCGTGGTGAAAATGGAATATAGAAGCCAACCAATCCCAGTGAACAAAAACATTAATACAGAAGGCTCAACTAGCAACAACACTGTAGCAAACAAGTACTTAACGTCCCCGTGGTGAGATACAACAATTTTCATGAATTTTCTTTTACTGAAATGGTTTTGTTTTGTTGTTTTTTTATCATTCCATTAGCCATTTATTGGCAACAGGCACTGTCACTGTCACTGTCCTCACGTTGTTCATCGATTTGCTCAAGCGGGCCCAGTAACGTCTCCATCGTGAGACTTGTTGTTACTGTGTTTGGCATATCGAATACGCCACGGGGAGCTTGCCAGACTTTGCCGTGCGGGCGAGATACTCTCGGTAGCTTGCCAGGCTCTCCAAGAGGGGCGGAGGAATTGAACGCGGCTCGGCCGGGCCGGCTGTGTGCAAGGCAAATGCCCTACTGCTGTGCTATCCAGCCCCAGCAACAAGCAATAAAAAATAAATTATTGTGGGGGCAGGCTTGAGGGATGTTTGGGAAAATGGAAACAGTGGTGGAGGGAAGGTGACAGCAGTGGTGGGATTGGGTTGGAATATTGAGCACCTGTAACAAATCATCATGAAAGCTGGTAAACCACAGTGTTTACATAAAGAGGGGGTGATCTCACCAGATTCCTTGTTCTTTTAGATTAACATGTCTAATCTAATCAGGAGATTAGACATGTTAAGAATTTTTTAAAGGAATAAATCAGTTTTAAAGCTCGTGACTCAAATTTGAAATTACTCAAGTCAATATACTTTTTAACTAAGCTGTGAATTTTCTAATAGCGCAATAATAAAACAAAAGTATTTCCGACTAAAAACGTTGATCTTTAGGGTTGGTGAGATAGTATAGAACTAGGGTATTATTAGGCTTGGTCCCTGGCATCCCCTTATGGCACCTTGAGCCATTCCATGAGTGATCTCTGACCAGGGAGCCAGAAACAAGTCCTGAGCATAGTTCGATATGACCCCCAAACCAAAATATTAATAATAATAATTAATAAAATTGATACCTTTTATTTTATAAGTTTATTAAGTCATCAGTTTAGTTACAGACATTCAATATTGCAACATCAATCCCACTACCACTGAACCTGCCCACCACCATTATTTCCAATTTTCCCAATCACCCCTATAAAATTGATCTTTAAGCTAAGGGTCCTTACTTGCAGCAACCTGGGCAGCATCCCAGCCCCTTCTAGAGTGTTCTGAGCATGTCAGAAGTGATGCCATGTGCAGAGCCAAGAGTAACTCTGAAACCACCAGGTACCCAGCACCAGAATGATTTAGAAGTCAACCTGTTCTTTTAAATTTGTTCCTGATGTATTGGTATGCAGAATAACATGAGAACATATGTGTAAGGTTAAAGATCAAGTTCTTGGGGCATTTGGTATGGTACCTGGCACATAGAACATGCTTGGGGAAAGGTAGCAACTAAGAAGGTGGGGTGACTGGGACTCCACATGCACTGGGGTCCCCACTGGGACCCCGACCATGCACCCCACAACTTCATGTAGATCTGGGCTTGGAAAATTCACCTCTCCCCTGAGAAGCATTAGCTCTTGTTTGCTGGCCAAAAACTCTTCTGGAAGCTCCACTTCATTCTTTGGTGTTGATGCAAATAGAAAATGGTTCCAGCCCATACGTCAGGGAAGAGCAGAGCAGCCAGGAAGGTGGCAGCTGGGAGCACCAGGAGGGGCCGCCTGAGAGACGTGGGCTGAAACTCCCGACCTGAAGAAGTGATTCTGCAGCAAAGATTCCACAGTTCCCAGTTGGCCGGACTGCACAGGAGTTCTGTTTCTCTAAAGTTCTCCTGTGCCTGCATGCCTGCCCCACCTTCCAGAGCACTGATTCCAGTCACCTGTGTCCAGACAGAATGTATGTGTGTGAGAGAGACCCCTGTGCCAGAATTCATGGGTGCTTCCCTGAGTCTGATCTAGAACCTACGATTATGTTCACAAACAAGAGCTCATTCGCATATCACTATGTATTGATTCAACACCTACTTGCCACTGGCCAGGGCCTTAGCAGGCGCTAGGCCAACAGGAAGATGATGCAGTGCCTGCCTTCAGGAACTGCACCCTCAGTGAGAACAACAGGAGAAAGGTCAACTCTGGGACCAATTGAGACAAAGAAATCGGAGGTGGTGAGGGCAGTCTGGCAAAGGCTGGAAGGCCAAGGTTATTCCACGCATCCTGCGCTGTGGGTTGGAAGCAGCAGCTGCAGCCTTAGCTCCACAGAGAGGGTGAACGTCATCTGGAAACACAAACGGGCCTACAAGTCGGGCCCAAACCGAGCACCTGTTTCAGGCGATGGGAAGCCAGAAAAAGCATCAAGACAATGATTTCAAATCCAATCACCGAGCAGCAGTGCTGAAAATGAAATGTATGAAAAGAAAGTGGTAAAAACTCCAGGCTTTGGAAGAATACGCTGACTGAATCATTTCCAAAGGGGGTTAAAAAGCAAAGGAAAAGAAAGGGGTGCCGGCCCAAGAATAGCCAAGATAAGTACCAGGAGTTTCACTTCATGGCTTGGAGGCCAGCCGCACATGCTAGGGGAAAAGGTAGCTCAGATAGAGCAGGGAGCACCAAATAAAGGGTGTTGTGAGGATCCTCCCAGGATGGGAAGAAACATGCTGAAGGTAGATTATAGACCAAACATGATTGCCACTCAATGCCTCTTTTGCAAACCTCAACACCCAAAAGGAGAGAGAGAACAAAAGAGAATGCCCTGCCACAGAGGCAGGGTGGGATGGGGGTGCGGAGGAGGTGGGAGGGATACTGGGATCAGTGGTGGTGGAGAATGGGCACTGGTGGAGGGATGGGTACTCGGTCATTGTATAACTGAAATCCAAGCACAAAAATGTGTAAGTCTACAACTGTACCTCATGGTGTTTCACTAATAAAAATTAAAAAAAAAAAAAAAGAAAGAAAGGGGTGCCAGGCAAGGGCTGGGGCAGGGGAGATAAAGTCAGAGGACCAATCCAGGAAGTCTAATCTCTAAATTATAAGTATTCCCAGGAAGATAAAACCAAAGAAATAGAAGGAAGTAAGTCATCCAAGAAATAATCGGAGAAAATTTCCCAGAACTCCAGGGCATGCGTTTGTCAAGGAAAAGTTCCATTAAGTGCTGAGCACGAAGGATAAAAATAGATCTTCAGCAGAGCGGAGCAAGGTCAACTCGGAGATGCTGGCAGCCACACCAAGAACCCACAAGTTTCTTGCAGCTTTTCACAAGAAAAGAGACAGGTGTAAGGCAGAGCGTGGGGAGGCAGAACACAGCCTTTTCATCTTGGACAACCCAAATGTCATGGTGGAAAACTCTTCACCCTTGGAAAAATAACCCGACTCTGAAAATTCTATGGAACCCAGTGACTACGATTTCCAGAAAAGCAAAAATGCTGGCCTTCCTGGAAGCTTTGTTACAACGGATTGGATATGTGCTCAGTCAAACAAAGCTGTAAATCAAAAGAGAAGGTGGCACAGGAAACACAAGCTGGAGATGCAGACATGGATTGGTTGGCTGAGATGGTTTGATGTGCTTCGCATGCTGGAGGCCCGGGTCCACTCCCCAGCAACCACGTCGTCCCTTGAGCACCGCTGAAAAGGACCCTGGACGTAGAGCATAGTTCCTGGGAAGGCTGGGGAAGGCCCCAGAACCAAACCAAAACAAACAAGGAAAGGCCAACCTCCCCCTCGTCAGTGGGAACAGGGCAGACCCCAGGACAGGCACGTGGCCAGGACACCAGGGAGCGAGTGAGACTTTTCGGGATGGTGGCGCTGAGGAAGCAATGTGTGAAAAGCCAAAGCGATCATGCCACTGGGGTCATGTGTGTGATCCTTAGAAGCTAGAGCAGGCACTTGAAGCTCCCGGGAAAACAAAGACCTGGGCAGGAAAAGCAGCAGAAAGTATCCCAGGAGGGGGATACAAGTTGCCTCGTCAAATAATGACACACATGACTGCGACCGAATGTGGCACACAAAACAATGCAGGTACTGATACAGAGACACTAGTTGTCAGCCCCCTCGGTGACGTGGTCTCGCTCTGTCCACCCCCTACGCACAGCCCTTGCTTTCCTGACACAGAAGTGGTCTGGCCCCAGCGGAAAGGCGTGGGGGGGGGGGCAGGGTGAGAAAATAAATTTGAAAAAGAGAGCCATAAGACTAACCAGGAGAAACCTGGTAATTAGTGCTTCAGACAGATAATAAATTCTGAATCTCACAAATAAAGCTTTCCGAGTGGAGTGTGGATAATTGATGCCCCAGCCTGCAGACCCTATCCGATCGCCTTAATCCCACTTTTTGTCTTGTGCATTTTAAATTATTCAGTCCCTTTGAACACCAGAAATACTGCCTTTGTCGAATCAGACAGCTCACTCCATAGGGTGCCAATTTAGGATCTCCACGCCGGGTTTGGCCAGAGAAGCCTGCCTTGAAGTCTGGAGTTGTGATCCAGTGAAGCTACAGAGCACAGCTCACGGGCAGAGCGCAGGCCCACTCCTCGTCTGCTGCCCGCAGAGTTGCAACACAGAGGCAGCCATCTGCGGGCACCGGCCATGCCAGGACGGTGCCAGGGGCAGCAGGTGAGAGGCTGTTCATGGGCCCCGGAGCAGGCCCAGTCCCTGCCCACCCAGCCAGCAGGGAGCTGGAGCCTCTCACACTTAGTCCCAGATGCTTCTCATTGTCATGAGGACCATGCCTGAGGCCACTGCATCCTGGTAGCCCTGGAAGGAAGGCCACAGAGTCCTTAGACAAGTTCTCAGACCGAGAAATTAAGGTGGCAAGAAGCAAGGCAAGAGGCAGTGAGTGCGGAGGGAAGGCCAGACTAGCTGACTCGAAGGACTACCTTAAATCTGCTGTTTCTGAGGACTTCCTCTGGGCCAGACCCAAGAGCTGGGCCCTGGAGAATTAAAGCAAATGAAGATGAGGTCTCTGATCTCACGGGGGACTCCAGCGCCAGAACGCCAGGGGGAGTGCCCAGCTGAAGGCTACTGAGTACAAGGCTCCGAGGGACCTTGCCCTTGGAGGGATAAGGCTGGGGGGCGGGGCTGGCCTCCCTCCTCACTGGGACCAGCCTGGGGAAAAGGGAACTTTCCTCAGCAGATACAACATCTCCAAATCCCAAATCCCGAAGTCTCTGGAGCAACCCTCAAAAGTGGAACAGAGAGCGGGAGAAATAGCACAGCAGGTAAGGCACTTGCCTTGCCCGGGCCCAACCCAGATTCTATTCCCAGCATCCCACAGGGTCTCACATGCCTTGCCAGGAATGACTCCTGAGTGCAGAGCTAGGGGTAAGTCCTGAGTACAGCCAGGTGTATCCCCCAAACAAAACAAAACCAAATGGAGCAAACTTGGGGTAGGCCACTCAGACTAGCCCATGCACCACTGGAAGAAAGCTGGGTGGGTTTCTCTGCAAGAGAGCAAGGCTCCTGGTTGGAGAAGCCCAGTCTAAGCTGGCATGTTGGGAGGGAGGCAGCGTAGGGCGTTCAGAAGCTCATCCCCTTTTAGAGCACCACTTCCCCGCTCAGCACCACCTAGGACCGCATGCAGGCATCTGCAAACGTGGGGTGATAGCAGACCCGCCTCGCCTCCCGGGGGGGTGCAAGGACTAAGTGGAGAAGTGGAGCCCCAGTGAGTAAGTAAAATGCCCAGGGAGCTCCTCTTCACCCGGCCGGGCTGCCGCTACCACAGTGAGTCCCCTGCGACTGGTGTTTCCATGATGAGAGAGGAAGAAACTGAAGTTGCAGGTGAAGGAGAAAACGCCAGAGTTAGAACTCAGTACCGGGAAACTGGCATATAACAAGCCTCCGGAGATGCTGGTCTAGGCTTCGGGCAGCCCTGGGCCCTGCAGATGGCACAGACGGGTATGGAAGAAAGAGGGCAAAGGGCAGGGTACACGGCCCTCCTTTCTTACATCTTAAAAATGATGGTTCTAGGGGCTGGAGCAATATCACAGTGGGTAGGGTGTTTACCTTGCACACAGCCAACCCAGGTTCGATTCCCAGCATCCCATATGGTCCCCTGAGCACATTCCTGAGTACAGAGCCAGGAGTAAGCCCTGAGCATTGCCGGGTGTGACCCAAAAGGCAAAAAGAAAAAGAAAACAATGGTTCTAAGGCCACCCAAAGAAATAGCCACGGTCAGTGGCCATGTTTCACAGAACACATGCCTGACAGATATCTCCCCACAAACGCCCAACAGTTGCAGAGAGAAGAGAGACCCTTATGGCAGACCCATCGTGAAGAGACTAAAGTCAGTGCTCCTTGGAGATGTCCAGTGTGCTGGGCATCACTGGTTATAAGCCAGAGGCCTCTGAGCACCTCTAGGCATGGCCTAGATGCCCCTGAGCACCTCTGGGTGTGGCCTAGATGCCCCTGAGCATCTCTGGTCATGGCCCCAGAGGCCTCTGAACAGCACCAAGTGGTTCTGAAACCACTTGGGCCTCAGCTGTTCTGCATCTTTTGGTTCTTGCTTTGACCCCCAGCTGCTCAGCCTTTTCCTCTGCCCCATCCTCTAGAGCACTTCCTGCCACGAGCTATCTTCAGTCCTCTGTCCAAGGGCCCCATTCAATCAAACAGTAAGGCTGGTGCTGTGGGAGAGGAGAGGTGGAAAGAACAGTGATAGTGATCACAGAGATGGTGCTGGCACTGGCGCAGTCAAGCTGTTAATGGTGGTGCCAGAGGTGGGGGGGCGGTGATCAAAATGGGGTGAGGGGAGTGGTGGAGACGGTGGTGGCAGAGGTGGTAGTTATATTAGGGAAGTGGCATAGAGTCACAGTGGCAGAGATGCGGGGTAAGGAGTGATGATGGTGGCGGAAGTGATGAAGAGATGGTATTGGTGGTGTGGGGAGAGGTGGGGAGGTCATGACAGGGATAATGGCGCTGAGGAAGCAACGGTTGATACAGTGGTGTGGTGAGTGTGTGGAGGTCATGGCAGTGATGACCAGGGGTGGCAGTGGTTAGAGGAGAGACGATGATGGTGAATTTGTGAATCAGAGACGAATTGATGATGATGATGGTGGAAGCACTGGTGATACTAACGGTTGTGCTATGGTTGTACTGAGGAGGAAGGAGCAGAGGGTATGTCAATAGAGGTCATAAGTATGCTGGTGGCAGATGTGATGATGCAGGTGGAGGGGTGATAGTGGACGATGACGACGGTAGTGCAGGTGACGGGCACAGTGGCCATGGTGTGAGCATGGTGCTGGCACTGTTCTGGAGGTGTAGAGGTGTGTTTGGGCAGTGGTGACATTGCTGTTACTGGTGACGACAAAGCCTGTTAGACAAACAACAGTGGTCAATCCTGGTCTCCCTTGGAACATTGGGAGACGGAGCTGGAGGGTCCCCACCTGGTGGCCACAGAAGGCAGAGAAGCCCTGGGAAGATCAGGACTGAATTGAGAACCCTCCGTGCCGCGCTGTTCTCCCCGGAGCACCAGGAGCCTGAGGAGGGGCAGGCAGCAGAGTCAGTCAGTCACATCATATTTCAGGAACAGCGTGTAGCTGCTTGTTAGCAGAGATCTGCTTTCCAATGGCAAATAATAAAATTATGCTTTTTGTGCGGCTAATGAAATGCAAATTGAAGCTGGATGCGCATTAATGCAAAGAGTTGAATATCCATTTAATCAGCTCCTCCCTGCAGGGGCCAATGATAAAAATGACAGAGGAATTGCATTGCTAATTCCAGGCCTGTCACATCGTATATGCCCTTACCTTGTAAACCCACTACTCCTGGGGTTGCTGCCTGCCTGCCAGGCCCAAAGGGTCGCTATCAGGGTTCTGGAGCCCGGGAATCCCTGGGGAGGGAGGCAGGGGGTGCCGCCAGTTGCCTGTACGAAGAAAGCACAGTGAATCCCATCTGGTCTTTCCCACAGTCCCAGAATAAATGCCGCCACCTCCTCCACCATCCGCACACAACAGCCTCTCTCCTAGGTGAGGGCAGGGGCAGTCAGACCATCCCTTCCTGAGAAAGGAAGAAGAGGTGAGGGGTCTGCTCAGAGCTTACAGAGAGTGACGGTTCCTCTGTGCAGGTGCTGTGATAAGTCCCCGTCAGCATCACTGATTCAGCGAGCACCTTTGAGGGAGGTCCAATTCTCCTGGTTCCAAATGACAACGTCGAGGCTGAGTGGTGGGTGTCTGCTGTGGGGCACGCAGCTGAATGTGGACTTGGAACTAGACGACAGGCTGGGAGAACCATATGCTCACGCCCCAGAGCACCGTCTCCTCTGGGGAAATGGCCGGGCTGATCACCCACTGCCAGCCCCCAGCCCCAGAAACACACCACAGAGTGTGTGCTGGCAGGAGAGAACTTAGCCTAAGCAGGCAAGGGTCTGGTAAGACATTTAGGGCTCGTCAGACCCTGGGAGCCACCTGCCCCATGTGCGTGGTGGAGAATGTGAATGTGACCCACCCCATTTGGGGGGAGCAGAGGGTAATCGGGCCAGCACGCCGGGTCGGCCCCCGAGACAGGCGGTCAATGTTGGGAGACCCCAGGGCTCCAGGACCCTCCAGGAGAGGGTTGCAGATCAGTCCCAGAGGACAGCCAGTCTCAGAGGCAGGGGGAGTCCCTCTACCACAGTCTGTCTCCGCTTTGATGCCAGAGACGCCAAGAGGGACCAGAACAGACGCAAGCCTCTGGTTTCTCCCTCGCTGTCAGCGGGTGTGGACAGCTGGAGCGGCTTGGGTGGGCAGCGCAGGCATGTCCACATGACAGTATGATAAGGGGGTCCTGAGCCCTCCAGCAGCAGGGTGGATGGGCAGGCAGACTTGCTGATGAGCCCTGGAGTGACAGCCTGTGTGGGAATTCTGAGGGAGCCAGAAGGTCCCTTCCAAGCCTGCAGCACCGTGGGCAAGAGTCCCAGTGCCGAGGTCTGGTGGATGTGGGTGAGGCTCCAGCTCCCAGCTCTGCTATAAACAAGGACCCTGGCATGTCCCCCAGTTCTAGAGTCTGCTGCCCCCCCCCCGAGCCCCCTCTCAGTCCAACTGTGTGGTGCCCCTGGCCACCCTCCTCACTGCCCTGAGGGAGCCCCATCAGGGCCACTGCAGGCTCACTCGACTGAGCCCCAGCAGACACAGCCCTTTCAAAGGGGTTCTCAGTGTCCCCGCTTCACCGCCTGGACACCGGCCACGGAGCCCGCCAGGAGCGTGATGTGTTGACTCAGAGATCCATGCTCTGTCACGCTGGCCCGCCCACGGCAGCAGGGAGCAAGGACACGCAGTCCCACTCAAAGGCCTCGGGAGTTCATCTGGGGTGACTGTCTCTGGGAAGGAGGCTGTCACACACGAGGCGCAGAACCCCGCCACGTCAGGCCCAGCTGAAACCCCAAACACAGAGCCAGCACCCTGGGTGTCTGTCAGCATGAGAAGCAGAGCAATGAAGAACTGTCTGTGGCGGTTTTGGTGGAAACACATCAGCAAGGACCCCCCCAGAGGCAGGAGCCAGTGGAAGCTTCCTGGAGCGGCAAGGAGGAACAGGCAAATGTGGGCAGGCTGCTGGGCGGACTAGGTTTCCAGTCTGCAGCATTTGATTCTAGTTTCAAATTTGAATATGCAACACCCCAATCTTCAGATTGTGAGCCAGAGGGTTGGGCCTCACCCAGCAGTGCTCAGGGCTTACTCAAGGCTCTGTGCTCATTGCTGGCGGGGCTCAGGGGACCCTATGGGGTGCCAGGGATGGACCCCAGCTATAGCACATACAAGGTATGGGTCTTCACCCTTCTACTATCTCTCAGCCCAATTCTTCAAAGTGCTAGGTAACAGTTTTTTAACTCAAAAATATCACCCAGGGCTGGAGTGATAGCACAGCGGGTAGGGTGTTTGCCTTGCACGCGGCCAACCTGGGTTCGATTCCCAGCATCCCATATGGTCCCCTGCGCACCACCAGGAGTAATTTCTGCGTGCAGAGCCAGGAGTAACCCCTGTGCATCGCCGGGTATGACCCCCCCCCCAAAAAAAAAACAGATGCCTTTTCACACACATTAGTCTATCCGACTGGCCAATACAACAACAATAATAATAAAATAATAATAGAATAATACAATAGGACCATGAGGAAGGAGCCTGAGAGTTACCACATGAGGTAAGACACTTGCCTGCATGTGGCTGACCTGGATTCAATCCCCAGAGTGGCATAGGGACCACTGAGTCCCACCAGGAATGATCCCTGAGCATAGAGCCACGAGTGAGCACAAGGCACTGCTGGGTGCAGCCAAAAATCCAAGACAAAAACAAGCCCTAAGGGACACCTTTCCAGCGAAGAGGCTGGAAGCAGAAGGGATTGGTCTGAGATCAGGCCCACCCCGCCTGCCCCTCACTCCACCTACTGTGGCTCTCAGCTCATTGCCCAGCATGGTCAGGGGCCTCACGGTCTCAACAAATAAGAGGACATCGACCCCTCCAGATACCAGACCCAGGGGCAGGGCGGGGCAAACACACTTTCCTGGAAAAGGAGGGAAAGGGAACAACAGCACCACCTCAGTTCCTGCAAGGCTGGGACACAGGAAGAGACCTTTGGGAGGGTGGGAGAGGTCAGGCCCTGTGCATGCAGTCACCCTGAACCCCACCTTCCGGAGGAGTGAGTCTGGCCTGCGTTCCTGCTGTCACCCCTTTCTATAACCCCTCCATCTCCTTTAGCACAAACAAGCCCAACATAACTTCCAAAATCTCCACCCAGGAAGTGAGGTGTTTGAGGCCAGGCTCAGGCTCTAAGGTAGGTCCTCGTCCATGGAGGCCTGACGGCATCACCTTTTCCCTCAGAGCCCCCCTCACCCTCTGTGGATGCACCAACCTGGCTGCTCACTGGAGCCAGCCTCAGCCTCCTCATTCCTGGATCTCATCACCAGGAGAGAGGAGGACGCTGCATCCCCAAACTCTGCCTGGACCTGCCCCGTTCCCTCCCACCCAGACTTCCATCCTGAGCAGAGTGGGCAAATGCCGAGCCCCCTCGCGATGCTGCATCTGAGCGTGCTTTGTTGTTGATGTGCCAAGAGAGGCCACGAGACAGGTGGGAGTGGGGCTGTGGAGCGAGGCCTGAGGGGAGGCAACAAAGGCACTCAGCCTTTGGAGTGACGACTTCCCTTCCAAAACTCGGATGCCTGCCCAGGACGGGGCTCCCAACATGAAGCTCGGGCATACTAGTGAAGGGAGAGGGTGACCCTGGGCTCTCCCGGGAAAGGCTCCTGGATGGTAGGAGGAAGAGACTGCCACTCACCAGGCAGACTAGTGGAAAGGAAACTTCCAGAAACAGAGAAGCATTTCTCAGCCCCTGTGATCACTCAAACACAGGCCTACGTACAACACGGCCCAATAGGAGTTCCTGCAGGGATGGAAAAGTGCACTGGCGAGGTGCGGCCGTCGGCCGCGTGAAGTGCTCACTCACATGTGTTTAAAGTGTTCACTCCTGCACAGTCAAATAGTCAGGGTGTCTGCGAGCGACTGAGCCGGACGGGGTGACTGAAGTCTCCCAAGGAGAAGCTGGCAGAACCATTAGTCACTTGTTGGCTAAGTCAGAAGAAGAAGAAATCTCTGAGGAGCGAGGCTGTCGAGGCAAAACTGGTCCCGGATAGACTTTGAGCTGTCAGTGAACTCCTCGGCACCCACAGTAGGGGTCAAGCCTACCTCAGGCCAAACACCGAACACCTGGTTTCCCGGACACCATGGACAGGGGCGCCCTCTGAAATCACCACTCAGCTGAGTTTGGGGTGGCCTGGATTATCTTTGTTTGGGGCTGTTTGTTTTGAATGGTGTCATTATTTTATTTTTAAATTACCTATAATGCACCCTTTAAAAATTTCCTAATTACAGATAGGATAAATACATAATTGCAGACTTTTAAAAAGCACATATTATTTTCTCAATACTCCATAATTACGGTCTTTTCCATGAAATGTATTATTTCCTGGATGGTCCATAATCGCTCCTTTGAAGCGAATGGGGAAGGCCAAATTGTTCCTCGGATTCAGTTCACAGGTCACTGTCCCATCCCATCAGGCAGCTGACAAGCCTCCAGGGCTGCCTGCCAGGGCCCAGAGGCTTATGGGAAATGCCAGGCCAGGTCCCTGCAGGGCGGAGCATGGCCACCCCACCCGTGCTTGCTGAGGGGCTTGGTGTAGGGTCTCTCCGGTTTCTCTTTAGAACCTTCTGTGATAGCCAGATGACTTAGTGGTTTTGAGTTCAGGGTTGGACTTGACAGACTTCTGTGTGCCCTGGCACTGCGACAGACTAACGCTGGCAACTTAGATAAGAGTCTTCATTTGGGTTCCAGTCAAAGCAGTCCCCGAGCCCAGGATTTGGGCTAAGTGACCCCAGGAAGTTCAGGTAGCAGTAGAGAACGGTGAGTGCGCAAAGAGAGAAGAGCTACGTATGAGCGTGCATGTATGAGAGGTTCCCGGTGACCTTAGTGACTGTGAAGCAAACCTCAGGATTATCCCATGCAGGGTAAGAGAGAGAACTGAAGTGGCAGAGCATATGCACGACATGAGCAAGATTTTTGAGTTCGCTCCCTGGCACTGCATGGGGCCCTGAGCACCGCCCACTGGGTGTATCACAGCCGTGCAAGCCAACTCCGATGGGGGTGGACCCTAGTCAAAATGCCATGGGTCCTCTGGGGCCTGAGGAAGCGGTGGGTGTTTATTTCCAAGGTCCTGAGCATTTTCACTGCACACACTGATCCGCGCTGCCCTGTTCTGCCCTGTGCCCGGGGCAGAACACACACAGCCACCAACACACACAGCTGTGTCCACTCTGGCTGTCAGTGACCACCCAACACCAAAGGCTCCACTTTATTTCTTCTCTTTCTTGTTGGCTTGACATTAGTTTATAATATTGTAGCATTTCAGGGGTATAACTTAACTCCTCTATAACTGGAGAAGAGTTGTTAGGCCACCCCCCCAGCCTCATTCCCCCCACAAGACACACACACACACACACACACACACACACACACACACACACCGCCCATTCCGTTGCCATCACCTCTGTCCTTCCATGAACCACCACCGTTTTCTCAAGACTAGTAATTCACTCTGTTCTTCTTCGGCCAGGTTGTTGCCTTTCAGATTTCAAATTCCATGTATGAGCGACACCATCCACTTATTGTCTTTCACTTCCTTACTATCTCGCTTAGCCTAACCATCTCAAGTCCTGTCCATCTGCTTCCCAAAAGACACAGTCTCATCTTCTTAAATGATGGGGCAGCATTTCAGAAGTCCAGATCTGCATTGCATTTGCCAGCCACCTGTTGATGGGTGTTTCTGGTTGACTGCAGATTTCGGCTATTGTGAAAAATGAGCAGGAGAGTGGAATTAAGAGCTCGGGTGTCCTTGATTAGGCGTTTTGCTGGGTCATAGGGTATTTCTGTTTTTATATTTTTCTAAGGATTCCATTTTCTAAGGATTCCACACCGTTTTCCACTGAGGCTACCAATTTACATTCGCTTTGCTTCTATATGCTTCTAAATTAAAAAAAGCCATAGACCAGCTTTCCTTTTCCTCACCAACCTTTTTTTTCCTCTGTTTCCTGTCTTTTCTGATACATGCCAGGGGGAGGTGATATCTGAATGTGGCTTTGATTTTCCCCATGATGTGATTCTAATCCCCAATACTAAGCATTTTCCTGCTAATAAATGATATTGACACTTTTTTCAGGTGTCTGTGGACCATCTGGACAGTCTTCTTGGCAGAGTGCCTCACCAGGTTAAAACATCCTTCTTAATCGCTCTCTGCTTCTGCTCCTCATTTGCTAATGAAGACCAAATAGTGTTGACTTCTGGGATTGCAGGAAAAAACAGTGCAGTTAGGTACGTGGAAGTTCTCTGAAGTGGAAGTGGCTGTGGGCAGGCCCTAGTCAGCCTTTATTAAAGCTGCTGTCCAGCCTCCATTTGCCCTGTTCTGGGAAGCGTGGAGAGCAGCAGGTTCCACATCACAGAGGCTTGTGGACTAGTGTCAAGTTTTCTCAGGACATGCAAACACCAAGCTTGATGGCAGATCCTTTACTTGCTTTGCTTCTATATGGGTTACCCCAAGACAGACCCTGCTGACCTATTCATCATTCTACACACCTTATTGTTGTTGTTATTTTGGTTTGGGGGGGCCGCACCTGTGGTACTAAGGGCTTAGTCCTGTCTATGAGCTCAGTATCACTCCTAGAGGGTTTGGAAGACCATAAGGGGCGCCAGGGATCAAGCCTGGGTCAGCTGCAAACAAGGCAAGCACCCTACCCACTGTATGGTCTCTCTGGTCCTTCACCCACCTTCTTCTCCTCTTGGGTCCCTCACATTGGTCAAAGAATGAGAACGATGAATCTGAGTTAGACTCAACCACCAGAATTCCATTCTCCTCTCCACTGTGGGTGGTATAGGCCTTTGCTGCATTTTTCAGCCCAAGAAATGTTGGGACAATCATTTCGGAAAGCGTTTCTCTTTCCAAACTTATCTAAATTCTCTCTTCTTGCTCTGCACAGTGGTGTGTGAAGAGTGACTGTTGGCCCAGCTGGCACCGAGAGTACCAACCCAGGCCCAGTCAGGGTTTGAGCTGGCAAAGGGGTGAAGTAAGGCTCTGAGAAAGCCCCGGAGTCTTTCCACTCACCAGCCCGTAGCCAGCACCAAGGCAGCACCCACCGAATGCCAGGCGGGTTCTAAATACTGGGGAAGGCATTTAGAGAAGTAAAAAGGAGACCCCAAAAATGAAGTAACTGGGTCAGTGCAATAGTGCAGCAGATAGGGGGACCCTTAGGGGGCCAGTTCCATCCCTAGCATCCCCTGTGGTGCCCTGAGCATTGCTGGAAGCAATTCCTAAGTGCAGAGCCAAGAATAACCTCTGAGCATTGTGGGGTGCAGCCCCCAAACAAAAACCAACCATATATTTGATCATTGTATAATTGAAACCCAAGCACAAAAATTTGTAAGTCTACAACTGTACCTCATAGTGTCTCACTAATAAAATATTTAAAAAAAAAAAAACACCATAGAACAAAGATGGAGTAACTGGCTTGGGGTCATCTTGTTAATCATTAGCAGGCCAAGCAGTGGTCCTGTAGCCCACACCACACACACACACACACACACACACACACACACACACACCTGCCCCCGCACTCTTTCTGCTTCTAGGAGACCTTACTTGTACTCTACCATGTTATGTGCAAAACAAAAGTTCCTATTCTTGGAAGCCATTCTGACTTGATTCTTTTGAGAGTGCAGCTGAGAGGTCAGAGCAATAGGACAGTGGGTAGGGCACTTGCCTTGCACACAATGAACCCACGTTCGATTCCCAGCACCCCAAGCACTTCCTGAGGGAAGAACCAGTAGTAACCCCTAAGCATCACAAGGTATGCCCCCTGTCCCCACTGCAAAAAAAAAAAAAAAAATCCTGCATACCTCTCATTGGCATGAGAAAGAAAAGGACCAGAAACACAAGATTTAAGGTTAAAGGAGACAGAGTGTCCCCAAGCGTATCCGGCCAGTGTCCTGTGGGCATGTACCCTGGGCCCTACTGGCACAACCCTCCCTTGGCCATAGTACTGTGAGGGATAAAGCACCACTGCCCCCAGTTTTGCTATGAGCCAAAGTCTGTGCTCAGCACCTCTGAGATCACCTCACTTAACCCTTCAGACAGCACCTCCAGGTGCAGGCAGCCCTGACTTACAGATGAGAACTGTGCAATGATGCTTACTAGCACGGAGGGACTGCAGCCCGGGCCAGCCTTCGAGGCCTTCTCTTCCTACAGTCCTGTAAGGTTAGCACACTGGCCAATGAGGAACTCCCGGGCCCGCAGAAGCTAAGTATCATGACCAGGGACAGAGATGATAAGGAACATCACGGTTCAAGTTCAACCTCCCTGACATTGAGCAGAGGGAACATGAGCTGCTCAGGAAACCAGCCAGCACCGGGTCAGGAGGGGCCCTCCAGCTGCCAGGAGGAGGAGAGGAAGTTGCTCTGAGTGACAGAGCCCCAGCCTTTGAGCCTTCGGGGAAGGGTGACCCCCCAAAACCAAAAGTTTAGTTTAGCTGGGGGAAGATTCTTGCCTGTAGTCAGCATGTTTCCAAGATTCTAGAATTCTGTACCCCTGGGTCCAAACCGCCTCCAAAGTTGTGAAGACCTGGTAGCTTGTGTTGCTTCTTTAAGCTAGGTGGAGGCCACCAAAGGAGCACTAGAACAGGAGTCCCTTGGCCTGGGATTTGCCACTGTGCCATTCACTGACTGTAGATCATTCAGTGCTCCTTACCGGCCTAGGGAACAGTGCCTGGCAGGGCTTTCTCAGGAACAATGTGGCACAAGAATGAGCTCGTACCTCTGGGAGCTTACCGTTCAATCTGTAGCCCAAGGGATTTCCCCAGAAATACACCTCTGGTTGCCAGCTTCCCAGCCCAGTCATCAAGCTTGGGAACTGTCATTGGTGCCACTCAGGCTGGCAGTCACCTTCAACTTGGCAACTGCCCTGCAGCACTCTGGGAGCCTCAGTTTCCTCCTCTGTAAAATGGGAATATGAACAAATAATCCCAATGGTCCTTTCCAGCCGGAGACTGCTGAAGGCCTAGGAAATCCTGCCATGGGGGTGGGGGATGCTCTCCCCTGGCCTCTGAGTGGCTCCTCCAGGTAGCAGGGAGTCATGAGGACCCCCTGGGCTGTCAAGAAGCTGAGTCTAGGGATCTGCCTTCTCCTGCATCCTATCCCCATCAGAAAGGGACCCTGCACCCGGAGAGGGACATGGTGGCCAGCCCCTCTCCCAGGGGTGGGATCACGGCGTGGGGTCATGAGTCTGGAAGACGGTGAGAGGTTAAAGGACTGTAATTCACAGGGATGCAGCTGGTCCCGGGAAGGGCCACTTTATCCCCTTTGTCCCTCTCCCTCTGGGAAGGGCAGCAGGCCTGGGGACAGTGACAGGGCCTGCTCTGATGCCTGGACAGAGGTGACTTGTCTCCCACGCCCCCCCACCCCAGAGCAGGACTCAGCAGGGCGGATAGAGGACAGAGGGGTTCCGGGCAGAGCTGCATCAGCACTCGGGAAGGGCAGTGCTGGCATGGGGACATCAAGCACAGCCCTGTGTCCTGAGACCAGCCGATGCCCAGGAAAGTGGCCGGGAAGTGCATGGGCTGCCTGCCAGTGGGGGGCGCGCTCCCTCCCACACAGCCGGATCAGGGCACCCACCCCACCCCAACCTGCAGGGAACCCCTGGAAGCTTGACCCATCTTGATGGGGCTCCCCCAGGCTGCAGGCAGGAGGACCGGGGGAGCAGAGGTGACCCCAGCCTGGCCCGCATGTCCCTCAGGAGCTCTCCATGCCCCTGTTTCCTCCCTGGGCTCCCCAGGTCAGCAGGGACGGAGGCTGTCCCATGAGGTACTGGTGGGCCAGCTGTAAGAGTCGGCAAGTGGGCGTCCGAGGCCTTGGACATGCTGTCCAGGGTCTGTCTCTCCCCAGATCAGTTTCCGGTCAGCCCCACCAAGGTGGCCCCTTTGGAGACGGGTGTCCCCAGGAGCAGTCTGGGTGCCACGAGAGGCGAGGACAGCCTCCACAAAGTCCCATGCAAATGCACAGCAGGGCCAAGCTGGATAGGAGGAACCGAGCCCCGAGTACCCTCAAACCACAGCACCAGCCCCCTTCCCAGGCATGGACAGAGCAGTGCACAGAACCAGCACCCAGTCACCTTTCCAACCGCCCCTAGTTCTCAGCTCGCTCCTCCCCCAGGGAGCACCCTGGCCCCAGGTCTGCCGCTTCCCTTCCTCCCAGGCAGCCGCTGGGTGAGTCCATGCGGCCCTGGTTCCACCAAGCAGAGGCGGAGGCCAGGAACTCTCACACCGGGGCAGTGTATCTGTGGCACATACACAGACACCCTGGCTTCTAGGGGTCCCATAACATGACAGCCCCAGGGCCGTCCAGGGTCCAGGCCTGATGGGAGATTCTCCCACAGCTACCCCCCCCCCCCCCCGCCTCCGGGCTTTCAGCCAGATGCCTTTCACTAGTCCTTCCTCTGTACATCAACTGTTTCCATGACAAGGCAGCCTGACTGACAGACGCACTGGGGACACTGTTAGAATGACAACCAGGCACCCGGGCTTCTCCAGACTCAGCCATCCTGGATTCGGAGGCAGGGGAAGAGCAAGCCGACCCTGGGGAGGGCTTGGAGAAGGATAAGTGGGGTGGGGATCTGGCCCATCATAGAGCATTAACCTGTTCTACTGAAAGGAAGCCACGGCCTGCCTTCTGGGGACCCCCAGTCCTGGGGGTGGGAAACAGGACTACAGACAGCAGCACAACGCAGGGTGACCATGGAGGCAGTGGCCGCGGGACACTCCGGAGACAGGAGCATTTTGGAGGCCAGGAGGGCTTCCTGGAGGAAGGATGCCTGAGGTTGGCAGCATGAAAAAGCAGAGAGAGAGAGCATAAGGCAAATGGGTCCCAGTCCCAGCCGGCTGGCCTGGAGCCAGTCTCGAGTACTTCCGGGCTCTGCAGCTGGAAAGCAGAGCTAGAGAGGGGCAGGCTTCTCACTGAGTTCTCCATGCCTGTCCCCAGCTAATGGAAAATAAAAACGTGTCCACTTGAGCACACAAAGATGCGTGTGCCTGTGCACGTGCTCTTGAACATGTCCCTGGGAAGAGGATGGGTGAGAAGGGCCACTTGCCGCGCGTGAGTGATGGATGAGGCTCCAGAAGCAGCACCAGGCTCCATCCTCAAGGTCGGAGCCTCGGAAAGGCCCTGTCCAGCCCCAAGCAAGCAAGGATCATGGACCCTTCTGGCTGCTCTCCAAGGGAAAGATGACCAGGTCGGGGAGTGGGCAGTTTGGGAGACAGACTCCTGAGCTTCCTGACTGCATAAGTAACGTGGACAGAATCTTTTCCTCTCTCTGACCTAGGCTTCTTCGACTGCACGTTGAGGAGTTTCACCAGTAGCCAGGGGCTGTCATCCACAAGACTGGCTTTCATCATGTGCAGCGGCTATCTGGAGCGCTCTGATGAGGGGCCCCAGGCTCGGCAGAGACCAGTCGATTAGTGATGTCTGTGTGGGCAAAGGTGGGCACGCAGGGGGAACGTGCATGTCCTGCTGCCCTCCGTTGCCTCTTGAACCCCAATATATTGTGTCCCTGGCCTGACTTCTCAGATTGAAGCAAGGCCCAGCCACCAGCGGTGATGTGCTGGGACCAACCTGTAGCCAAGTTTCAGAGCCAATTAGACTGTCCTTCCTCACTCCATGTGATACCCTAGCTCGAAACTGGCCACTACTCCAGTTCAGGGTATGCTCCCCCGAAGGACGGTCATTAAGCACGCACTAGCAGGCTCCTGGCCCTGGCTCATGGCAGAGAATAGAACTGCAGGGCAAGGAGATGCAGGCAAACCATCCAGTCCCGAGACCATGGGGAACCCGTCCCATGGCAAAGGGCAGAGTAGAGGGCGCGGGAGTGGGGCCACCTGATCAGAGCCTCATTATGCTGTGGCCCACGCCTCTTCCCCCACTAAACCCTCGGTCTCAACCAGCCCCCTCCTCTCTCTGCTCCCACCCACCTGTCCCTCCTGTGCCCACCATCTTTCTCGTCCAGCCCAGGGGTCAGCTGCTGCTCAGTCAGGCCTTATTTGAATCCTACACCTTGGCAGACCAGCTCCCACATAAACGGGTTCAGGGGGACACCTCTATGCAGGCCACGCTCCCGGGTCCTCTTGCCATTGGTCTCTGGCTGCTGTGCTCAGAGGGGCCTGCTCCCTACTTCCAGCTCTCATCTCCCTCTCCATTAGCTGCTTCTGGGATACAAACTCTTGAAGAGGCTTCTCCACCGACAGCTTACAATTCGGTAATGCGCATGCACGAGACCTGGGCTTGAAGCCGGCACCTGGGAAAAACCTGCATCTGCTCTTGGGCCCCATGGTCAGGGCTTAACCAGGTCTGGTCAGGAGACAGCCAGCCAGGGACCAGCCAGCCGTGGCATCCTGCTCAGTCCGGGACAGAGGCCCCAGGCCACAATCATCAACCCAGCCAGACTCTCGTTCCCCCAGAGGGTAAGAGGGAGGCTCAGAGCCACACAGGCAGGCCTGCCTGGCGGCAGCAGACCTAGACCCACTGCCTCGGTGTCCCCTTCCTCGAGAGAGGGCACGCAATGTACCCAGAGTTCCAGCGTGACCCCGCAGCAGAGAGGGACAGACCTGGGTCCCAGGAGCCAGGCCCACCCCACCAGCACACCAGCGTCTCCTTGACTTCCCTTAGGGGTCCACATCATCTCTCCCTTTCAAGAGTCAGCCACAGGAAGCCGAGGGGGTCACAAGCCGCTCCCCCTGCCCAGCCTGTGGAGCGCCGCCCCCACCAGGGACAAGGCCTGGATGATTCCTCCGGCGCCGTCGCCTCCCGGCTCGCTCTCCTCGGGCCGCTGCTTAGCATGCACGGAGAGCTCGGTGCGGAGCGTATAGATTTCTCTTTGTCTTTGGTGGTAATTATTAGCTGTCTCGCGGGTGAGTGCAGGCAGAAACAAAGGCAGCAAGGGTTGTAAAACCTTTTATCTCCATCAGGCCGCATTATTTGATAAGGTGCTAAGCTAATAGCAACGCATGTCAAATTGTGTTTAGACAGATCGAGGGGCTGGGATGGAGGGTATATTTGTCTCCAGAAACCTGCACCTGGAACAAGAAGAAAGGCGGCAAGGCGGCTGGCGTGCGCCCGCAGCCCCATGCAGAATGCAGCCAGCCCAGGCTCAGGCGCCTGGCACTGGGGTTCCTGGAAAGCAGGTGGAACGGGAGGCGTGTCAGGGGAAGAAAAGTCCAAGGCAGACACTCTCCGCTCAGGTCTTTGGCTTGGAGCTTGAAGCAAAGGTAGGATTCAGATCTAGGACCACCCCCTCCCCGCCCCCAGCAGTTTCTGAGCCGGAGATCACAATTCAAGCATTATGAAGCCCTGGCCCATAGGATGTGGCATAGACCATAGAGAATAAGTGCAGAATCAGGTGCTGCGTCAATAAAGGGGCAGAGAAATCAAGGAAGTCTTCTTGGAGAAGGAAGGGTGTAAATGTGAGATAAGAAGGGTTTTAAGCAAGAATCTGGAAAGATACATCTCTAACTACCGGCTTGAAACTCCTCTCTATGGGGGTGAAGACTCCCGGATGCACGTGTCAAGCGCTTTGTCTGGCCTGCCAGGACCCTCTCCCACCTCACCCAGAGATGCCCAAGCATGCTCACAGTTGCCCCTCTGCTACAGCACATGGAGAAGGGACTGGGGAGGGGGTCGGGGGCGTGCAGTTGCCCACCCAGCAGAGCCTTAGGAAACTGCCTATCCCTGGAATCAACATAATGACTAGGAACAGCTTCTAGGGAGATAATTAAGAAGACACACAGGGATGTCTGCCACAGACCTTTTCATAATAACAACCCAAAAAAATTATGGAAAAAAAAACTTTAATGTCCAACAATGCTGGCTGGATTAAGAGAAATATTTGGGAGAGTCACAGGAAGTCATTAAAAATGTGACCACTGCGGGGTCAGAAAGATAGTACAGTGAGGAAGTCACTTGCCTTGCACACAGCCAACTCCGGCTTGGCCAACCCTGGCACTCCACATGATCCCCTGACCACAGCAGCCAGGAAGGATTCCTGAGCTCAGAGCCAGGAGCAAGCCCTGAGCACTTGCTGATATATGTGTGTGGCAGTGGAGAACCAAGTGATCACTGAAGTGGGAAGCAGCTCAAGGGCAAGGTCCTGGCACAGAGAGGCCAACCTCCACACCCCTGGGCCTCAGTGCCACTGGGCATGACCTCTATTTAGAAAAAAGTAATCATCAATCTTACTTAGGGTTCTCCAGGCCTGGAGCTGAAAGACCGGGAACACACCAGAGGTAAAGGCAGATGGATGGAGAGGTGCTCAGTTACGCCTGCATCTTGTCACCTATTCCCATAGTGGGAGGTGGCACCCAGTTCCTCTGGGTAAACTCTGCCCAGCGGGGCAGGAGCTGCTGCTGGCCTCTGGTTCCCACCCTGGTGCAGCCCACCAGCCTTCCGCACTGAGGGACAGGCCACAGGCCACAAAGGGCCAGTGCAGGATGGGACCAGACGAGCCGAGCATTATGGAGCAGGACTTCTCCGTCTGTCTGGTGGGTATCGGGACCCTCTGCCCTCTGATTGGGAAAGCCAGGCCATGAGCACCAGCTTGTTGCTTTCTTCAAGATGCCCCTTGGCACGGAAGCCTGTGCCAGAAACTTTCTTTGGCTTTCTCCCCACCCCCCCCACCCCCGGCACATGATGTCTGGCAGTGGCCTCCTGGCCTCTGTGCTGCCCAAAGCTTACTCTGGGAAATGGAAAGTGGAGAGGGTAGGACCCTAGGGCCACTGGGGCAAGGTGTCCCCATTTCCTTTCTTTTTCAATTTGGTTTTGAAGTCACACTCAGCGGTGCTCAGGACTTACTCTTGGCTCTGTACTCAGGATCACTCCTGGCAGGGCTCACGGGACCATATGGGACGCCGGGAATAGAATCTGGGTCAGCCACATGCAAGGCAAGCGCCCTCCCCACTGTGCTCTCTGTCTCTGGCCCCATGCCCATTTTCTTAACGGATGCAAAGCATGACCAGCAATTTTTTTCTTCTCAACTTTGATCCATGAAGAGCATTCTCACCCATGGAGAGGAAGTTCAAGAGCACTGAAGGCAGCATTATAAGAGAAAAGGAGAAAGTGGGGGAGGGCAATTGGAAAGCCCCTCACGAGGGGCATGGCGAGATAACCACAAGGTTCTTGCCCAGGGATTCCCCCAGCATGGCACTCTACACGCGGCACCGTCAGAAAACACCCAGACCGACGGTTAGGTGGCCCAAAGTGCCAAACAATACCTACAGTGTGATACCGTTTCTGTGGAAGGCAAACAAAAATCAGTCAAACGCTCTAAAACTAAGACCATGGATCTCTGTAGGTACAGAGATGAATGTGTGTGCTGAGAGAAAGATGGGGAACGGCCCCTGCCCGAGCAGCACCAGACCAGCAGGAAGCTGAGGAGTGCCAGGGCCGGAGCGGGCAGCTGGCCTCTGCGGTTCGCATGCTTCTCACAAAATGCCTCCCTCCATGCTACGAGCGACAGGAAGAACACAATGATGCTGTAAAGAACTGAAAGGGGGAGCCTGGCAGTAAAGCTCACCACCAAAATACCCAAAATATCCCAGGGCTGATACCCGAGTGCTAACATGGGGTGTTTTTCATTGTCTTCCCTTTGCTTCTCCGTATTTTTCAATTTTCTACGAGAGCACACATGTTTCTGCAATAAGAAGGGAGACATCTAAGGTGGATTTTAATTACATACCCACTGTCCCCCTCTTTCCACCTGGGTCTGTGCCCTGGTTTGCATTCCTGGCACCCTCCCGACTCTGGGAACGACCACACAATGTTCAGCATGGAACACTCCGGGGCAGAAGTTGCCCTGTGCCTCCGGCCAAGACAGCCCCGACTATTTCATTTCCTTGCTGCAGGAGCCCAGGACGCCCCCTGCCTCCTTGCCATGAGCCCGTCAGGTCACAGAAACAGCCAGATCCTGAGTGCTCCCAGTCCCAGCATGCCCAGGAGTGCCCTGGAGTCCCCCGTGTCCCCAGCCAGGCTCCTCTGAGCAGCGGGAGGGACACAAACCCAACACGTGAGTAAAGACCAGCTGGAGAAACCATCTCCCGCCAAGCAGGCTCTGAGTGCCAGATTTTCCACTCTATTTCTCAGTAGCCTGCTCCGCACAGGCTGGTGCTAAAAATAACGGTGGCACATGAGTGGGTGGGTGGGGGCAGGAGCCAAGGGGGCCACCTCGTGCGAACAGCTGTTTCAGCTGGGCAGGACCTACCTCTCCCTTCCCCGACCCCAACCACTCCTCCCCCACGCTCACTCTGCAGCCCCCAACTCTCCTCCCGGGACCCTGCTCCTGCAGGCAGCAGGGGGAGACCCCCAAGAAGACATTTCTTCTCCCTGTGGGAGAAACTTGGTCACCCCTTTTAAATCCTAAAGGATAGCAAAGAAGGTTCCGAGGGGCCAGAGCGGCAGCACAGAGGGGAGGGCACTTGCCTTGCACGTGGCCAATCTGGGTTTGATCCCTGGGCACCACCTGGAGTGAGCCCTGAGCACAAAGCCAGGAGTAAGCCCTGAGCACCATGGTGTGGTCCCAAAACAAACCGAAAGAGCCGCTAAGTCTTAGGATCTGTCCTTACAATCAAATGCCAGATGGGTCTTTGATACTGTGTCCAGCAAGAACCTCTGTTCCCCACGGCACCACATCCCTGAGCTCTCCTCACCAGGATGGGGAGAGGCGGGCATTGTTCCCATGGCCAGTGAGGCTGGACAGAGGGCTGGGTGACACTTCAGCCATGTCCTCAAGGGTGATGCCAGGTCCTTGTCACCTCCCCCAGGGCTGCGTAGCCATCTGTGCCTCTGTGCCCGGGGCGTCAGGACCAGGGAGGCCACAAGGCTGGCCCCAGAGCACGCATGCCTCCACTTTCTGCAGGGTTTCCACCGAGGGAATGCCCAGGACCCAGACTCTAGGTCAATCCATCCCAGAGGCAGACATGGCATAGGCGTAAGGTGTCCTTGGCAGAGGGGACAGGCAGGTCCACGCCAGAATGGGGATGGGTCCTGTGGACATAGGCCACCAGGGAAGCACTGGAATTGAGCAAGAGGAAATAAGGTGTGCTGGAGAGGCAGCATGATCTGTCTGTGGAAGTGAAGTCTGGGGCCATGCACAGCCATGGGAAGGGTGTCATCTGCCTTGCACAGGGCTGACCCGGGTTCGGTCCCCGGCACCCCACACAGTCCCACCCAGAACCCGCCAGGAGGGATCCCTGAGTGCAGAGCCATGAGGAAGGCTGAGCACCACTGGGGATGGCCCTAAAAACCAAAAGATCAAAAAGTCTGTTTCAGTTCTTAGGCCACATTTATTTTTGTTGTTGTCTTGGGGGTTGGGGTCACACTCAGTGATGCTCGGGGGTTACTCCAAGCTCTGCACTCAGGAATTCTGGTGATGCTTGAGGAACCATCTGGAATGCTGGGGGTTGAGCCCGATTGGCCACAAGCAAACACAGTACCTGCTGTACCATTGCTCCGGCCCTCGGTCACAAAACAGACGTTACAAGTGATTTTGTGAAGGGGCTGGGATGTGACTCAGCACTGGTCACACGTCTCCACTCAGGCCACGTGACCACCATCACCAGAGGTCAGTGCTCACCAAAGCAGGAGCTAGAGACAGAGGCTGGGGAGCAGGGAGGGCCTAGGAATCACCGTGGGGCTCCAGGACTTGTCCTTGGGCCACACCGGACACTTGCCATCAGCCTCATCTGAAAGTGTGGTCCCAACAACACCCAAAAGGAGAGAGAGAACACAGGGGATTGCCATGCCACAGAGACAGGGGGGGATGGGGGGATGGGGGTGGGGGGATATTATCCATGGTGGTGGAAAATGGGCACTGGTGGAGGGATGGGTATCTGATCATTGTATAATCGAAACCCAAGCACAAAAAATTGTAAATCTATAACTGTAAAAAATAAATAAATAAATAAATAAAGGGAAAAAAAAAAAGAAAGTGTGGTCCCAGCCTGAGAATCCTGCCCCAAGTAACATGGAGGGAATAGGGTGTGGAAAATCCTGCACCCTGGGACCCCACCTCTCCTCTGAGCTTTCATTTCCTCATGGCTAAAGGGGACAGGCAGATGGTGGCAGTGATAGCTCATCAGAGCCCATGTCCGAGTCCTGGGCAACACCCTCCTGGGGCTGGGGGAGCCCTTGGATCTCTCCTGCTCCCAGGGCCCAGAGCAGGAGTGCAACAGGGAGGGCACTGGCCTGGCTCTGGGTCCCTGGGGCCACATATGGAGTGATCCCTGAGCACAGTCGGATGTGGCCCAAATAAAGTAAACAGCCCAGACCTCAACACGAGAGCCCAAGGAGGAGCTCCCCAGCTGCCCTCAGATGGTTCCAGAGATCCGGCTGAGTGGGACCAGGGTGGGCCTGCCATGGCCACTGCAGGGCAGGGCAGAAGCAGGCCCCAAGACCAGGGTTGAGGCAGAGCACCCCTCTGCCCTCTCCAGAGATCTATGAACCCGGCGTCCTGCACCCCAGGACCTGTCCTCTCCCTCAGAGCCCAGGTCCTTCCCAGCCACAGCCCCTGGAGTCTCGCTGCGAAGCTCCTGCGTGGCAGAGCCTGACAGTGAGGGCTGGGCAGGGCACCAGGTGGGAGGGGCCACCCAGGTCTCTATGCCAGGAGGAAGCATCAGTGGAGCGGGGCCCAGAGTACCCTGCCCCCTGCATGCCCTGGGCTCTGTACCAGCCCAGCACTCACTGCCATCAGAGCCTGGGCCACGTGGGCCTGTTTGCTTCTCACCTGGGGAGAGAAAGAGGCTGCGAACAATGTTCTCGGGGCTCAGAGGAAGACTCCAGGGTCAGAGAAGTGGAGGTTCGGCCAGAATCACAGTGCAGGAAATGCAAAGCCAGACGGGATGCTGGTGGCCGGGCCTCTGTCACTCCTTCCATCATGTGTGAGACCAAGGGTATGGGGACACAGATGTGCCCAACTGACCCGAGATCCCATGTTTCTGAGCCCAACCTTCTCGGGTGCACACATGAAGACACGTCACCGTGGCTTCAGTCTGTGCATGCAAGTCCCCTCTCAAAGCTACCACACACACACACACACACACACACACACACACACACACACACACACTCACTCAACCATTCTCACCCCCAAGACGTAGATGCTCCTTGGCAAGTGCTGGCAGGGCACACAGCTACGTCTGCAGCCCACAGACTCCCACTCAGACATCTGCATCTACACACACACACAGACACACACACACTGCACCTTGTTTAATGATGCCCGGGAAATGAGAGTCATTATTTTTGTTTGTTTTTTTTTAAAAAAAAAAAAAAAAGAAAAGAAGGAGGCTCTCAAATGCCAATAGATTCTAGCGTGTTTTTCCAGTGTTGAAAGGTTTCACAAGCAAAAGCCACCCAACAGTGCCACCTGCTGAGGCTGGCTGTGCCTCTCTTGTGGGCCTCTTGCCCTTCCCACTCTCAGCCTAAGCCCTGCCTCGGTTTCCCTCCAAAGTGCTCAGGACTTGCCGCTGAACAGGGCAGGTGGGGGGACCATCAATGCAGGTGGGGAGCGGACAGGCGGTGCAGAGAGAGGGGGAGATGCAAAGAAGCGGGTGCGAATGGGCCCGTGGGCCCAGGTGACAGGAGGAGGGCGAGGGGAGCCCCCCGCCCAGAGCGGTGGCGGGGCCAGGCAGGAGCAGAGGGGCGGCAGTGGGGGTCAGAAGAAGGCAGGGAGACAGAAAAGAGACAAAGGGGCAGATCCTGGGAACTCACCGTGAGTGAGGGAACCCACAAATGCAGGGGCCTAAAGGCAGGAACTTTGACACCCTCCAAAACATACGTGTGTGGCCCCAGCACCTAAGGGGTGCCGGTCAAGGGGAGTTCCAGCAGGACAGAGCCTTAAAGGCATTCATGGGCCTGCCTTCGGGGTACCACAAACCAAGCTGGCTCAGTCCTCGCCTGGGGGGGGGGGGGGGGGGCAGAGGGGGACCCAGGACAGGCTCCACCTCTTGCCCCTGTCACTCCCAGCCAAGTCCCGCCCCTTTCCTGTCATTCTAGCCAGGCCCCGCCCCCCCGTCAGTCAGTCACTCCCAAACAGGCCCCGCCCCTTCACTTCCACCCCAGCCAGGCCCTGCCCCTTCCCCTGTCACTCCAGCCAAGCCCCGCCCCTTCCCCTGTCGCTCCAGCCAGGCCCCGCCCTTCTTTCCTCTGTCACTCCCAGCCAGGCCCCGCCCTCTCCCTGTCACTCCAGTCAGGCCCAGACCCCACTCCCCACATCACCAGAGGCAGCCGGGTCAGCAGGTCCTGGGGTTCTGGGTAGAATTTCTGAGGAAAGAGAGAACTTGAATAGGAAAATGCTTTCGAGTAAGCCCCAGACCTTCTCACATAGCAGTTCCTTAGCCCAGCTCAACAGAAGCATCAGAGGGGCTGGGCGTTTCCCAAGACCCTGGGAACAGGAAGGACGCTAGTTGCTGTCACTGCCTCCATCGTCTCCCCCACCCCCGGCTCCAGGGTCGACAGTCAGTCAGTCAGCAAAAGACCACAAACCTTTTCATGTGGCCGCACCCGGTGGTGCTCAGGGCTGACTCCTGGTTCTGTGTTCAGAATCACTCCTGGCAGTGCAGGGGGCCTTATGCAGTGCCAGGGATCAAACGTGGGTCAGGCAGGTACAAGGCAAGTGTCTTACCTGCTGCTCTTTTTCTCTGTCCCCAAGACCATAGTCCATACCCAGGGGTTCTTAGCTTTGAAATGCGCCCTAGATGCCACCAATCCCTTCCCACAGGGACCCCAAGCTCCAAGGAGAGGGGTGCAGGAGGAAGAGCCCTCAACCTGGCAGGCCGCCTCCCACACCAACCTCATGCCAGCCTTGTACCAAACCCTCCAAAGCAGAGTCAAAGGCTCCAGAGTCAGACAGATCTTGGGGTTCCCTCCTGCCCAGGGTGGGAACTGAACTCTGATTCTTTGCTCCCTGGTTGGGACACAGCCCACAACAGAAAGGCCCCTGGCCAGGAATGTCCCAATCCAGCTTCTCGTGGCATTAATCAGGATGCAGCAGTGTGATGTGTCCCTCTGCTCAGCCATGTCACAGAGCTGTCTGTGCCCTCTCTGTGCAGACACGCAGCCCCTCCCTGCTGCAGAAATCTGGCTGACAACACAATACAGAGCAGGTGCTGGCTTGTGTCTAATTTGCATCTGCTTTGCATATGTTTCCTGACTTCTCCGAGTCTAGCAACCCATCCTCCATCCCCCTGCCTTTAACTTCTTGGCATTCATAGTCCTTCCTGACTTCCAAGGGTCATTTCAATGCAGGCCTTCAAGCCACACAGAATCGAAACTCCTTCAAAGAGAGTTCTGGTTCCAACCTTCCTTCCAGTCTCCCTCCAACATCTGCCATCCTCTTCCTTCCTGCCAGGCCAGACCACATACCCCCTTGCTGAAAAGCACTGCTCTCCCATGCCCATAGAGTCAACTGGTGCTATTCCCTTTGCCCAAAATTCCCTTTTCTCTCTCTATCTGAAAAACTCCTATTCACCCCTCAAAACCCAGCGCGAGGCACTTTTGCACATAATCTTTCTGACCGAGATAACAGTGAGCGGTATTAGTGGCTAGGGATGACCCTTAGCACGCAAGCACTGGCAGCAAAGAGCTGATTGATTCTATCACCAACATGCATGTCTCACTGTAAGGTCACTGGAAAACTCGTTGAACAAATGAATGAATGAATGAATGAATGAATATCTGAATGACATTCATTTTCTCCAAGGTCATCCCACTCAGACACCGTGATTTTCCCTCCATCATAGCTCATCCAGGTTGAGGTCCATCGTAATACTATCCCACAGCACAGAACAGAGAGTCCTGGGACCAGTCCCTGGAGACCGAGTTCACTTTATTTGGTCTGGCTGTGCTCAGGGCTCATTCACAGTTCTGTACTCAGGGATCACTCCTGGTGGGACTCGGAACCATATGGAGTGCCGGGTATCAAATCCAGGTTGGTGGTGTACAAGACAAGTACCCTGCTCATGACCTGTTGTACTATTGCTCAGGCCCCAGAAGGAAGTTTTTGTTTGGGGGCCACACCCAGCTGTGCTCAGGTCTTACTCCTGGCTCTGAGCTAAGGAATCACTCCTGGTGAGGTGTAGGAGGACCCTCTGGTGTGCGGGGGATTGAACCCAGTTTGGTCATGTGTAAGGCAAATGTCCTCCCCATTGTACTATCGCTCCAGCCCCCCATTCACTTTTGAGAAACCAAAGCTTCCCAGACCATGTACCCCTCAGAGCCTGCAATCCCAGGTAGAGCTGTGAGCCCGCAGGTGAACGAGGCAACGGGGCCAACGCTGCTGCTTAAGGAAGCAAATAACCAAGCGGGGAAATTTACAGTCAGATAATTGGCAGCTCTGGTGCACAGTCAAATGCAGTAAATTAAGTGTTTTCCTGTAAATCAAGTTTATGATTTGCACTGGAGATGTAATTGTTAAAACTGTTCATTTTACCCGCAAATAGCAGTTGAAAGAAACCAATTTAGGAGTGACAGATTGGTTTTGATTCTAAATGTAGTGCTAAAACAGTTAATTTTAATAACATCCATTGGACAGGAGTCTGCCTGTTACTTAATATCATAGTCAACAATTTGAAAACTGCACGTTCAGCCGCTGCTGCTTGTACTGAAATGAATCCCATTTTTCCCCCAAATGGAGGCATTTCTCAGCAGGAAGCGGCAGGCCCGCCTGGAGGCCTCCTGGTTCCTCTGTTCCACCCCCCAACCCTGGGGACCAGAGGCCACCAGAAGGTCAGCTATAGATGGGAACAAAAGTCGCAAGCCACAAGCCTCAGAATATCAGGGTGGACAGGAGCCTATTCCATGTCAGGATGCCCCGAGTGGCAGAAGGGCTCACTTCAGACCACTCTCTGCCTCCTCTTCCTCTCCCCACATCATCCCTCTGGCATTTCCGAGCAGTGGGCAGCCACTGTCCCTGGCCAGTAGCTCAGCCCTGCAGTAACTGGAAGTCACAGCCCCCTCCCACGCGGCTGCGGCTTCTTTCCTGAAACAGACCCATGCTAGCAGCTGTGGGCTGTGTGGAGGCCTTTGTGGCTGGGCAGTTCTGACTGAACAGCACAAAATCATCTTCCAGATGCGGACCCACTGCCCCTGACCTTTCGGGCCATGCTCTGCAGTACGTCAGCCTCCAACCTGGTCTGCCTATCCATGGATGATGCTGTCCTCTGCGTCCGGCATCGACATAACTCCCAAAGTGCCCTGGGCAGGAGCTGACCACTCCCCAAGCCTCATCAGGGGGTCTGGGGGTTTCTGAGTGCTTTCAGCAGCAGTTCTCAGGGCTGGCCTGCTCTGCACACATGAAGTCAGAGTGTCTCACCTTGGAGCCTCCACCCATGGGCCCAGCCCTTGCTTAGCCAGTCTCCATAGAGCCAGGATCTGCATTTCCTTTTTGTTTGTTTGTTTGTGGGCCACATTCTAAGGTGCTTACTCCTGGCTCTGCTCAAGGAGCACTCCCAGTGGGGCTCAGGGAGCATATGTAGTCCTGGGGGTTGAACTCAGCAGGCTGCATGAAAGGCAAATGATACAGCAATACCTGCTGTATTAGCTCTCCAGCCTGGAATCTGCATTGCTAGGAAGTCCCCAGGCCATGCTGCTGTGCCAGGTCCTCAGCCCCAGTCTGGGGAACAGTGAAGTCCAGACTTTTTTGAGAAGAAAGCTGGGTCCAGAGAAGCAAGGTGCAGGAATGCAGCCAGCATCACCCCATCCTGGATGCTGCTCAGCATCAGCCCTGGCCTCCTGCTCACAGGGACAGACAACACTCCCCCCGCCCACATCCGGGTCCAAGCACAAAGGCCACTAGTTGGCCATTTACCAGTTGTTCCTCAGAAATTTCCAGAAGCATCGAGAAGGAAAACTTTGGTAAAAGAAGCAGGAGCTCGTTGGCGTTCTTGGCCACCCGTTGGGGGACTGGGTCTTACAAGTAGCAGTGGCATGTAAGAGTCTATTATAAAGGGGCGCCTAAATCACATTTATGGCTCAAAGTGTAAGGCAAATGTAGGTATTAAAATTGTTCCTTTTATATGATAAACACCAGCTGAAATGGTGCAATGGAGCTGCATCAGGCACTGTTTTCATCCAGAACAAACTGACTCAGGAAAGGCAGTAAATAGTGAATTTGACTGCAGCCCCTGGAACTGCTGTTGATCTAAGGAACAGGGAGGGAGGGAGCTATGGAGAGAAATTAGCACATAGAGACTGTGTTTGTTTTCGCAACATCCACCACCTTGCCAAGCCCGGTTTTTTTCCAAGGCTTGAGAGGTAGAATTTCTCCCCGAAAGGACAGTGGCGCCTTGTTTTCTGTCCTGGTTTGAGACAGCAGGACTCCATTTTACTGGGCATATCACAAGCACTGTGGTTTTGATTTTGAGAGGGAAGTAATGGAAAAAATAGTTAATCGCCCATTCATAATCTCTTAAATGTTATTTTTTAAGCTGATAGTTGCAAAACAAAATGCAATCTTTCTAGCATCTTCATGCAATTGCTTGTCATTTTCCTGGTTTCCATAATAAAAAGAAAATGAGGGTGGGGGAGGGAAGGAGTCACTCCTGACTTTGCCTTTTGGGACGATGAAGGACAGATGTGAAGTCGGTCCTGCCCGGCTTTTCCCAGCTAAACAAAAGGCAACAGCCATGCCAGGGCCAGTGATGGGAATTAGGGAGTGGGACCTCCTGGGGCCCACCCAACGCTACATGTAGGTCGACTGGCCTGAGCTTTGCTACCAAAACTTGCCTGTGCGTACGTAGGTCCCTTGAAGGGTCTGTGAGCTAGGGAACACGGCCACCTCTCTCCTCTGAGCCAGAGGTTCAAACAGTGAAGAATCCCATGCAGGAATCCGCTGCAGCTTCTCTGAGCCTCAATGGTAAAAGCTTAATCCATGACAGTTAGATGAATGAGTGAATTAATGAGTGAATGAGTGAGTGAAGGAATAAGTGAATGAGTGAATGGATGAGTGAGCGAGCAAGTGAATGAGTAAGCGGCTGAATAAGTGAATGGGTATATGTGTGAGTGAGTGAATGGGTGAATCAATAAATAGGGCTGCTGTTTCTTGAGGATTCCTCAAAGCTGAGGCAAGCTTATGTGATAGGATGTTTTCATTCCCAACCAATCCCTTTCCAATCTGTTAAAGATTTTTTTGCAAAATAAGCTAAAATGGCAAAGGAATGCCAAATGGTCATACCAGTTCCTAATCCTTACTCTCAATTTCTGGCAGACCCTGTCCTGGGACTGTCTCCAAGTTTGGAACAGAAATGCCCTCCTGCTGGCCAGGGACAGCGTTCTCACCCCACTGTCCAGCAGTTCTCTGAGACAGCAGCATTTAGACCCGCTTCCCAGAGGAAGCACCCGGCACCCAGGGAGTTAGCCAGTTGCTCCAGTTCCAAACACTAAAGGCGACAAGAGCGGGCTCTACACTGGGATGGCTGTTCTTGTTCTCTGTGTCTTTAGCAGGACCACCCGACAGGGCGTGAGAAGCAGGGCACAGCTCCCTGTGCCGTCATCGGGGCTCCAGCTCCCCATTTCCAAACCATGATGGTGCCCATTGTTGGCATTTCAAAAATGCGATTTTGCCAATAGACACCCTCCACACTCCTACACTGCTGAGCTCTGCACGGCAGGACCCAGAGCGCGGGGGGGGAGGGGGGGTCTGGGAGCCTGGGAATCAGAAATCAGAGATCAGAGATCAGAGCCTACTGGCCGCTGCCCCAGCCTGGTCCAGAGCCCACACAATAGACTGAGGCCCAAGCCCAGGGGAGGAAAGGAAGCGCAGAGAACCGAGCTGCCGCGCCTCAACTCACACAGCAAACTGGGCTCAGAGAACTCCTCTGCTTTGTACCAGCACCCCTCTGCCACCCACTGCTGCGGTTCCATCACCCACTCTAACTCAACCCATTACTGTAATATCACCCAATGCAGTAACTCCACCCACTACTATGACTCCACCCCCTGCAGTAACTCCATCCACTTCTATAACTCCACCCACTTCTATAACTCCACCCACTACTATGACTCCACCCACTGCAGTAACTCCACCCACTTCTATAACGCCACCCACTACTATGACTCCACCCACTACTATAACTCCACACTCTACTGTAACTCCACCCACTACTGTGAGGCCACCCACTGCTGTAGCTCCAATCCCATGCCACCCCAGGTCATGAATCATGGAGCAGAAAGTAGAGAGCGGGGGCTCTTGGGGAAACCAAGAGTGCTTCCCGGGAGCTCCCAGGAGAAAAGGCATCTCCAGGGAACCAGGCAGCCTGGCTAGACTCCCAGGGAGGAGTCTCCTGAGGGAGACAGAGAAACGAGTCACAGCATCAGGGTCCCTCGAGGTAAACAGGAGGCTCCACGCTTCTTTCCAACATCCTCCACCATCTGCCTGTCCCTCTTCCCCAGAGCCACTCCCAGAGGGGAGAAGGGCAGGCTGCCTGGGGCATCCCTCTTGGGAACTCCAGGGTGCTGAGGTTGGGCCCAGGAACACGGGCAGGGAGCAGGCAAGAAGCTGAGGCGAGAGGCCTGCACCCCAGGACACCACGGGGGACTCGCTTCCATTCAGGTGTTCTGAGAAGTAGCCTGACCGTGGTCAGCGAGGTCTCCCGTGCATACGGGGAAGTTCTTGTTCTCTGTGTCTTTAGCAGGACCACCCGACAGGGCGTGAGAAGCAGTGGAGGAGCAGTGGAGGGTGGGGCCCTCCAAAGGGAGAAGACTTGGAGATGCCTTTGCTCCACTCACACAGAACGCTTTCTCCTTGGCACTCAGGGCACCAGCCTGGGGCCATGACAGCATCAAACCCATGACCACACTAGTGAGACGCACCCATGCCAGACTCTGTCAGGTCCTGGGCAATGCATGATGTCATCCCGGGCCACACAGTCCCCAGGGAGGTGGACAGCTAGCCCTCCTAGACAGAGATGAGCCAGAGACTCAGACAGCATCATTGTCTGACCCCTCCCCGGCACATTCCTCCTGCTCACTCCCATCACTCTGACCCTTCTCTCCCCAAAGCAGCTCCCAAACACGTTCAGCACTGGCAAAGACTGCAACCGAGGAAAGGGGCAGGGCTGAGCCCAGGACACAGGCCAAGAGCGTGGCTGGGACGCAGGCGAATGGGGCATCATGAATGGCCCCCATGCAATTCGCTGGGCATGCATGATATCGTCCATCCCTGTGGTGACCTAAACACTCATGACCCCTCTGCACTGTGGCCAGCACCTTGCTGTCTGTCTCTCGATCTACCAGCAGACACCTCTTGGGCTGAGGAGGAGGCGCCCAAGGAAGGCGGTCTCTCTTTTCCGGCGCACAGTGCCCAGCTGGCCCTGAGCTCTAGCCTTGTCGCTAGTAGGTTGAGTGGAAAGACCAAATCAGGGCCCCCAGTGCTGCTCCCAGGTGCCCGGAGTCTTGACCCAGGCTCCTCCTGCCTGCTCACCTGGATCCTTACCCGTTCCACCCACAGGGGGATTTCGAACATTTCTCAAGGGCTAGGGGCCAGAAGCCTGAAGTTGAGGGCTTTGCTTCCTCCCAAGGCTGCGGGGAACCTTGTCCCCTGCTCCTCTGGCTGCCAGGGTCCCCTCCCAGCCGTGACTGCCCTTGGCTTGGTTTCCCATCTCTCAGCCTTGGTCTTCATGAGGGTTCCTCCCAGGCCTTCTGTTGTCTTCCACCTTTCCTGCCTGATTCTGCTCCATCCGTTGGATCCAGTTCCCTCTGATCTCATCTTCACTTGGGGGCATCGCTAGGCCTGTTTTCCATGCTTGCAGGTAGAGAGGTTAAGAACTTTGACCTGTCTTTGAGTGGGGGAGCTGGTGACAGGCGGCTCGAACCCGCAGCAGCTCCCTGCCAGGCTTCCTGACACGATGGAGAAATGCATTCAGGGGCTGGAGGCCTGGGCTATTTCCCTGTCTGCCCTGACCTTCATGTGACCTTCCCCGTGCGTGACTGTCCCTGATTTCATCCCCCAGACAGCAGCCATTTCCACCTGTCACCCAGCAGAATGGGAGCAGATGGTCCCATGTGAAGGGGGCCTCCGTGCCCAAACTTGATGTATGCCCTAGAAGATGTCACTCGCATCTCTGCCTGTTTTCTGATCTGGGAAAGGTCAACTGGCCACTCATATCCTGCGTAAAACACAGCATCTCAAGACGTGGGTGTGGTCCAAGTGGCAGAGCACGTCTTGTGCGTACAAGTCCTGAGTTTGATCCTCACACTGCCCAGAAGACCACCCACTGTGGGCTGAGGTCTGTCAGCCTGAAGCTCTGCCAGATATGGTCCTTACAGAGAAAACCAAAGTGAACCATCACGTCTCTTTCATCTGAATATGGCTGCACTGACGCCAGGGACTGCGTCCCTTCCTGCAGGCCTTCCAAGGATGCTCCATCCACACTCATCCCAGACTTCTCAGTGACTCATGACCCAACACACTCTGGTTCTTGACCAGCTATCTGCCCCAAGGCATTTGTATGGGTCAGAGGTGGACACCCAGAATGTCCACCCCTGGGCCCTCTCTCTGCTCCATGACACTTTAGGGTCCACCTTCCACCCTCTACGTATATCACTTGACTCCAGACAGAGTGACACTCTTCTCAGTGGGGCCTGCTTGTGTCTGCATGTGTGTGTGTGTGCTCGATTTTGACAAAATGTGAAAACGTCCCTTGGTAAAAATTTTGAACTATTTATAAAGGCATAAAATAAAATTGGGTGGCTCACTCCACCCACACTCTCTCCCGAGCCCTAATACTCAGACTAGCCCCTGCTAACATTTTCTGCTCTGCCAAGAAAACAGAAAAAGTAGATATATTTTTATATAAATAAATAAAATAGCAGTGAGAACTTCCTCCAGGCCCAGCCTTGTTCATGCTCATGAGTATAAACACAGCGAACTCCACAAGGACTCTGTGATCAGCTCATCTGAGCTCCATTTGATGGTGCAGTGAGAAGAGAGAGCCCAGAGTGTTGCAGGCGACACAATTGCTACTGGGCAGAGCACACACTCACTCCCAGGTGACCCATGTCAAAGGCTGCCTCTGCCAAAGGCCTGTTTTTTACCCACACAAGGTGTTCGCACATACAAAATAAAGCAGCTTGCTTTATTTTGCTGAAAACGCATCTCTGAATCTCTCCCTATCAGAACAAAAATAGCTGCTCCATTCCCTCCATAGCTGCTTGGCACGGAGGAGACGACAGCTTATGCCTCAGCTCCCCCCAGCCTGTGGGCATTCTGGTGGTTCCTATGCTGCTGTGAACATTTCTGTAGCTCTCAGGCTTGTGGCTGTATTTTCACATGCCTCCGTCAGTAGCTCTTTACACATGTGGTCCTGGAAGCAGAGATCACGCTATTGAGAGATGTGATGAATTGCCTGCTAAGGGCTGGGTGGGCTTTTGCCCTCACCAAGGTCTTTGCCATACTCCACACCATGCTGCGTACATACCCACTCCTCCTGGGGTCCTCTGGCAGCAGGGCTTGTTTCCCTGGCGAAGCTGGACTCCATTACGTGGGCCCTAGTGGCGGAGAGAGTCAAAGGAGCGCCAGGGTCTTTGAAGGAGAACCATCCCGAGTCCACTCTTTGTGCAAGCGATTCTTAGCCACCTCCCATGTGCCCTGTTCGGAAAAGAAAACAGACGGAAGCAGCCTCTCGTGCCACGTATCTGCAGAGGTGCGGCAGGCTGCAGAGAGGAGACCAGGGGCCAGGAGAAGGCCACACTGGGGACGCAGCCACAGCACCAGCCAACAGCTGGGGGGATGCAAGGCGGGAGCCACATCAGAGCTTCTCCCCAGAAGCCTCGGCTGTGAGGCAAGTGTGTCCTGCGAGTAGCACACCTGGTCCTCAAGCATGCCACAGTCACTGCAGGAAGCACTCGTGGCATCTCCCTCTGCCACTCAATCTGAACGACAGACCTTCTCCAGAGAGAGGCAAGGCCTGTAAGAACTCCCGGGAGGCGGGGAGCGGCGTCTGGGAACACGCCACTGCCCCGACACAGGCCCGCCAGCGAGGGCTGCTTCCTGGGGCATTGGGGAGCAGACGCTTCCCTCTCTGTAACGTCACTGTGGACTTAAATTCCAGGTTAGCCAGCAAACCCCACTGCACGGGGTCCGCAGTATCAGATCTCCCTCTCCGAATCCCTCCACGTCCAACTCGGGCAAAGAGTCCATGAGAAGGAGCTACCTTTGGAGGCTGAGGCCCTTCATCTTGTCCTCGGGAAGCTCCAAGGGGTCAAGCTTTCCCCAGTTGGGTATCGTTCACCCCGTGCTATCAAGTGGCTGTCCTGTGTCCCTGACCCTGCGGGGGTTGACGATGGGAGGCTGGTCAGAGCCAGCAGCAGACTGGACAGTGGCCCAGCACCCCCTTCTCAGGACACCTGACCCTAGGAGTCTCCCTTACCTTCCCAGGAGGCAGCCAGCAGCTGGGGTTGCAGGCAGGAGAGGGGTAGGGGGGACACAGGAGTCAGAGGGGCGGCCGGGGCACAGGCTGCGAGAACGTGCAGGGACCATTTGGATGAGACCCCTGAGAAAGGGCCTGGGGGAGCAGGAATGAGGGTGGCCCAGGAGCCTGCAGCCCACCTCTCTGAAGCTCAGGAACCCCCAGGCCCTGCCCCTGAGCTCCTGAGGCCTCAGTTTCCCCCTTATAGGGTTAAACGCCTGTTGAGAGTAGAATATCATTTGTGAGACTCACTGGGAAACTTGCTACGCTCCCCGTTAAACCTGCAAAACTGCCATTTTATAGGTCAAGCTAAGCCTTCTGAAATTGCTATTTTGTCGGTCAAAAGGAGCCAGCTATGGGCAATGCCACTTGATCCGATCTCCGAGTAATGACTCCAGGACGTTGGGCATAAAGCAGGGTCGGCCTGAGCAAGTGGGTCACGCGTGACCACACGAGAACATCTCCCCACGCGTAATAGAAAAAACCCCCCGCGGGCCCCCACCCTTTGTCATTAGGCTGAGGTATAAAGATTAAGTTAATGGCGGGCGGAGAAAATCAGCTTTGTTGGCAAATTGTCTCTGATATTTATTTTGAACATTAAAACGAATCATTCCGACTAAAGAGGGCTGTAGTGCGTGGCCCATTAAAATGCATGCATTATGTATGACTCTCCCCGCTTCACCTCCAAGTATTATCAGACTAAAAAGCAAACATGGTTTTTAAAGCCCCTTGTTTACGACATCCCGTGACAGCTGATTAATGGCCCCGGTTTCCAGATCTGAAAGCTCGGTAACCCAAGCTAGAAAATTCAATCTTATTCTAATCTACATGGGGGCGACGGGCACTGCAAAATAGGAACAGAACGAAGTTCCTGCCAAAGGGACCCAGCAGCGAGTGTGAACCCCAGAGCTTTACAATTTGGGGTTCTCACCAGGCATTCCGGCCCCGGCCCCCGACAAAGCACCACACAGTGACTTACAACAGCAGAAATGCAATGTCCACCATGCAAGAGTCTGGAAAGGTTCAAGGGAGGCACTCAGGGGCCATGTCCCTCCAGAAACTCCAAGGACAGCCACCCTTGTCCACCTCTCCCAGTTTCTGCTGGCTCCTGGCATTCCTTCACTTGTGGCCACCTGACTCCAAGCCTTGCCTTTGTCTTTAGATTGCTGCCAACTTCACTCACTTGAAACACACACACACACACACACACACACACACACACACTCAAGAATGACTGCATCTGTACATTCACTTGTTTAGACATTCTGCAGACATTTTCTGAGCACCTGCCATGAGCCCAGAGCACCATGGTGAGCCAGCCGCCATCGGGGCGGCACTCTGGTGCGACACCCCCCTGCTGGAGCTCATCTCCAGCCCCACAGGGAAGCCCTCTGAATCTCCGTGTGCTCATCTGCCTGATGGGACACGCCCTCTGGTCCCCAGCCTGGGAGACCCAGGGCCTAGTGAGGACAGGGAATCTGCCTTTGGACCTAATGTCATTCTAACAGTGTCAGCCTCTCTGTCACCCGGTCCTTCCTGTGGGCACCCCCTGCCCACCACCCTTGGCCCCTCTCCCTCTGGACACATTATTTGGTTGGGTTTGGGTTTGGACCAAACCTTGGCAGTGATGAGGGCTTGCTCCTAGCTCTGTGGTCAGAGATCACTCCCATGGGATTTGGGGGACCATGCATGGTATTGCAGATCGAACCCCTTGCGTGCAAGGCACGCTCCTTACCCCGCTGCAGTACTGCTCCATTCCCTGAATACAAGTCTTGGGTGGACAGAAGAGCAACCTACAAACCCCGTGGGGCATGCATAGGTACTCGGCAAAGACTAGGTGCAGCACCAGCACCCAGGAGCCCTGTGACGGCTCTAGGGCACCACTAAGAGCTGCCCCCCAAGCAGGACACCCACAGTCTCAGAAGGAGGCAGACACATGAGCAGGCACCAGTGCTAAGGCGCAGGCTGGGACTGCATGTGACGCACGCAGGGACCCCTAGGCCTACTCCCTTCCCACAGGTAGAAAAAGACACACTCAGGAGGTTTCCAGAAGGGACCCAGGTCTCGGCGTCAGCCTTCGTGCCCTTAGTTCTGGCTTTTCACACGTCCTTAGCTTGGCCACGGCTGCTTCTGCTGGTGTCTCGGGCACAGCCCTGTCATCCAGTGGCTCCCAGTGTCAGAGACGGGGGGACGGCCACTGGCCTTGGTCACACTTGGGCCAGGAACTCAGTCGCTGCTGTATCTTTTTCCTAAAATACTCAAAAGCAAAACATGTGTCCTAAAGATGTGTTCTCATCACGTATTCCTCTAGGAGACAACTTTCTCCTGCAGTTCACAAATGAAGCAAGCCCAGAAAGAAACTGGGGGTGCTGGGTCCCTCCGAAAATGAGAGCCAGGTCAGACTCTCCCGAGCCCCAGGCCTGGGCTCTGGCTGTGGTTTGATGCTGACTTCGTGTCTCCAACTACACCTTCCTGCCTCTTCCCCCAAGGGGGCCAAGAGGGACATGTCGGGCTCCCCTGGAAGCCAGAGAACTGGACAATTTAGCGCTGTACTTCCCTCTAGCAAGGCAGTCAGGAGACTATCTAACTGGAGTCGGGGCCTGTGGCTGGTGCAGGGAGATCCTCAGGAATCCTGGCGCCCAGGCTCGAAGGCTGCCTGTGTAAACAGACCACCAGCACTGCCGCACTGCTATGAATCCAACACGGTGAGATGCAGTTACAAAGGGACCTCTCCCCCTTCCCCTCTCTCCCTCTCTTCCCCCTCTCTCCCCTGTCTGCCACTCTCTCCCTCTCTCTCTCTACCTCTATCTCCCTCTCTCCTCCTCTCTATCCCCTCCCTCCCTCTCTCTTCCCTGTCTCCCTCCCCCCTCTCTCCTTCTCTCTGTTTCCCCTTCTCTCTTTCTCTCTCTCCCTCCTTCGTAACATTATGGTTTGCAATGCAGGTACTGAAAGGTATCATATTTGTCCCTTTGCCTATTTTCAGCACTCGTGCTTATCCAACTGTCATTGTCATAGTGGTCCCGTCTCTATCCTAACTTCCCTCCCCACACATACACACTGTGGCAAGCTTCCAACCATGGCCCAGGAGGACCCATTCGTTTCTACTGTCCTGGGTGTTGTCTCATACTACGTATTTTTATACCCCATAAATGAGTGCAGTCATTCTATCTGTCTCTCTCCCTCTGACTCATTTCACTCAGCAGGATACTCTCCATGCTCATTCATTTATAAGCAAATATCATGACTTTATCTTTTTCTAACAGTTGCATAGTATTCCATTGTGTAGATGTACCATAGTTTCTTTAACCAGTCGTCTGTTCTTGGGCACTCGGGTTGTTTCCAGATTCTGGCTACTGTGAACAGAGCTCAATGAATATACAGGTGCCTGCCTCTGGTGTCTGTTCTAGCCTGGTCACTTGCGATGGGGTCCTAGGTTCATCTGTGGCTTTTGTCCATGAGCCAAAGGCTGGAGGGTGTCCTTCCCAGCCCCAACTAGTTCCCACTAAATATACACAGACAGACAGACAGACACACACACACACACACACTCACCTCAAGAAGTTTAGCCAAACTCGGAAGACAACTCAGTTGTCTTCCAGACTCATACTCTCCCCTCACCCAGGAGTGTCTGTCCAGGGTGTGACTCCAAACTTCCAGGCTGGTGCTCAAGTTTCTAACTCCTCCCGCCCCCTCCTGGCTCCCAGCAGTCCTGGCAATGCTGTTCTGCTTGTCTGCAATGCCAGTCCCTCCTCTTTCTAGGCCAAGTGCTCTGTCAAATCCTAAGAGTCTTCCTCTGCCAGGAAGACTTGCATGATTGTTTCGACCTCCAGGCAGCTCTCACCTGAAGGGCTCCCAGGTTCCTCCTCACCCCTACTCGCTTCACACTTACAAGCATCTGATTCTCATTTCAGTAATCATTCCCTCCCGAAGACGCCCAGGTGCTGGCCTGGCTGTGACCTCCCCATGGGGAAAGGAGGACACAGGGACCCTGAGAGCCCTCAGCTAAGGCTGCCCAGTGCACAGTCTCATTTGCGGTTCACTTCTCAATGTCCGGACAGACGAGGGGCAACATAGAATCAGAGACCCTCTGGATTAGTGCGCCACTGAATCCCAGAGCATCTACAAAGAAAACCTGGTCCTTCCTTTACTTTATTGTTGTCTTGTTGTTTGGGGGACACACCCAGGAGTGAGTGCTCAGGGCTGACTCCTGGCTCTGTGCTGAGGGTCACTCCTGGCAGTGCCCAGGGGACCATATGAGATGCCGGGAATTGAACCTGGCTCGACCCCGTGCAAGGGAAGTGCCCTCCCCACTGTCCAGCCCCAGCCAGGCTCCTTTAATTCATGCCACGGTCATTTGCAGGCGCACGTTCTACAAGGGCCTCTCTCTGGTCCTCTGCCTGGGCAGTGAAGCTGTCCTTCCCCTGGATGAAGGCTGACCATCTCGGCAGCGCTAAAGAGCCCTGTCTACTGGTCCCAGTGAGCCTCCAAACACACCACAGCCACTGTGGAACCGACCTATCTAACATCTCCTCTGAGGACAAGCAGCTCAATCTCCAAACTCAAGACAGACACAAGTTGTGGGGGAGGCGGTTAGGACAGAGGAGGGACCACCGTGACAATGAGAGTTGGAGATGATTACTCAGAACTGAGTGCTGAAAGGAGGTTAAGGGATAAACATAATAACCTTTCAGTAACTACTCAAACCACAGTACTGAAAAGGAAAGAGAGAGAGAAAAAAAATGTCTGCCATAGCCATGCATGCCAAGGCAGGTGGCAGGAGGGAAACTGGGGACATTGGTGGTGGGAGATGTACGCCAGTGACTGGACAGGTGTTGGAACACTGTATGAATGAAACCCAATCATGAACAACTTTGTAACTATGTATTTCATGGTGATCAATAAAAAATAAATAAAAATCATTTTTTTAAAGGTATACAAACTCAAGGGGGCCTGGAGCGATAGCACCATGGGGAGGACATTTGCCTTGCACACAGCCAACCCGGGTTCAATTCCCAGCCTCCCATATGGTATCCCCCCCCCCCCCCCGAGCAATGCCAGGAGTGATTCCTGAGTGCAGAGCCAGAAGTAACCCCTGAGCATCGGCTGAGTGTGACCCAAAAAGAAAAAAAAATTATACAAACTCAAGGCTATGGGAAGCCTCTCCTTTGACCCCTCAATAGTCCTTTTCATTTCAGGCACTGGGGCTCTGGCCCTACCACTGACTGGAATTTCCAGTCGTTCATGGCCCAGAACCTCCTGTACCAGGCCCAGCTCCCCAGGTTTCTAGGTCTTACACAGGGGCCTTTAGCAGACCCCTCCCTGTCTCACCAGCCATCAGGTTACAGAGATGACCGCTACCCCGGTCCCCTCATTGCAGGGATGTTTGTTCCCCCCCACCACTGGGGCTTGGGTCCATCAGCCCTGCTCCCTGGAGTCGGCTGAGAGAGGCAGGTCCACTACTGGCTGGACAACAGCCGCTCTCATCTGGTCTGTGATGGCTCTTAGGGTGCTACGGGCCTGGGACCAACTGAGGTCAACCGTGTGCAAGGCAGGTGCCTTAGGCCGTGTGCACACTCACTCCAGAATGAGCCGGAGCTAATCCAACAGGGACAAGGTTCTGAGTAAACTAACCAGCTGGGCCCAGCGAGCTACTTCTCATCCCTGAAGGTCCTTGAAGGTACTGGATTCAGGTGGTGCCAAGGCCTTTCTGCTGGACTTAGCCGAGGCTCCTAGAAGCAGCAGCACTTTGACAAGCCACGGTCTGATGCAAAATGGCCCCCACGTAGCCCATCCTTTGACAGCACGGAGGCCTTGTGCTCGCTGAGCTGACAGGGAAATGATAGTCCAGGTGATGCTGGAGTGGCAGGCACCGTCTCCTAGAGCCAGTCGAAAGCCAGACAGGCTACTGTCTGCGCAGCTGCTGGGCTCGAGGGCCAGTCCCCAGTGTGGCCAGAGGCTCCGTGGGGCTTGCAGGCAGGGAGAGGGTGGGATCGAGCCCTGCGCCAGAGCTCCTGCCACCACACACCTCAGCGCCAGCGTGCCTGGCCTTCGCCTGTGCCCACTGGGACCTTGCAGCAGAGCCTCGGGTCTCAGCCCGGACTGTTTCTCCATGGGCCTGGACAACCGCCACCCAGAAGCTGCCCTTGCAAACTCTCAGGTTCGGTCCTCGCCATGTAAGGTGGAAGGGTACCTCTCCCCAGAGGAAATTCTCTGTCTCATCACTCCCAGGGTGCCAGCAGCCTGTGCTTGGGCCCCTCTCAGCCCGCCCAGGTCTCTCGACTGCTCGGCGTCTAATTTCTCTCGCATTCAAAAGCTCTCTCTATAAGAGACCTGTGTTGCCTTTACTTGGCTCAGAGAAGGTCAACCACTCGCCCTGGGTTGCCCAGCAAAGTGGCTGCAGTGTTGGGACGTGAGGTGTGCCTGTGCGGTTCGGCCGGCTGTCCTGGACCCAGGTCTGCAGCAGGCCGGCCGCTGGCTCAGAAGCTCGGGAGGCTGTTTATGCACGCTGACAGCTCTGATGTGCCAAAAGACGCCCGCTTCCAGCTCAGCCTCTAATAATAGCTCTTCCTCGGAATTCCTCCCGTCTTCGTGGGAGCGGAATATTTAGACATATCAAAGATTCTTTCCCCTTCTTTCATCGAGCCAACAGTGATATGAAAGGAGTACAATGAAAAGACGGGTCTCTGTGACAAGCTTCAGAGAGCAGCCAATTCCCTGACATCCCTCAAGACTCCAATTGACTCGGGGCTTCTCGGAGGGGAGTCGGCGTGCTTACATAATAATAACTCCTCCCGTTTCACGGCGCTATTGTGGGCCTCCTTCCCAAGTGCTTTCACATGCATTAGCTTAGTGAACCCACAAAGCATCCAGGAGGTGTGCGGAGCAGGGGGCCTCCCCCCGTTTTAAAATGAGAAAATTGCGGGCAGCGAGGTTAAATGACTCACCTAAGGCCACACAGCAAGTTAGTGGCGCATCCTGGCGCCCTGTGGCAGGCAGAGTGTGGCGAGCACTGAATTCTGAACAGTCTCCCCAGAAAGCCACTCAGCTGGCAGAGCCAGGGAGTCCCGCCGGCCTCTCCCTCACAGACTCTTCCTTCATGCCTGCAAACAGTGCTTTCAGCAGCTCACGCTGCCAACCTCCTGTTTCCTCCACCTGGCCCTCCTCTCCATTCATGATGGCTGCTCCTCCCCACGCTCCCTCACTCTTAAGCCCAGCTCCCCGTGCTCCCTCACCCTCCTTGGCACGAGCTCCTCCCCGTGCTCCCTCGCCCTGCTTGGCACCAGCTCCCCTGTGCTCCCTCACTCTTAAGCCCAGCTCCCCGTGCTCCCTCACCCTCCTCGGCACCAGCTCCTCCCCGTGTTCCCTCACCCTGCTTGGCACCAACTCCCCTGTGCTCCCTCACTCTTAAGCCCAGCTCCCCGTGCTCCCTCACCCTCCTCGGCACCAGCTCCTCCCCGTGCTCCCTCACCCTGCTTGGCACCAACTCCCCTGTGCTCCCTCACTCTTAAGCCCAGCTCCCCATGCTCCCTCACCCTCCTCGGCACCAGCTCCTCCCCGTGCTCCCTTGCCCTGCTTGGCACCAGCTCCCCTGTGCTCCCTCACTCTTAAGCCAAGCTCCCAGTGCTCCCTCACCCTCCTCAGCACCAGCTCCTCCCCGTGCTCCCTCACCCTGCTTGGCACCAACTCCCCTATGCTCCCTCACTCTTAAGCCCAGCTCCCCGTGCTCCCTCACCCTCCTCGGCACCAGCTCCTCCCCGTGCTCCCTCACCCTGCTTGGCACCAGCTCCCCTGTGCTCCCTCACTCTTAAGCCAAGCTCCCAGTGCTCCCTCACCCTCCTCAGCACCAGCTCCTCCCCGTGCTCCCTCACCCTGCTTGGCACCAACTCCCCTGTGCTCCCTCACTCTTAAGCCAAGCTCCCAGTGCTCCCTCACCCTCCTCAGCACCAGCTCCTCTCCGTGCTCCCTCACCCTGCTTGGCACCAACTCCCCTGTGCTCCCTCACTCTTCAGCCCAGCTCCCTGTGCTCCCTCACCCTCCTCAGCACCAGTTCCTACCCATGCTCCCTCACCCTCCTCAGCACCAGCTCCTCCCCGCCCTCCCTCACCCCCATTCTGTGGCAAAGCCCAGGGAAGAAGGGATAGGAGTGAGTCATCATGTCCCAAATCACCCGCATAGCTTGACTCTTCCCGCCAGGCATCCTGGAAGTGCCTCTCTCACTGCCAGAGTCTCCAAGACTCATCATCCCAGGCCATCCGCGGTCCAATAACTGCCTCAACACCAGCTCCCCATGCTCCCTCACCCTCCTCAGCACCAGCTGCCCCCGTGCTCCCTCACTCTTAAGCCCAGCTCCCCGTGCTCCCTCACCCTCCTCAGCACCAGCTCCTGCGCCCGTTCCCTTCCAGCCAGCAACAGCCCCCGGACCCTTCTCTCTCATCATCAGGGATAAACTGCAGATCCCCTCCGGCTCCTGGCGCAAGACCGGGCCCTGAGCTGCTCCCTTCCCTCACCTGGTCCGAGAGTCAGCCCAGAGGGACAGTGCAGCAGCTTGCACAGGCTTGGTGTGGTCCTCTGAGTACTGCTGGGAGTGACTGCTGAGCACTGAGCTTGAAGCCGCCCCTATGCACCACCAGAAATGAGCCCCCTCCAAAACTAGGGCCAGCATAGATGCTGCCTCCTCAGGCAGACCTCCTGCCTCTCCCCTCAGCACTTCCCGGCCTGATGCCTGGCCCCGTCCCGCTCCTACTGTGCTTCTGAGACTCAGGAGAATCTATCTCTCCCACTGCCGGGACCCTGACGGCAGTTTTCTTCAGCAGTGTGCCTGGTGTCCAGCCCATCAGGAGGTCTGAAGGCCCCAGCCCCAGGCATCTCTGACCCAGGCCATGGACAGAGCAACCGCTGAGCGGGCACGGCTGACTCTGCCCAGCCCCCAGCACGGCTGCACACGGGGCCTTACCACTTACCCGCTGCTGAATTTTAACAAACACTCCAAGAGATAATGGTTAATTTCACAGAGCCGTGAGAGGAGGCTGTTAAAATGTTAATATTATTTAAATTGTTTTACATTTTCGACAGTTTGAGCTGCAAATATAAATGTTTTCCGTGCTTTCCACGGAGCTGAGCTCACAAAAATGATTGATGAGGCGCCGAATATGGAATTTCCCACTTTAAATTAAGAAACGCAACGTGAGGGAGATGAGAAAAATCCTCCCCTCCATATGCAGCCCACTGGAGCCCCGAGGCCCAGCTTCCCTGCACGGGCCTGGCCAGTCCTTCTCGTTCGGGTCCCGGCCTGGAGAGCATGGATCCGGGCATCAGAGGCTGGCCCCACCAGGCGTTCCCAACATCCCCGGTCACGGCAGGGCCTTTCCCCTGCCTGTGGCACCAACACCCGCCCCACACCCTTCTCCACCAGTTCATACCAGCCCACGCCACATACCCCGGTATAAGTGCCTGACATGGTGACCAGCACTGGGCAGTGAAGCGAGATGAGTCGGACTCACTGAGAAGACCCCTCAGCACCCCCACGTTCCGGCCTCCCCAGGACAGAAGCTGCTTGCTGGAATGTTGCTGGGTTCCAAAGGTGAGGGCCTCAGGGACAGAATGCAGCCTCACACTGCGGGCCTGCTGGCCATCTGGGTGTCAACCCCGCATTTTCTCTCCCTCTGCCCCTCTGCCTGCAGTTAGTGCTCCAGCCTCACAGCCGGGTCTCAGAGAAGCTCCCGGTGTAGCTGCAGTTTGAGCCCTGGACAGTCCTTTTGGCTGTCACCCGCAAGCAGCAGGACTGCCTCACTTTATTGGTTATTTGGAGGGTCAGAGGGCCTGCAGGGGCTGTCCAAGCCTTTGGGGGTCACCCTGGCAGTTCTTGGGGGACCACAAAGGCCCAGGGATCCGCCCAGGAGCCTCCACACACCAGGGCACCTCCTGAGTCTTCTCCCAGCTCTGGGTTTTCCGGTTAGGGCTTCAAACCCCTGCAGTAGCCCATGCCAGACCTAGGGGGACTGGGGGGGGGGGGGAAGATGGGGGGGCAAGAACAGCACAGAACCATCTGCCTATCAGGGAAGGCTTCCTGGAAGAAAGTGCCTCTGGGGAGGATTCCGGAGGAAGACCAGGAATGAACTGAGATGGGTTGATGACGAGCAGAGAGCCCACAGGCAGGCAGGGAGAGAATGACCTGGACATGGGGCTCAGTGAGGGCCAAGGGTCTGGGCACACGTGGACAGTGACTGAGCAGTCAACTCCTGCACTTCCCTCCGGACACAAGATGGGAGAGGGGTTGGCATGGCCCTGACCGGGGCATCGGAGAACCCTAGCAGGGAGGCCAGGGAAGGGCCTGCGTGGGAGCCACAGCCCACCCAGAGCCCTGAACCCTCCTGCCGCACGTCCCCCTACTCCTGGTGCGGGGTCTCGGGGGTCCCGCCTCCCTCGCTGGGATCAGCGTGTACAGCACCTGCTGACCCACCGAAGCTTCCGGAATGCCAGGGCCCACCGCGTGGGGTACACCAGGCCCAGGAAGGCCCCAGGGCTAGGGTGCCCCCACCCCTCCCACACCGGGCCATGCACAAACCCCACTCCCAGCATGTCCCTGTGTCACCCGGGCACGCAGCCTCCACCCCCATCCCAAGCCGCCCCTCCGCACGGTGGCGTGGAGGAGCTTTGGTGCTGGATCTCAGCGGCTCTGAACCATGAGCCATGGTCAATGGCAGTGGGGCATGCGGGGCCAGGGCACGGGGGGAGGAGAGGGGGGCACCAGGGTCTGCTGACGCACACTCCCTGCCAGCAGCGGAGGGCAGGAGGGGAATGACGCTGACCACCGCCTGCCTCTGACTATGGTGCCCCTCTGCAAGATGGGCTGGGAGGGCCAGGACCCCGCAAGAAGGCAGGAGAGATTCAGCGCCCATCATGGCCTCTGATGCTGCCAGCGGGGCCTTCCAGGACCTGAAGCTGCAGTTCAGGAGGCCACACTGAGGGGGATGAGAGAGACCCCACAGTACACACACTGTCCATCAGGACTAGATTTCCCCGGAAGGAGAAAGTGCCAGAAGCACTCTGGGGCCCCACCTGAGCCTGCCTAGCTCTCGCCCCAAGCCCGTTGTGCCCGTCTGCCTGTATCTCCCCGGGTGTAACCATCTGGCTGTATATCCTCAGGTGTGCCTGTCTGCCTGTATTCCCCCGGGTGTGCCATCTGCCTGTATCCCCCTGGGTATGCCCGTCTACCTTTATCTTCCCAGATGTGCCTGTCTGCCTGTATCTCCCCAGGTGTGCCCATCTACCTGTATCGCCCTGGGTGTGCCCGTCTGCCTGTATCCTGTGGGTGTGCCCATCTGCCTGTATCCCCCCCACCTCAGGTGTGCTCATCTGCCTGTATCTCCCAGCATGGTGTGCCCATCTGCCTGTATCCCCCCCTGGGTGTACCTGTCTGCCTGAATCTCCCCGGGTATGTCCATCTGCCTGTATCCTGTGAGTGTGCCTGTCTGCCTGTAACCCCCCAGGTGTCCCCTGCCTTCTGTGTTGCCCCCCCCCGGTATCCCTGCCTGTCTATGTCCCCAGGTGTCCCCTGCCTGTGTCCCCCCCAGACCCCTGCCTGCCTGTGTCCCCCACCACAGCTGGGTGTTCCATGCCCCCCAGCATCCTGCCCTCTCTGGCCATGAGAAGGGGGTGTGCCTCAATGACCTCCTCAGGCCCTCCCGTACTGATCTGCAGCCCACAGGCTTTCTCAGAACGTGGCCTCAGCCAAGGCCTCCCTGGCTGAGATGCTTCTCCTGGGGTCACAGGCCGCTCAGCTCCCGCAGCCCCTCCCCACCCCAGGCTGGTGCCCTCCCCACCTTGTTCATCCCGCTGCGGGGAGCGGAGGGCTTCCAGGTGGTAATCAGGAGCCTGGGGCCACCCGCGCCAGAATCCTGTGGCGCGAGGGCCTTCGGGGGCCAGGTAGTGCCGGGGCCGCAGCCCGGTCAGGTGCCCGCTAAGCACCTCCCTTTGCACCCATGCTCATCTGGGGGTCCTTTCCCTGTCCTCACCTGTCCCTATGCACACCATGCCAAGGGATCCAGGTCAAAGGACAAGCCCGCTCCACGCTGTCCCTGGCCCCAGACGACCAGCAGGGCATGCTGCTTCTCTGGGAAGGGCAGGATGAGGCAGGGCAGGGCCAAACAGAGCCAGGGCAGGGATGTGATGCCACCAATGTGATCGCCCCCTGCCACCATCCCGCATGACTCTGTCCACCAGCCGGGAACAACGCTGAACTACCCACATCCCCCTCGGCAAGTCCTAACCCATTTCACAGACAGGAGCAAGGGATTAGTTGCACAGAGAGAAAACCAGGAGGTGGCAGAAGCAGGGTTCCGGGAGACCCCCTGAGTGCAGGCCTCTACCTCGACGTGGTCACAGGTTCTCACAGGCGCCTCTCCAAACACACAAGTGGCCGGAAGTCACAGAGAGATCAGGCTGCGCACCCCCACACAGAGCCAGTCACAGAGGCAGAAGTGTGAGTTGCGCGAGGGGTCTTGGGTGGCCCGCCCAGCCCCCAACTCATGGCACATTTCTATTTGGGAGCCCCACTGGGTCCCCACCACTCCCGGGCCCTGGAGAGCGAGCAATGAACTAACTCAGAAAGAGGCTCAGAGCCAGAGTGGACAGTTCAGCTGGGAAGGCATTTGCTTTGAGTGCAGCCAACACAGACCCAATGCCCTGCATCCAACAGGGTCCCTGAACCCCGCCAGGAGTGTTCCTCAAGAACAGAGACAGGTGTAAGCCCTGAGCACCTCCAGGCATGGCCCCTAACCCCTAATAAACAAGGATGTTTTCAAATGAACAGGCAAGTCTGGCCTGACACTGAGTCCCCTGGGGCGTGAGGTGGCCCCCCAGTGCGGGCTTCTCCCTGTCGTCCCCTTGGCAAGTCTGACTGCAAGGCTGTTTCCGGCACCAGGGCCTCAGTCGGAGTGGCTGCCACCCCCCCCCCCCACACACACACACACTGCCTGGCTCCCCTGCCCCTCCCCCAGCCCCCGCCAGCCCCCCAGTAAAGAGCCCCAAGCTGGCCGCCCTGATAAACCAGGGGCTCGGGGACTTCCTCCCAGCGCCTGGTGAATGGAAGCGTCGCAGACCAGCAGCGCTCGGCGCTCAATGAGATTATATTTCTTATTTAAATAGCGGGTTGGAGGATTGGTTTCAAAGCCGGATGCTGCCAGCCCGTGGCCTCCTCGGGCTCCCGGGGAGGAGCAAGGCTGTGCAGCATTGTGTCTCCACACGGGAGCCTCTCCTCGGGGCTCTGGGGCCCGGCTCCCATTCAGCTGCCTGGGGGGGGCAAGGGGCGAGCAGGGATGAAAGCCGCCTCCCTCCCGGTTTGGGGAGCGGAGATTATGCCTTTCACTGGAGAGCGCCTGCTCCTCTCCAAAGCGACAGGGAGATAAAAGGCGGCATGCTTGCTCCTTCCACCTCGGGGAGGCTCCAATCAGCCTGCTGTCGCAGAGGCTAAGCGCCACCATTTCAGCACAGCTGTCATAGCCAGGGCTCTGCTGCGGGGTCTGCACAAGCCCCACCCCCCCGTGGCGCGGGGCGTCCCTGGCCCCAGCTGCACGAGGTGAGCTCCAGCTTCATGCCCACCCTGGAGAGGGGTGACGTCCGGGGGCCGGGGTGGGGGGGGGGGGGGCGCTCTTTGAGAAGGGCAAGGTGTGCGCAGGACCAGATCTCGCCACGCTTACCCAGAGAGACTCGCGCTCTCTGCTTAGAGCAAATTTGCAGTTAATTGTGTGTCAAAATAATGTATTAGAAGCAGCGGCGTCTGGACCGCGTGTAATTCCTCTCCTTTCAAGCCTTTGTCTGCCGGGGGGCCGGGGGTGCTTGTCAGGGCATCTCTGAGACAGGTTGGTAGCCCCGGTCAAAGGCAGCACCAGTGCCCTGGACGAGATAAAAGGCCAGCGGTGGCCTTGAAGGGTGCCTGGCTCCGAGGGGCGGCAGCGGGACGGAGGGGGGGCTGCGGCGGGCGAGAGGCGGCGGTTTGATATGCCAGACACATCCGCGCCTCGTGCATCCAGGAACCGCAATCAGGTAGCTAATGGGGTGCTGGTCACATGGCTGGGCCGCTGCAGAGGTGGGGAGGGCCAGCGCCCGAGCCCAGAGCAGCCTGGCTGGCGGCAGGAACGCTCCCGCTCCTTCTCTTTCAGCTGCCTGCCTGCAGACGGTGCTGCTCTGGCCGGGCTCGGCTGGACAATGGCACTGCGTGAGGCAGGGAGGGTCCCCGGGCAACGGAGACAAGCTCAATTCTCTCAGTGCCTGGCGGTTCTGAACGCCTCTGCAGTCAGCCTTTCTCCCGCAGCCCTGGGCCTCCCCTGGGCTTTGTTTCCCAGCCCTCCCATCACCAGCTACCCCGGGTCCTGCACACATCTCCATGGAGCTGACGGCCAGGAAGGAAAAGCATGAATGACAGCCAGCTCCTGCCCACCGGGACAGTTCTGAGCCTCTGTTCTGCTACTCGGTGCCCTCGGCAAGCCCCTTCCTGGCTCTGAGACCACTCTGGGTCCACAAAGACAAGGAGAGAATGATGTTCCAGAAGGGATTTGGGGTGTTTGTTAGTTTGTTTTTTTAATTTTTGCCAAATCTCACCTTCTGACCGAGGGTCACGCTGCTGGTCACACTTAGTGGAAGGCTAAGGGTCCTTGCTGGATCAACAGTGCTTTCCTGACCGTGACTGAGACAAGGCCCCAGATCAGGAGGGTGGCTGTGGAGACAGGTGGCAGGCCTGATGTGCCGGGTTTCCCGCCTTGGGGGCAGGGGCCCCACTCAGCTCCCTACAAGGCACTGGCGCAGCACCGAGCAGACTGGTGTGGGACACCTTCCTGGTCGAGTGTTCAAAAAAAAACCAGACACGTGAGTGTGGCACACAGCCTCCCAGCTGTAAGCCGTGAGCTCCGCTCCCCCACAAACACTGGCAGCCACAGAGCCTCACAGCGACTTCGTCCACTCACCAGCTTCCCAGCAGGCAAAGCTGGGCACCTGCCCTGCTACGAGCATCTCAGCCCCAGGGCGCCACCGCGAGCACCCCAGACTTGGGCCACGCAGAGCTCCAGGCTTGGCCATCTCACACGGGCACGGGTGCCCCACTATACGGTTTGGAGGGAGAAAAGAGGGGGCAAGGCTCAGAGTGGAGCTGTGCCCTGCAGGCCTAAGGCCCCAAGTTGGATCCCGGCCCCAAACAGCGCCATATCTCTGGGCTGAGCGCTGGACCCTCAGGCCGACCAGAGACTCTGAGACCAGCTGAATCCCCGCTCCCACCCTGAAGCTCACGATGGCCCATGTGTGTGTTGAGGGGGGCCCACAGGCTGGTGCTGAGTTCTCCCTAATAGACCCTTGACCCACTCCCCTGCATGATGGAGCCCCTTCCCAGCACCTGTCGGGGACCCCAGGGTCTCCACCCTCCCCAGCTGACTATCTGGTCCCACATCCCAGCTGGGAAAACACTGCCCAGGAGAAGCTGCCCCTGCTCTGAACACACCCGGCGGGCTCTGAGGCCACACGTTCCTCCCTCTCCACAAGCAGGGGTGGGTTCCACAAGCAGGGGTGAGTAACAGTGGCCGGCTCTGAGGAACACTAGAGGAACAGGCTCACACACGTTTGGTTAGAGAACAGGCAAGAGGTGGGTAGAAGCCAGCGGCCCCTCCCATCCACAGAGGGACCCTCATGACCAGCGCCAGGCTGATCTGTCAGTGTCGCTCAGGGCAGGCTCCCATACAGCACTAAGCGCCACAGAACAGAGGCTCTGGAAAGCCAGCTGGACCGCCAGGGGAGGTGAGCAGACGGAGGTGGTATTTGATCTGAGTCTAAACTAGCCTGTGGAGGTGGAGGAAGGGAAGAAAGCCCCCAAACAGGCCTGAGTGAGAGCAAGGTATAGCCCTAAGCAAAGGCAGAAGGGTTTGGCCCACGGGGGATGGTCTCCACCCCAGGGCAGTTGGACCCGCTGGGGCAGCGGACCTGGAGTGAGGGGACCAGGAGGGTCAGAGGCAGAGGTGGGTCCACCCCTGGCGGGCCTTGGTGGGCAGAAGAATTCGGCTTCCTTCTGTCAGCACTGGTTGGAATGAGACCCCCCCCCACACACACACACACACTCCTTGGGGCACACTGAAAGTGAGGGGTAGGGGGTACCCAGGAGGCCGAAGCAGCCAGCCCGGGGACAGGGGAACAGCTGGAACAAGAGTGGTGACATGAGCAGGAGACAATGAGCAGGCTCCCATGGCCCAGGGTGAGAATGCTGCCCGCCCGGGAGGGCTGGGACGGGCAGGGACAGTCCAGTATCCAGCATGTCAGGGAGCATGACGGGCCACTCTGAGAGGAGCAGCAGGTCGGGGTTCAGGCGGGTGGGCACCTGCCACGCAGGCGGCTGGCCTGGCATCACCTGTGACCCTCCTGAGCACGGGGCCAGAGTCGGCCTTGAGCAGACCCCTGCTCGGACGCACAGAAGCCCAAGAGCCTCAGCACCTCCGGGGCGCAGCTGCAGAGATGGAGCTGCGCGGACAGGCCTGGGGCTAGGTGCCAATCTCCGGGGTCACCCCAAGTAGCGTCTGCCTCTCAGCCTGCCCAGAGCCCCCGGAGCAGGAGCTGGACGGGAGCTGGGCCGCTCGGGGACAGGCCATCTGTGGCCGCAGCCCGCACACGCCCGCCCACTAACCGGCACCCCACGCCTGCACGCAGGGCGGAAGGAGGGAAGCCGGCTCGAGAGAGGGCACTTCACAGGGGCACTTGACATTTCCGAGGCACTCCACAGGCATTAGCTAATTAATCCTTGAGACTGTTTAGCCCCCAAAAGAACTCCCGGAGGCTCCACTTGTACCCCCATGTGCAGGGAGGGGCGCAGTTTGGAGGCTCGGGAGATGAGGCAGGGGGAGACGGGGCCGTCACCCACTCGCCCACCTGCACAGCACGCGCCCAGCCTCCAGGGAGGCAGCCAGGCAGCCTGCAGGGAGGTGTCACCAGGTCTGAGGCTCCTGGGGAGAGGGGCGGGTGGGAGTGGGCGGGAGATCGATATCTCGGAGCTGCCGACCTCCTGCTCGCTGTGCACTTCCTGCCTCGCAGATGCCTGTGCTTCCCATCCAGCCCTGCAAATTAGCTGCCGTAGACACTTGTCTCGGTGCATTCCCCCGGGAAGGAGTCCTTGAGACAAGGATTCAAGTGCAAGTGGTTTGCTGGGGAGTGCGGCATGAGGAAGCAGGGTTGGGGACGGGAGGGGTTCCTTGTGGGTGTGTTTGTGTCTGCCTCAGTCATCGTGGAGCCTGCGGTGATGCCTGGTTGGGGGCGGGGGGTCTTCGGAGCACCCCGAACCCATCTTCCTGGGGCCTGGGTAGTTGGGAGACAGGAACAGAACACAACTCGCACGAGTCACTTTCAGGGGTGGTGATGGGGCGTGAGCACCTGTAAACCATTACACAAATGTCTCCAGGTGCTTGCGAGACCCCAGGGAGCAAGAGAGCAAGGGCCGAGCAGACCCAACCACAGCACATCTCCCGGTTTCGGAGTGACCAGCAGGACCAAGGTCACTGAAGGAGAAAGCGGCCGAGCCGAATGCACCCCGTTCTGCTCAAGTGCAAAGTCTTGCTTTGCCTCACCTGCCCCTCCATCCATGTGGAGATTTCCACACCTCCCCCTTTTCCTCCTCATCCTGAAGACAGAACAGGAGCTGACCCACCTGCTGAGGGCCACCTGACCTTCTGATAGGTTTCCTGAGATCAAGGCTGGGTGGTGTTAGATGCATTGACGGCAGGAAACTGTAAGGGCCAAGCCTTCCAGACCCCAACGCCTCCCTTAGGGACCCCCATCTTTCCCTCTTTGAAATGCAGACCTACAGGCTGTGGCTGCGGCGAAGGTTGATTCCCCCTGCACGCATGCACACACACACACACACACACACACACACACACACACACACACACACACACTCCCTGGGTCCCGAGCCCATGCTGCTGGGCTTATGCTTTTGTTTTTGCTTGCACAAGTCAGTGGTAAGCATTTATCGCTGGTTGGAGAATTGAATTTGGCAGGAGAGATTTCTGCACGTTGGAGGGATGAATTTGCCAAGCACCTTCCCCAGGAGAGATATTAAGGACAACAGCCAAGCACACAGCAGAGCAGGCAGGCCGGCTGGCAAGCATAGCCCTTTCCAGGGGGCTCTCTCTGCCCCAGGAGAAACGACAGACTGCTCAGCTTCCACCCCCAGACCGTGGCTTTGCCCCCACGTCCCTAACCCTTCTCCTCCTTCCTAATCAGCACTGACTCAGCAGGAGCCAAGTGTGGTTGTGGTTGGGGGTGGGGAGCAGGGAGTGTCAAGGAAGTAGAGTCTGTCTCCAGCATGCCTTCCTTCCACCCAGCCGTAAATGCCCCCTATCCCCAAACACATACCCAATGCCACAGTAGGTGAGTGTCTGGCCTTGCTCTGGCAGTGGCTGAGGACCAGTGTTGACCAAGTCAATATGTTGACAGCCATCCTAGATGTAGTTGTGATCATCCTCACTTTACAGATGAGAAAACCGAGGCTCAGCAGAAATCACCAACTGGCCAAGAGTCACGCGAGGAAAATACAACTAGGAAGCCTGAGTTGGGCAGAACTGCCCAGTATTCCCAGTCATGGCTCCACACTGTGTCCCAGAGTGAGCAGCTCTGGAAAAGATGAAGAGAGTGAGCCCTAATGCTGGGCAATGAATGAAAAGAGTGAGGTGAGGTCTCTGCTCAGACTATCTGGAGGAAACGAGGGGGTTATCATAAACATGGCAAACCCAAGTCACCCGACAGAAGCAGGGCAGAGAGCGCCCAGTCACAGGGAGTCAGACACGGGAGCCCTGAGGCCCAGTCTAGACTGGCCTGTGACATCCATGCACAGGGCATTTGCCCCTTCTGACAGTCATCTGCATGCCTGTGCTCACACTGCATGGGGGCCACGCCTGGGATCAGCCCGGAAGCCCATTGACCCCTGGAGAAGGAAGCCGAGCTCTTTAGATAAGGACCTGGGCTCTATACCGTGGACAACTGTCCATCAGAGAAAGATGCAGCTGTGCCCTTGGGAAACAAACGGAAAGCCTGGCAGTGGTCATGTGACGAGAAGGAAGTCCAGAAGTGAGAGACAATGACTGGATGGTTTCACTCCTGTGTGGGCTGTAAATAACTAATGCAAATGTCCTGTCAAGAAAAGAAAGAAACAAAAGAGACCAAAAATCTCCCAGATGCCGTGAAAACTGGTGATTCTGGAAAAGTGATCTCATAGGTGGTGGGTGGTACGTTGCTCCTGGGGCGTGAGTTCCCTACATACACCGGGGATTGGAACCAACCCCGGAGATTCTACAATACTGGAAACTCATCATCAACTGATTCAAAAGAGGCCTTTTCAAAATTTAGCTGGAGCTATTTTAAAACAAAAACCGGACCCCTGGCAGTTCACAGGTCTTCTCAGCAGAGCCCGGGGACGGGGCACTGGACCAAAGGCAGGCAGGCACTGGAGGGGGGTGGCGGGGAACTGTCAGTGGGGTGCTGGGATTAACTGGGGGTTCCGAGGGTGCTGCATTGGGGGGGTGGCTGTTGATGAAAGGACTCGCTCACTTGCCAGCATGCCCAGCTGGGTGAGCACAGAACGGGACGGGAGTCGACATGTAAGGAAAGCCTGTGGAGCAGGCACTGACGCTGGCCCCAACCTTTCTGTCTAATTTTCCTCCTCGTTAGCAAGACACATGGCAATGATCTGTGTCTACAGGCGCAAATTCAGGCTGCTCGAGGAGGTAAGATGAGTTAGTAGGGGTCTGGTGTAGCTCCTGGAAGGCTTCACGGAGAAGGCAGTTTCTCTAGAAGGACAAGCAGAGCCCAAGTCCATACGAGGATCAGCAAGGTATGCTGGGTGGGGTTGGAGGTGTACAAACCAGGGGATCTTTTGAGCCAGTGGCCGCTCCATCTCTTCCTCAGTCCCTGGAAAGCACAGATGCTTTCTGGGCCTTTCTTAGTGGACCTGTGGTTGCCAGAAGAGCCAGATCCTCCCTCTCAGTTTCAGGCAGCCTTATTAAGGGGAAACCGACACACAGCAAACTACACATAATTAAAGTGTGCACTTTAATAAGTTTTGACATCTATAAGACACCCATGAAGCCATCACCACAATTATGATAATGAACATATTCATCACCTCCAGAAATTTTCTCCTGCCCCTCCCTGCCCTTATCCCCCAGATCTCTCTGTCACTATTGATTAGTTTTCATCTCCCAGAATTATAGATAAAGGGGACCCTACCGCACTGCCCATATTTCCTGGATTCTCTTGGCATCGCTATTTCTGACTCAGCCATGTGACTGCTTGGATCAACAACCTGCCCTTCCCTTTCCGAGTCATCTTCGACACCTGAATGAAGCACACTCAGCCCGCTCGTCTGTGGGGGGAACTGGACTGCTTCCAGCTTGGAGTGGTCACCGATGAAGCTGCGCTGAGCATCTGTGAACCACTCTCTGAAGGACGCTGGGTTTTTTTTTCCCGTGGGTCCTCAGCGAGATGGGCGGACTGACATAGGACGGGGCCGTGATTGCATGACAAGGACCTGTCAGGCTCTCTCTGAGGTGTTACTGCCCTTTACGAGGTCCAGCAGCACCTGAGACGTGGGTTTCCCCCCAGCACCTGAACACTCAGCCCTTTGAACCAGTCACTGTAGGGATGGGTGATGGGTTCTCATCGTGCATTTCCCTAATGGATAGTAATGTATTAATTTTTGGGTTTGGGGCCACACCCATCAATGCTCATGAGTTACTCCTGGCTCTGCACCAAGGAATCCCTTCTGGTGGTGCTCAGGGTCAATACGGGATGCTCAAGATCAAACCCAGGACCACTACTCTCTGTACCATCGCTCCTGTTCCTGCATTACCCCAATCACTCATAATTTGGAATACCTTTTCATGTACTTACGAGCCACCTGCACACTTCTTTAGGCAAAGGTCTATTGAAAGCTCTGGCCTGTTTTTCACTGAGTTGTGTGCCTTCTTATAGACCCATTATGGATTATGAACACCAGTTCTTCACCCAATTGATAATTTGTATATATTTTCTCCACCTGTGACTTTGCTTTTTAATTCTCCTGAGAGCTTCATTCAAGGCGCAAAAATTTATTTTGTTTTGCTTTGTTTGGGTTTTGTTCTTGTTTTGCTTTTGGGGTCACACCCAGCGATGCTCAGGGATTACTCCTGGCTCTGCACTCAGGAATTACTCTTGCAGGGCTTGGGGGATTATATGGAATGTCTGGGATTGAACCTGGGTCGGCCGCGTGCAAGGCAAACACCCTACCTGCTGTACTATCGCTCCAGATCCGTTTGCTTTGTTTTTAACTCTTTTAAAAGAAAATTGTTGCAGGGCTTAGGTTCGAACCCAGATCCCCATGTATGCAAAGCAAGTATTCCAACACTAAGCACCTCCCTGAGCCTCCTAGAACCTTTTGATTTTGATCACATCCAGCTTTTTGGTTTTAGTGATGGACTGTGGGTTTTGTGTGTGTCGTTCAAACTTAAGAACTCTGTCTAAACAAAAGACACAAAGCATGTCTCCTTTTACTTCTAGGAGTTTTATGGTTTTAGGGTATATGTATGTATGTAGGGTTATCACCCATTGCATGTAGGATTATCACCCATTTTGAGCTAATTTTCTAAAATGGTACAAGTTATGGATCAAAGTCCATTTCTTATATATTTGGATAACTAATTGTTCCACTACCATGTGTTCGATAAGAAAAAAGACGCCCTTCTTTCCTCAGCTGTCTTTGCATCTTTGTTGGAAATCAGGTGTCATTTCTGTCTGAGTCCATTTCAGCCCTTGAGCGATCTGCCTGTCTTGATGCCAATTCCACGCTCCTTGATTACTGGAGCTTAGTAATAAGTCTTTCACTCAGGCAGTTTCAGTCCTCCAGCTTTGCTCATTTTCAAAATTGTTTTGGTTCTAGGTCCTTTTCATGTCCATAGCAATGATAAATCAGCTTCCTCAGTTCCCAGGGCTGCTCGAAAGCTCCTGCACCTTGGAGCATTTCAGAAGAAAACAAATAGGGAAGCTGAGATGGGCTTCAAGGGCAGCCGCCCTCGGACAAAGCATGTACTCGGTGGGCTGGAGAGAGTACAGGAGGGAAGGCACTGGCCTTGCAAACAGCTGTGCTGGCACGACCCTGGTTCAATTCCCCGGCACCACATACAGACCCTTGAGCAACACCAGGGCTCCCTCCTGAGCACAGAGCCAGGAATAACCTCTGTGCACTGCCCTGTATTACCCCAAAGCAAAATCAGTGAGTGAATGAATGAGTGAATGAATGAAACATGTATTCGGGAAGATTGGAAATTATTGAAGGATGTCTCTCTCTTCTCCAAGGTAAAACTAGATGGCCCTGTGCCCTGGGATTTCCTCATCTTTGGGTTTGGTTCTTGTCCATAGAAACTCCCAAATTGTATCCACAGCTCCTGTGGGTAACCACAGAGTCCAGAATAGAAGACAATCCAGCCATCCTTGGAGTGGAAAAGAGGATGGAAGGAAGAGGAAATAGGATGCACGCTGGGAAACCTAGAGGCACCGCTACGGCTGCACACTGCCTCCGCGGCATTCTGAGTACCACTCACTTGAGAAGGAAGGCTCTAGAATACAGTAACACCATCTGGCATGTGGGGCTCCGTGGTAAGTTTTACTGTGCTCACTTGGTCCTCAAAAGCACCCAGGGAGGAAGGAATATAATTAGACCGGTTTTCAAGATGAATCAAGACCTGCGGAGATTGAATCACTCGCCCGAGTCATTATGAGCAAGTGGCAGAGCCAGAACAAGAAGCCGCATCTGAAAGAGTCAAAGCCCACGCCGGGGACTGAGCCCTAGGATGGTGCTGCCTTCTGGGTAGGCAGTGGAAAGGCTCACAAGTGTGTGTAGGAGATTATTAACATGATTTAATGAGTTGCTAGTAGGTGCCAGGAGCACACTCCAGACCATCTGACTTAGCCATATGGGATCCAACACACAGGAAGGAGGTCTACGCTCCTCCAGACAACTTGGAAAACCACACCCTGGAGATGGAGGGAGAGGGGGAGGGAGGGAAGGAGGGAGGAGGAGGGAGGAAGGGAGGAGAAGGAGGCAGGAAGGGAACAAGACCTTAGGTGAGACAGACCTGTAAGACGGTCTTTCTCTGGGAAAAGGGTGATCTGGCAGAACCTTGGCCCCAGGGATGTGTTGGTCTGGCTTCAACCCTGAGGAGAAGATGCGGCTGTAACATCTATCATCAGATGTGGCCGCTCTGGACTCTGGGAGATGTTCTCAGCAGGTTCTTTCCAGAAGCAAACGTGTGCCTCCCCCACACCCCAGACATCCCTCTTTGCTGCTTAGAAACCTCAAAATGCAATTTAAAGCGGGGGGGGGGGGGGGGGGTTGCCACCCTTGGCCCCAGGGTATGGGGAGGAGTAGGAAAGAAATTCCGTGGCAGGGAGAGAAGGGATAAATGAGAAGCAAAGGGGGCAGGGGACACGGGGGTGCATGTTTCCCGGTGGTGTTCAGGGATGACAGAGCTAAATACCCAAACCAGAGTCAACACGCTGAAATCATGAGACCCAAACTTGAACAACAGAACTTGAAAAGGTGCCTGTGAAGAGGGCGGGCTGGGGGTGGGGAGGGAGGGGTGGGAACCTGGGACACTGGTGGAGGGAGGCTGACGCTGGTGCCGGGATTGGTGACGGGACATTGTGTGTCTAAAACCTAACTATAAATAACTTTGTAACTCATGGTGCTTTAATAAAATAATTTTTCACTAATAAAATTTTTAAAATAAAAAAAATAAAATAAAATTCAATTACCAATTAAAAATAAAAATAAATTAAAAATTAAAAAAGAATAAAAAAAAGAAGATGCCTCTTTCAAACAAAGAAAGTTCCAGTAAAAATCCCAAGTGAGAAGCCTCCTGCCCAAGTAGGCTCATTCCAGAATACCACCCAGTGAAATCCCACTGGGGCAGGCAGATTCCACCTTGCTCTCAAAGTCAGAGGACAAAGGTCAGTCCTGTCATCTGACGCCCCATCCCCACTCCCCTGGCCTGAGCAGAAGAGTGGACAGTTCCAGGGTCAGAGAAGGTCACTCTGCAGAAAAGAACAGATGGTCACAAAGATGTCATCTAACCCGGCTGCTCAAGCTAGACACCCCTTCCCACCCACCAGGCACTGGCTCCAGCACAGTGTCTGGGATGGGAGAGACAATCCATGGGCCACAGTTCTTGCCTTGCGCACAGCCAACCCTGGTTACATCCTGACACCCCATCGGTCCCTGAGCATCGGTCCCAGGAGTGATCCCGGAACACAGCAAAGTGTGGCAGGGCCAGGGCTGGAGCCATAGTACAGCCAATGAGAAATTTGTCTTGCATGCGGCTGACCTGTGTTCTATCCCCAGCATCCCATGGGGTCCCCCAGCACCACCAGGAGTAATTTCTGATTGCAGAACCCGGAGTAACCCCTGAGTAACCCCTGAGTAACCCCTGAGCATGACCCAAAAAGCAAAAAAAAAAAAGTGTGGCAGCGGGAAAAATGTAAACCAGAGACAAAAAAAAAAAAACTGTGTCTGGTTCTTCAGGCTCTCCCTGGGACCCTCCAGATCTCGAATGCTGGACATGTGCCCCGTGTGCCGCTGCCACTCCCTTTGTCCTGCCTCACCTGTGGATCAGCCTCTTCCCGGGTGCAACGTACTGGGCTCCTCTCTGCCCTCAGACCCCGGCTTCAGATGCACACGTTCCGGCCCAGAGTCTGGCGCATGTTGCCGAGGACGTGGAGAAGGGCGTTGGGAATTGGAGGTTTTCCCTGAGCCCCGGGACCAGCTGGCCGCCAAGTTGCCTTTGGACACAGCCAGGAAACTAATTTAACTGGACAACGCTACGTATCCACTAGGTGTTCGTACAGAATCACACTTGGTCCCGGGTCCCCCCGGACTCAACGGGCTTCTCAGAAAGCGACTGTTGGCTCCAAGTGACTGACAGTCGAACACGGACACAGACATGAAGGGCCCTGGGGACCAGGAGGACATCCAGGACGAGTGACCAGGCCCCAAGCTCCTGGGCCTCCTCTGGCCTGCCTGCCCAGACCAGACCAGGGCTCCAAACAGGCCTGGCGTGTGCCTCGCTTCGGGGAGGAACGAGTGTGTGAGATGCTCCACATGCAAGCGCAGCCGCCGCCACTGCAGCAAAAAAGGCAAGTTCAAAGGTAATTGGACGAGGAGCTCTAAGCACGGCTGTTCCCGCAGCAAACTGTTTCATCAATACCCACCGGGATCCGTCCATATGGACAGCAGAAGGGTTCCTGCTGTTCTTTTGCTAATAAAAACTGCTGTGATTACATTTCCAGTCCTCTCGGAACGGGCCCTCTGCGGGGCTCGGCAGGGCGGGCAGGGAGCGTGTGCTGGGGCGGGGGCTTCCCCCCAGCCTGCCCCCGCGGGACCTGGAGATCTGCACCCACCAGACGCACAGCAGGGAGGGTCTTCAGGGAGAGTGGGCGCTGAACGCATATGTGAGTGTATCTGGGACCACGCGCATGTACACACACACACACACACACACACACACACACACAGAGGAAAAAATTCTAATTAATGGAACAACCTTTCGTAAGTGGTTCCAGTTACTGGCATTTTCTGGTTAATTAGAGGTTAACCTGCGATCGCTTTTTTATTTCAACCTGCGTGTTGAAGTACATTAGTCTAATTTCACCCTGACCCTTCTCCTGAGCTGCAGCCATTGTCCCTCTCAGAAAGCAACCCCCCCCCCCCCCCACCGCGCGCCCTCCGCTCCCCCTGTGGAAACCTGGGAGTCCCCTGTGTGGCTTTTCCCATCTGGCCTCCTCCTGCACAGCCCCGCCCCCCACCCCGGGGCTCCTCTCATGAAGCCCTCCCACCCTCTGGTCTCCTGTCAATCACCACCAGGACCTTACATTAGTGCAGGTTCCTAGAACCAGGCTATGGTCATGTTGATTACATGAGTGTGAGTGTGTGTGTGTGTGTATATGTGTGTGTGTGTGTGTGTGTGTGTGTGTGTGTGCAAGCACAGAGGGTTGGGGGTGGGGGGGGTGGGGGAGTGGGACCACACCCACTGTGCTCAGGGCTTAATTCTGGCTCTGTTCTCAGGGATCACTCCCAGTCATGCTCAGGGGTACCAGAGCTTGAACCCTAGTCAGCTGAATGCAAGGCAGACACCCTGTCTGGTCTCTCCAGCCCCTGGAGGAACCTTCTGACAACAGCCTAGAGGTTTTGGAGTCTGGGATCTGAAAAAGTTCTAAAATTTCAGAGTATTAAAAAATGTGATCTTTAAAAAATCAATCATGCTTTTAGGGGCAGGGGGCAGGAAGTCAGGTACAGGTGGGGTTAAGGGACGGTGGAGTCGAATACCCACATACAGAGTCAACAGCACTGAAATCACAACCTTGAACAGCCGGACTTAGGAAGTCACCTGTCAGCAGGGGTTTGTGGGGGTGCAGGGGACGGGAGGGAACTTGGGAACTCTGGTGGAACGAAGCTGATGCTGGTGGTGGGTTTGGTGATGGAACACTGTATTTCTAAAATCCAACTATGAATAACTTTAAAATCATAGTCCTTTACTCATAATAAGATTGGACATTGTTAAGAAGAACCATTAACTGGGGTACATGTAGATCAAGAATGTTTTCTCCTCGAATGGGCACTGATGGAGGGATGGGTACTCGATCATGTAATGTAAGCACGAAAGTTTGTAAGTCTGTAACTGTACCTCACGGTGATTCATTAAAAAAAATACAAATAAATCACTGTCACTGTCCTCCTGTTGTTCGTTGATTTGTTTGAGCGGGCCCAGTAACATTGTGAGACTTGTTACTGTGTTTGGCATATCGAATAGGTCACAGGTAGCTTACCAGGCTTTGCCGTGCAGGCGAGATACTCTCTGTAGCTTGCCAGGCTCTCCGAGAGGGGCAGAGGAATTAAACTTGGGTCAGCTATGTCGGCCACATGCAAGGCAAATGGCTAATGTCCCACCCACTGTGTTATCGCTCCAGCCAAGAAAGAAAGAAAGAAAGAAAGAAAGAAAGAAAGAAAGAAAGAAAGAAAGAAAGAGTAAAATTACTTATATGTAAAAGTCAATAAAATCCAAAGGAAAAAATGAGAAAAGAAAAAGAATGTTTCCTCCTCCTCCTCCTCCTCCTCCTCCTCCTCCTCCTCCATTCAAGGATCTTGCCATGGAATTGGCAAACACATACCCACAAGGCATATGGCAACATGTAATGGCACGTCAGTACGTGTGGACATGCAATGAAGGACTTGTGGGTCACTGATGCTTTCTCAAATCATGTTTAAAAGAGCTGGACTTAGGAAGTCTGCAAATCATGTTTAAAAGAGCCCCTGGCAGGGGCCAGAGTACAGTGGGCAGGGCACCTACCTCACACACACAACCTACTTGGATTCAATCTTTGGCACCCCCTATGGTAACCTCAAACCCACTAGAAGTGATCCCTGAGCACAGAGCTAGGAGTAAGCCCTGAGCACTGCTGGGTGTGCCCCCCACATCCCATAAATAAATAAATAAATAACCCACTGGACTGAGTATGGAGCTCAGTAGTGGAGTACCTACTTCATGTGTGTGAGGCCCTGGGCTTGATCCCCCCAAAACCCCCCACCCATCATCTCCTTAAAGAGCTCTTTGGTAGCATGGTGGGGGCTGGGAGTGTTGAGTACTTCAGCAGTGCTGGTGATGCAGCAACTTAGTAGGTGACTGCCATAATCTCTCACACGATAGTGCCCCAGGTTCCCGAGTAATAATATAAGTAAATGATTTTAATAAGTGAATGTCTAAGCATCCTTGTTCTGATACTGGGCTGGAATTCTGGGTTTGCATGTAGAAGGCCTGGGCTCTCTCCCCGGCAGCCCAGGGCACCACTAGGTGTGATCCCTAAGACCCTCCCCCCAAAATTGTAATAAATAGATTCTTAAAAGGCGCTCCTGTGCTACTGCAGGGCCCACCCCAGTGTCTGTTCTCACCCCTTCTGAGTGGCATGCACTTCCTGACCAGCGGGAGGGAACGCTGGCCTACACAGTTCCCCGTCTCTCAAAAGGATGGGGATGCCCCTCTGGGTACGCTGAGGTCAGTCAGTGGCGAATGGAAAAACAGAATTCCCTTTGCAGGAAAAAAAATCTACACACAATCCCTTAAAAAAAAATGGTTGTAAAGCATGACTGTGCCACCATGCCAGTCACGGGAACTCAGCTTCTTTTTTAAACCCTCTCAGCCTGTTTCCCTCTGTTAGTGAGTTCAAGACTGTGGCAAAGGTAGCTGGGGGGACATGATATGCAGGGAACTGCACCAAACTAAGAATTGAACTGAGTCTGTAGAACAACAGTTCCCTTGCCAACTTTCAGCTATGCCCAGTGTCCGCCTTGCCTTGGAAACACCCCTAAATCCCCACAGTTGAACACAGCAAAGGGGCATCGCTTTCTCCTAGAGCCCAGCAGAGTCAGGGGAGGGACCCCCAGGAACTGGGCTGAGTCCCTCCCACTGCAAAGCTGCACCACCCAAACCCTGTGGCCTCCTCCCTGGGGGCAGGAGCACCTCACATGTTGGCTGTTCATGACGCTATTGCAGGTGCAAACCCCTGCATCTCTCCTCTGTGCTTTCACATGGCTCTGGGCTCCCAGGAGGCTGATAGACTCTGTGTAATGTGCCCATTGTTGGGCCACACTCCACGTGCCCCCCCCCCCCCCCACACACACACATGCCCTCGCTCACAGTCGCTTGAGCCTCTAAGGTAAAACCACATGCCCTCCACAGGGCTGCCTCCATGAGAGCAGAAGAGTGGGCGCACCAGTGTCCCCACACAGAAGGTAACCGGGGGCAACCCTTGTCCTCCTCCGGGGCAATTTTGGAGAGATACTCCAAAATTGAGACAAGCCAGCCATCACCAAGCCCCCGGTCATAGGTAGACACCAGTGGCTTGCTCTGGACCAACCAAGACACCCACTACCAAAGGCTCCCCGGGGCAGACCCCCAGGCCCTCCAGTTCAGGGACCCAGCACTCCGGCCAGCTCCGGGGGAAGCCCCTCCTCCGGGGTCTGCGAGCCCTCTTGTGCAGTTCCTGGGTCTCAGCCTACGACAAGGCTCCCAGGGAAGAGGGGCCCCATCAGAGACCCCCGGGCCTGAGGAAGCATTATCAAAATGGGATTCTTCCTTCTGCCCAGTCCAACTGGGGGCCACATTCATCACACTCACAGGCAGGAGAGGCTGCAGGGAGTGAGCGGCTCACCGTCAGGGGCAGGACAGTGCTCCCTAGACAGTCAAGGGCGCCTTGACCCTGAGATTCTGAGAGTGTTTTCGCTTGCCTCTGATGCAGCCGAGTGGGTTAGATCTACTCTGAAAGGGGACAGTGGATGCATGTCACATGAAGGGGCTCCTGTGAGTATCCTTTCTTCCTTCCTTCCTTCCTTCCTTCCTTCCTTCCTTCCTTCCTTCTCCATGGACTGAGCTCATGTTAGCCACCAGCCAATAGAACTGGACAAGAGCAGTGAGTACAGAGTAACAATCTCTCTGAATTTGTGCCAGGGCTCAGGATGTACCCGGCTGTGTCACGCACACGATCTTTATTTAAGCTAGCGCTTTTGACCCTTCCCTCAGAAGACACTACCTCCTCTGACATTATTACTGTGACATTTCAGTCCTGCGATTCTACCTCACAGACTGATGGAAACAGCTGAGACCAGCGGCTGTCAGCCATCGCGGACCTCCATTGTCTGGTGTCAAAAGGTCGACAGCCCCTGGCCGAGCTCTTCCCATCAGCCGCGGCCTCCAGCTGCCGGGCCCACCTGAGCTCACAAGCCTCTCTGAGAGGCTGGCGAGATCTCTGGAATCGGTGCAAGCCGAGCACGAGGCTGGAGTTTTGAGCTCGATCCCCGGCACCTCACAGGGCCCTGAGCGCCTCTGGCTGGACCCTGGGCGCCCCCGGCACAGCTCGGCCTAGCAGCGAGTCCAGACTCAGGCAGCAAAGCTGAGTGTCTCTGCAGGTGGGCTCAGCACTGCTGGGGAGGCCCCAGGAAAAGGAATAACCAGGACTTCTTTTGGAAACTACCCATTTGATGTTTTGAACCACTGCACAGGCTCTGAGCCAGGCAGGTCCAGTCACAGAACCTCGTTGTCCCAGACGGGCGCCAAAGCACAGCAGGGAGGGCACTTGCCTTGCACCAAGTCAGATCCCGGCACCCAGACAAGTCCATGAGGCCCTCTGGGAGTGATCCCTGAGCACAGAACCAGGAGTGAGCCTCGAGCACCGCCAAGTGTGGCTCCCAGACAAAAACCAATGAAGTCTGGTCGGCCCTCAGTCAGTCTTTCTCAGTACTTGGTGCCCGTGCCATGGCCATGCAGGCTGCAGGGAATGTACAGAGACGTTCTGAGTCGTGGTTCATCAACACTCCAGCCTTGTCATTGCTCGGCCTGGAGCGGGAAACATGTGCATTCATCTGGAGGAATCAGAGAGGACTTCCTGGAGAAGGAGGCATGGGAGTCTGTGCTGAGCCTCAGAGGGCTCAGGCAGATAATGGGGCCGCCAGTCTGTGAAACTAGAGCACCTGGGACGGCTTGGCAGACGGCTCGGGAATCCTCTGCTCACTCATCCAGGGTCCTTCAGGGCGGTCGTGCCTGCCCAGAGCCTCAGTTTCCCCATCTGGAGTAGGGGGAGCGCAACAGCCACGCCCTTCCCACACCTGCTGGAGGCAGCTGTCAAGACACAGGGCACAGCATCAGAGCTGAGCCCCAGTGGGCCACCCTGGTTGCTCTGGCTACCCTTGGGGTGGGGTGGGGGGCCCAAGCAGCGTGAGCTAGGGCGAGGTGGGGGCGGGGGCAGAGGACACCCCCACCCTGCATCTGCAGGGAGTCACGGAAACCGCTTCCTCCCAGCACCCCGATGACTCAAAGGCGGTGACGCGGGGGACGGACGGGGGGCGCAGCTGTGACGCCTAAATATAGCCTGACTGCAGCTCCCCAGGAGCCTCCCGAGCCTTCCAGGGCGGCGCTAAAAATAACACTGCACACAGGCCTCGCGCTGCCCTCGGCCGTGCAGGGCAAGGGGTGGGGGGCAGCGGGGGCAGCGGCTGCTGTGCGGTGGCCGGGAAGGCGGTGGGCGCGTGCCCGCCCCCTGTCCCTGCCGTGACCCTTTAGCACGTGAAGCGCAGGCCCGTTGAGAGAGCGCCCCCTGGGGGCCGAGCCCTAGCACAGGCGGGAGGGCGTCTGCCTGGCTCGGGCCGGCAGGGCTCCACCCGGGCATCCTGATGGCTCCCCTGAGCACCCCCAGGAGTGATCCTGAGTGCAGAGCCAGGAGTCGGCCCTGAGCACCACCGGGCGCGGCCACAGGAGAAAACAAAGCAACAAGAACAGAGTACGGCCAGTGAATCAACTCGGGCCCGGCCCTGGTTTGCATCCCAGGACCCGCATCCTGCCCTACCATCTCCCACCTCCTGTCTGCCCCCATCCAACGTTCCTTCACTTCTCACCCGCGTCACTCCAGCCTCCACCACGAGAGGTGAGAGGAGCGGCCGTAAGCCTCAGGAGGGTCTCCGTCCCCTCCCATTCACGCCTGTGCCCTCAGCCTCTCAAACCACACCCAGCCTGGGACCAGGGAGACAGCATGTGGCCAGCCAGATTCCATCCCCGGCACCCACCCCGCGTGGTCCCCTGGGCACCACCAGGAGTCATCCCTGAGTGCAGAGCCAGGAGGAAGCCCTGAGCATGGCTGGGTGTGACCCCAAAGGCAAACAAGCAGAAACCACACCAAGGAGTCGCCTCCCCCTGCCCCCCCCACCATGCCCCAGCCCCATTCTGCTCAGAGTCCCACAGCCTCACACGTCCAGTGCTCTTCAGGATCCAGAGGGTGGCCAAGGCTCGAGAGGCGGCCCGGGCATCTCCGCGGGTGGGGTGGGGGGAGTGAGACAGTCGCCCTGCAGCAGGGAGGTAAAACGGTACAATCACGCTGGAAAGCAGGTTGGCAGCTTCTCACAAAGTCAAATGTGCGCCCACCCAAGGGTCCCGCCTGTCACCAGGAGGAAGCGGAGCATATGTCCGCAAGAAAGCTTGGACGGAAACGTTCGCTGCGACTTTACCGGTAATAGCCCCCAAACTGGAAACAGCCCAAACGCTCATGAGCAGGTGAGCAGATGCACAAGCTGCGGTGCATCGTTTAAGGGAACACGACTCAGCACCAGCCGGGATGAACACGCAACAGCACGGCACCCGTCAGCACGGCTCCGCTGGGAGGGAGGGGAGGGGAGCGGGCGCCGCACTGGATGTGACCCAGGAGAGGCCGCGACGTGGGGCCAGGCCGGGCAGGGGGGCTTCCAGGGGAGGCGAGAGCGAGCAGACAGGAGGGTGAAGTGGGGCCCAGCTTCAGGGGAGCGTTCAAAGCCGTGGTGATGCTCATTCTCTGATTACTACGGTCACTTCACAGACACGGCCCCACACACGCGGGGAGGGGCAGATGCTTACACGCTGAGAGATCACACTCCTGCTGCATGAGCGGTTCATTGTCTGCCATTATATCTCAATAAAAAAGAGTTATCTTGGGACTGGAGCGAGAGCGCAGCGGGGAGGGCACTTGCCTTGCATGTGGCTGACCAGGGTTCAGTCCCCCGCATCCCGTATGGTCCCCCGAGCATCGCCAAGAGTGATTCCTGAGTGCAGAGCCAGGAGGAGTCACCCCTGAGCATCACTGGTTGTGATCCAAAAAACAAACAAACACCAAAAAAAGTGGGGCTGGAGCAGAGGGGAGGGCGTTTGCCTTGCACACGGCCAACCTGGGTTCGATTCCCAGCATACCAGAAGGTTCCCCAAGCACTGCCAGGAGTAATTCCTGAGTGCAGAGCCAAGAGTAACCCCTGAGCATTGCCTGGTATGGCCCAACACCTAATAATAATAATAATAATAATAATAATAATAAAGAGATATCTTTTCTAAAATATCTAACGTTCCAATCCATCTGTCACCCCATCGACCGCTAAGACCCTTGGTGATGATACAGTGCACGGCCCTGGCCCTGGTGAAAGTTCTGCAGCACCAGAATATTCTGTCCTGTCCATGCTAGATGCTCTGCATGCCAGAGGGCAGCAGAAGGTGACGGCAGCTGACAGGACGGGATGGCGGCACCCCTTACCCCACCCCCGGCAGATGACTCCGCAGTATGCTAGGGGTAAATAAAGCTCGCCTTTCTCTGCAGTCACACCTGCTCTGCTGGCTCTCTTCCCTCCATGTCAGATTTTCCCTGAGGGGCCCCACTGGATCTCCGGGAGTCTGGGAGAGTTGGTGCCAGGGCTGGGCAGGGCAGCAGATACTGGAACGGCACCTGGGTCCACACCAGGCCTGGTGCAGATGCGAACCAGGGGGAGGAGCAGCCAGGACTGAGGGCACTGCTGACACCATGGCCTGTGCTGACAGGAGGCAGGGGGCAGGCGTGATCTCTGGAATCTGAGAGATGCAACGGAACTGGCTGCTCAAATGCTCGGTGCTTCGGAGGAGGGAAAATGCCAAGCTCGTGACAAGTGAGCGTAAAGTTAAAGCAACTGTGAGAGGCAGAGAGCTCCTTCAACCACTTTTTTTTTTTTTTGGTGAAACACGAAAGTTTTTTGTATTGAAACTTATTTAGAAATATGGGAAAGTAGAGAAAGGGAAAGTAGAGAAAAGTAAATGTTCGAGACAGAACACAGGCTTCTCCAGAGTGGAAATAAGCAAGCAACCAAACGGACAAAAAGCGTGTCCAAGGAAGGACACGGACTTGAACACAAAGCCTTCAGTAGCATTTAAGAAGCCTCTTGGGGCGGGTCAGGTCTGCCCAAACACAGCCCAGAGCCACCACCAGGCCTCCAGTCCAACTCCATTGCCTCAGGACTGAGCCTCATGGAGAACATAATCTGCTGGAGACTTCGGGTCCATGGGTCCCTGTGCCGGAAAACACCAGCCCTGCTCAGGGTCAGGATGGGCGACCCCCGACCCCGCCTCTACTGCTACAAGGCCTGGCAGCCACACACACATCCTGCTGCTGCCATCACAGAAACCAATCTACCAGCCTCATTCTAGAGACTCAAATGCAAAAAAAAGATCACCTGGCAGCAAGATTTTCTCAGACACCTGTTCCCAGCTGAGACATCTGGGATGTTCTTGGGGGTCTGGCTAGCTCTCACCCAAACCAAGCCCCAGAAGCCGCTCCCACACCCCAACGCCATCTCCCAGTTAAAAATTTAACTCCAACCAGACTTCCCAGTTAAGAAGCTTGGATTTTCTGGAGAGTGCCGTTGCAGATGCCATCCCAGACTTAGATGGATGGGATGGAAAGTAGAAACGAACCAATCTTACCTCACAGAAACATTAGCACAGAAGGCTTACCCTGTAACCTCGGAGAAGGACTTGATGTCTCTCTGGTGAGACACAGTTTTCACAAATTTTCTTCTACAAAATATTTTTTTCGATCATTCCGTTAGCCATTTATAGTTAGCAAGCAATATAAAATACATGATTGTGGGTCTGCCGCAGGGGCAGCTTGAGGGGTGGTGGGGAAAACGGAGACAGTGGTGGAGGGAGGGCAACAGTGGTGGTGGGGTTGGGGTTGGAATATTGAATCCTGTGACAAATCATCATGAACAAGTTTGTTAACCGCAGTGTTCACATACTTGATCACTTGACTTCCTGATAATCATCGATTTGCTCGAGCGGGTGCCAGTAACGTCTCCATTTATCCCTGTCGTGTGCTAGTGTAGCCCAATGGCATCTGTTCGTTCTAGGAACACAAAGAGCCTCAAACCGATCACTCAGGGTCCTGATGAAGAAGTCTGACCATCTGGTAGGTGGGCGGCCACGCGGTCTGTTGACATCCCATGGAATCCAGTTGGTAACAGCTCTAGTCCAGCGGTCATCTCTGAATCTCATTACGTGTCCAGCCCATCTGATTTTCGATGCCTCGGCAAATGAGACAGTGTCCCTGATTCTTGGCTATCGACGGAGGTCAGAACTCCGGATTCTTTCTCTCATTTGGATGAAGCTTGATACTCCAAGCATAGCTCTTTCGATTCCTCAGTGTTCACATAAAGTAGGGGAAAAAAGAAATAAGAGACCCTTCCTGGAAGTCGGGGGTCACACACACCTGGGATGCGTGGTGTCTTGGATTCATCCTGGCACACGTGACCTAAGCACCACCAGGCCAAGCCTCACCAGAAGCAGCCCCGACCGAATGTAGTAATGAAGGGCCAGAGCGATCATATAGCAGGTAAGGCACTTGCCCTGCATGTAGTCTTCCCCGGGTACCACTGGGTCCCCTGGGCACCTCCAGGATGATCCCTGAGCTCAGAGCCAGGTGTGGTCTTGAAACCCAAAGCAAAACGATGTTTTTAATTTAAAATCTAAAATAATAGTACCAGAGAGAGAGTACGAGGTTTTGGTGCTTGCCTCGTGTGTAGTCGACCCAGGCCCCGTCCCTGGCATCCTATACGGTCTCCCGAGACCTGTCAGCCTTGATCCCGAGTGCAGAGCTAGGAGTAAGCCCCGAGCACTGCCAGGTGTAGCCCCCAAACCAATAATAATATTAATCTTCATCCTCCTCCTCATCAAACAACAGAGAGTCCAGCCTGCCCTTCACTTGGCCAGCAGAGACCACTGACCCGAGCCTCCGGTCTCCATAGCACAGAGCAGCTTCTCTAAGCCCAGCTGTTCCCACACAATGGTCAGAGGACTCTCAGGAGGCAGAGTGAGCCCCCAGGTCCCGATTCCTCTACTCCCGGCTCACGGAGCTCCAAAGAGGTGGGCGCCTTGGAGGACAGGCCACATCTCTCAGGATGGTCCCCTTTGCTGCCACCACGGCCAGAACCAGGACCCACTTGGACACTTTGTCCAAGTGCCCTATGACCAGGATCGCCTTATACCTTCCGTCTGGCCCTCGGCCTAAGAGTCTTCAGACCACCACGGAGGGGACAGCTCCGGAAAGAGCTGGAAAGAGCCTCCCGGGCCGTTGGGTTTCCATTCCTCCAGTGAGACAGGAGAGAGGGCGGCAGAGGCTGGACCCTGAGAAGCAGCCGGCCCTGCCCCACTTCCAGGCCCCCACAGTGCTCGACCGAAACAGAGGCCCGGTGCCAAAAGACAGGAACTTGCTCCCCCCGAGTGAAAAAGAAGCAGAAGGGGACGGTCCAGCCCCAGTTGGGGTCCTGGGACAGCCAGTGGACCCAGTCCTTCCGCCTTCAGCAGCCCAGGACTGGCCTCTCAGGAGGGACACAGCCCAGCCTCCTGCCATCCCGAGTCTCGGGGCCCTTCCTGCCTCACTTGCCAGGCAGCTCAGGGCGTGTCCCTAGCGTGTGAGAGGACACACACCTAGAAGGGACTTGGAGGCTCGGGGTAGGGGTGGGGGGAGCCTCAGACCTCAGGCGACCCTGAAACCACCACCCCTGCACCTGGCGCTGTCCCCTCTGCCGTGCTGTGGCCTTGCCACATTCTCTCCGCCTGAGCAGTGCTGCTGGCACGGTGGGCACTGCCCCCGCCTTGCAGGCTGGAAGCCAAAGCGCGTGGTTTGCCTGAGCACCGTGTGGAGCCGCACGCAGCCCGCACGGCAGGTCAGCGTGCCTGGGGCCTCGGGCACCCCACCAGCACCCCCAAAGAGAGTGGGGGTTGGTGCCCAGACAGCTCGCGGGCTGCCACGTGGCCTCCTCGGGCCCCAGCCTATACCGAGACGTTCCTTCGCCTCCTGGAACCTTGGCATGGAAATGGCCAGGGAGGATTTTGTAACCACCGACCGCTGCTGTTGCTAAGAAACAGACCCTTTAAATTCAATTTACAAAAAAGACAGAGCGAGTGAGCAAGCGAGGGAGAGCAAGGAAGAGATGCTTGAACATCTGGTTATCTTCCCTGGCTGTCTCCGGTGACTATGGAAATGAGATAAGTGCATTCCGAGACGGGGGCGGCCCCTCCAGGCTGTTCCCTCACTTCCCTGGAAGGCAGCCGTGCTCTGCTGGGGACCTCACTGGGTTTAAAGGCGACCCCTCTCCTGCTGCAGTGACTCAGGTTCTCCGATCTAGGGGGCCCCCCTCGCCCCCTCCCCGCCCCCCGCCCCACTGCACTGCCCGATGACTCACTCGGCATTTATAAAATCCTCCTCTGCGTACTCAAGACTCACACATGTTCCATGAGCTCTCATGGAGGAGCCCTGAAATCCCAGCTCCCGGGACCAGAGGCGGGGAGTCCGCAGTTAAACACGGCGCATGTCAGCTGCAGGGATAGCTCACTCACGCAGTAGCACGCATGCCCAACACGACCAAGACCCCGAGTTCAACCCCAGTGGGAAGAGCTCCCTGGGCCGCCCGCTCCAACCATCACCAAGAGCTGCCTGAGGTCCCCTGGCACTGTGGGTGTGCCCCCCCCCAATCAAAGGAAAAGAAGGGAACAAAGAAAATTTCCTTTAGCCAAGTGGAAGAGAGAGAGTCCTGTCAAGAACGGGCTCAGGGCAGAGTCCCTGAATTCCCTTCCTGGTGTTAGCTTTTCCCCCTTGAATTCTACTACTTTCTCCTGTTGGTTATCTTCCAACTAGAAAGAAGACTTCACACAGGCATGTGTGTGTGTGTGTGTGCGCGCGCGTGCACATGCATACATGTGTCTGATTTTCACATTGCTATATCCTTCTCATCAGAACAGTGTCTGGTACCCACAAGAAAAAAAAGGTATTATGTTAGGAGCCAGGTACGGTGCTTGCCTTGCATGCAGACATCCCAGGTTTGATCCCCAGCACCCCCTGTGGTCCCCCAAGACCTGCCAGGACTGAACCCTGCGTGCAGAGCCAGGAGTCAGCCTTGAGTAACTGGGCGTGGCCCAAACAAACACACAAGAATGGACTCAGCTTTAGGCTGAGGCATGGTCAGGGCCCCAGACCCGGGTTTGACTCCCAGCATCACGTGGGTCCCAGGCATCACCCTGTCCACAGTTCTGAAGCCCTGAATGTGGTTCTGGAGGCCCCCAGCCCTGCCAGGGTGACATGGCGATCCCTAGTTCCTGAGGCCCAGAGCATCACCACCACACTGGGCTCTTGCATTAAACTCCAGCCCTGTGGGAACCGCCAGCGGGGCCCGTGGGTGCCAAAGCACCTTCTACCAGCCTCACCCTGAGAGGGAGTGATGCATCAGCTGACAGACATAACCCCAGTCCCTGACACTGCCCCAAGTTCGGACGCAGACCACATGGCCCCTTGGAGATCACCAGCACTGCAGGCCCCCAGGAAATCTGCGTCCTCGAGAATGAGCATTGCACCCAGCCCAGCTGGTCAAGTCTTGCCAGGAGTGGCCCCTGGAGCACTACTTAGGGCCACTTCCTCGCCCCCTAAATAAACAAGGTGCAGAGAGGGCCACCAACCTGTTCCCAACTGACCAGCCTGGCATGCCCTCACTGGGCAGAGGCTGTCCGGAGTCAGTTGGGTATGAACACAACGTGCGCTGTTCTGGCGAGGGGCTCACACAAACCCCTGCCCACCACAGCGCTCCCTCTAGGCACTGCCCCCCTCACACCCTCTGGAACATGTGTGCTTCCTGTCCTGTAACTCTGTCAGTATCTGCACGTTCACACACTGCCTGGGAGACACTGGAACATCTGTCCACCACTCGTGGCCATTCTCCATTCAACGTTCAGAAGCCTCAACTCTCAGCCAAGAAGCTGGTACGGGCGCGTGGTTAAGCACCATGAGTTGCGCAGATGTCACTGTCACTGTCCTCCCGTTGTTCATCGATTTGCTCGAGCGGGCCCAGTAACGTCTCCATTGGAGACTTTTGTTGTTACTGTGTTTGGCATATCGAATACATCATGGGTAGCTTGCCAGGCTCTGCCGTGCAGGCGAGATCCTCTTGATAGCTTGCCAGGCTCTCCGAGAGGGGCAGAGGAATCGAACTCGGGTCGGCCATGTTGGCTGCGTCCAAGGCAAACGCCCTACCGCTGTGCGCAGATGAATTAATGCCATTTGACCTTCGAGAGGAGACTGGTGGGCCTCCTCTCCCAGCTCCCAGCCACGCCCACACAGCAGCCACCCGGGGACAGAGAGCAGCACTGGCGAGACCAACTGTAGGAGTAACGGAGTGCAGGGAGCAGGTGCTCTTCTCCCCGGGCTCAATAACCCATCCCTTACAAGACACAGAGATGCCCCCCCATAACAGGGGAGATGCCCAACAAGCAGGGGCAGCCAAGGCAAATCCCCACGCAGGGGATTTGCAGGACCACAACCGAGTGTGGGTTCAGAGGAGCAATATCCAAAATAGCTGATTTGAGGGAGACAAAAACAGGCACAGAGATGGAGAGACACAGAAAGACAGTGAAGGAGACAGAGATGGAGAGACAGAGAGATGGACAGAGACATGATGAAAAGCTAGAACCCAAACCATGGAAAAGAGTCAAGGGACACTGAGTATATAAAGGAAGAAGGCCTGAGAGACAGTACAGGAAATTAGTGGCTTGCCTGGCATGCAGTCAACTCAGGTTCGATCCCCTTGGGGCATCCCCCAAGCCCACCAGGAGTGATTGCTAAGCATAGAACCAGGAGTAAGCTCAGAATACCTCTGGGTGTGCGACCCCCCAAAAAAATAAATAAATAAATAGACCATTTCATTTTAAATTCTAAGTTGCTTCTCGCTGATACAACAAAGGTTTTTGCACCCTGTGTTGATTGCATTTCACAAGCGCCCAACACAGACCCCACCTAAACGGTCCTCCACAGATGAAAAATAAAGCAGCTAAGGTCTGTGTGCTCAAGGGAATACTACTCTGTCATTAAAAAAAAAAAGATGAAATCATGACTTCGGGACAAAGTTAATGAAACTTGAGGTGATTGTGCCCAGTGAAATAAGGAAGTGAAAGATAATCACCATATGGTTTCATTCCTATGTGGAATAGAAATAAAATAACCAAAGCAAACAAAGTGAAAAAAAGAAACAAACTTCTAGACTCAGTACAAACCATGGTATTTACTAGAGGGGCAGGAGGAGGTGGAAGGAATGAGTGAGGGTCTTTTGGTGGTGCTTTTGTGACATAACTTACTCCCTCACATTCCCTCAGTGGTGGCTTCTGCACACACAGATGCCTTGAGAAGGGGGTTGTACATGTGTGTGTGTGTGTGTGTCCATGTGTGTGCCTGTGTGTATATATGTGGATGTACATGTATGTACGGCATGCATGGTTGAGGTGGGGAGTGGCAGAGGAAAGAGCTGAATTCTTTATCTGATACCCCACCTTCCTGGAGAGGAAAAGCAGACGAAGACCCTGTCTCACCACTAAATTAATCCTGCAGAAGTTTGGCCCCAGATGTGACCAGGAGCCCCACAGAAATATTTTAAACTCTTGGAGTCTCATTTGCTTCGGGCAAATTCATCCAGGGTTCGAAGGACATTGGGAATTGTATCCAGACTTGACCAGGAAGACTAATCCAAGGTGACACTTGGATACCAGAGCAAGAGTGAAGCCATCTCTCCACCACCCACGTGGGGCTCCGTGTCACCACCAGCTCACAGGACCACAGTCTGGCATGAGTCTTCTCAGCCCTGTGTACCTGCAACTGGAGGCCAGTGCTCCGAGGCCTTCTCCGTGTCCATCCACACCTCCTCCCAGCAAACAAAGCCCTGGCTGGATTTGGAGGAAAGGTGCCCAGGTTCAGAAAATGTTTGGCAACGGGCTGAGCCGCTCAGGCCTACCCCCTGCCTCACATGCATGCTCCCCTACCACAGGGCGCCATGTGATCCAGGCCACGAGAGTGCCACCACGCAATCCAGGCCATCAGGGTGTCACATGATCTAGACCACAAAGGTGCCACATGATTCAGACCACTAGAGTGCCACCACTCAATCCAGGCCACCAGGGTGCCACTTGATCCAGGCTACCAGGGCACCATGCAATCCAGGCCACCAGGGTGCCAGGGTGTCACATGATCTAGACCACAAGGGTGCCACGTGATTCAGGCCACTGGGGTGCCACATCTGGGCCATCTGGGCACCCTATGATCCAGATCACCGAGATGTCAGAAGTGCCACATCAGGGCTCAAAGGGAAGCCGACTGGGGATTCTTCTGAACATTGAGTTCACACTTCTGATACAAAGAATCAGTGGAAACACCCAAAAGAAGAGAGAAAACAAAAGGGAATTCCCTGTCACAAAGGCAGGGGTGGGGGGGGGGAGGGACCCTGGGACCATTGGTGGTGGAGAATGGGCACTGATGGAGGGATGGGTACTCGAACATTGTATGGCTGAAACGCAAACATGAAAATTTGTAAGTATGTAACTGTACCTCATGGTGATTCACTAATAAAAAAAATTTAAGTAAATAATTTAAAAAACAAAGAATCAATGGAACGGACATTTCCTTCCTCTTATTTCCTGTCCGGGATATAACTGAGTCTCTGAGGCCCTGGCAACCGTCATGTGACAATAAGGAGCACCACAAATGTGGGCTCCGATGACACGCGGCTGGAGATGACTGCTCCTCACCTCCTATTTTCAACGGATGCTTTATTTTTCAGTTTTGGACCGTGCCTGGCAGTGCTCAGGGATTACTCCCGGCTCTGTGCTCAGAGAGCACTCCAAGGAGTGCTCAGGGGCCCCCATGTGGTGCTGGCATCAGAAGTGCCACACTCGGGTTGTCCCATCTCAGCTTCCCTCCGTACACTCTCGCGTGAGGAAGTGAACCCTGGCTGCGTCAGACAGTGCCATCACGCTTTCTCTGTCTTGCACCTGACCCCATCCTGCATGATCCATTCCCCTGCTCACATTCCCACAGGGAGCCCAGGTCTGTCCACTCCGCTCCTGAGGCCTCCCTTCCAGTCCCTGCTCTGCGCCCTGCTCACAGGCCAGCCAAGCCTCTCCTCAGCAGCTGGGAGTGAGGGCTGCTCCGCTGCTCTCCCCAGAGATTCAACTCAGGGCTCTCTGAGACAGGAGGCCACCTGCCTTCACCCTCCCTCTCCTTCCCGCCTCTCCGAGCGGAGGCCCCCGGGCAGACACCAGCCACATCAGTCACTCATCACAGCTGTCTCGCTCAGTCCTCAGTGCACTAGATCCCAAGCCCTCCCAACTGTGCTCGTGGTGGCATCGAGGCAGACTGGGGTAGGGCCTCGCGGATGACCTGGACCATTCGGTGCCTGTCTCTCTCCTGAGCTGCAATGCCAGCCTGCTCCTCGCTCCGTCCACACCAGCAGAACTTGCTGCGAGGCTCCTGCCGGCCAGCGTCCTGCCTCTGCGCTGCGCCCTCAGACTCAGCATGTGCCCGCTGGAGTCGCTGGCCTGTGTCTCCACCAGGAACGCGTTGGAAGTTTGGAGACAAGCTAATGGGCTAACGGTGAAACTGGAGGGATAGAAGGAATCAGAGGAAAGGTGGGTGCTGATACCAGCACCCCACGTTCCCCAAAGCAAGAGCAACCCTCGAAGCCCTACTGTGTGCAGCCCAAAGAACAAACAACAGCTAGGCAAATAGAGGGAACAGCAGACAGCCCAGGGATGGGCTCATGCTCTGTCTGGCCAGAACCTGGCCCTAGCCCATGTCACAGGCTCCACCCTCGGCCTGCTGGGGCTGCCCTGTAGACCCACACAGCACTGGGCCCTGGCAGCCCAACAGTGACTGGCCCAGCATTGAACATAGGACCTACGGGCACCCGCCCCCAGCCCCTGAATTTCACTGGAGGCCTTTGTCCCACCACACACACACACTCACACACACACACACACACACACACACACACACACACACACACACAGAGTAACTGCATTGATTTAAAAACAATTTAAAAGGGAATGCATTGCCTGGAGTACGTCTCAAAAGTGTGCAGTGACAGATAACGACCCATCAAATTAGGGGTCACAGTGTAGGGTCCTGCAGGAAATCTGGGTCTTTGTCCCAAGCCTGTCATTGTGAAGGTGGCTGCCTCTCTCCAAGGCAGGGCCACCCGTGATTCTGGGCCTCTCGATGAGCACCCAGCCCTGTGTGCAGGCGTTAGCAGCTGGGCAGGGAAGGCCGAGCAGCAACCCCTCCTTGCTCCCCTTCAGTCAGAAACAGGATGCCTCTGGTCTCTGCCCACGTGGGCGCGTCTGGTAAGACAAAGCCAAGAGCGAGCACAGCAGTCTCAGGGGATCAAGGGCGAGAGGCAGCCCCCAGTGCCCGAGCCTCCATGGGGCAGCTCCCCACCCCCGACCTGGCTAGGATCTCGCAGGTCCCGGGGTGGTTCCCGCCCCAGCACAGGGACAGCCTGGCACAGTCACCAGCAGGAGAGAGAGACCTTTCTCCCAGGGCAGAGCACAGCGGGCGCCAAGGGGAGGGCGCCCAGCTGAAAGCAGCCGAGGCAGGGCTGCTTTGATGCCTTGTCAATAAATCTTTTCTGTTTAAGAAAATGTTTCGACTTCCTGCAGAAACATGTGTTCTCCTTATACCAAAAAATCTCCGGCTTTATGATCAAACTGAGAGAAATCCAGAAGGGAACTCTCTCGTGAAATATGCAAAACCCTGTCTCCTCTGCCGCCCACCCCCACCCCCACCCCCGCCGTCACAGCAGTGCTCTGGGCCCATTCTCCAGAGCCCCCAACCTCCTTGTCTTTGGCAGCCAGGCCAGGGAGGGCTCCTCCCCCCAAGTCCCCACCATCTGGCATTTTTGTCTGCAAAACACGGGGCCTCTCTGCCTTGGGCTGCCTGCCCACCCGCCGTGGAGGCCAGGCGCTGGCTAGGCTGCCTGAGCTTTCCCTTCTGCAGTGGCAAACACCTCTCTCTCTCTCTCTCTCTCTCTCTCTCTCTCCCTCCCTCCCTCCCGCCCCTCTCCCTTCCCCTTCTCTCTGTTTCTCTCTCTCCTTCCCTCTCTCTCCTCTCTCCCTCTCTCCCTTTCTCTCCCTCTCCCTCTCTCTCTTCCTCTCTCTGTCTCTCTCCCTCCCTCTCCCTCTCTCTCTCCCATTTCCTCTCTCTCCCTCCCTCTCTTTCCCTCCCTCTCTCTCACTCTTTTTCTCCCTCTCTTCTTTTCCCTCTCCCTCTTCCTCCCTCTCCTTCTCCCTCTCTCCCTCACTCTGTCTCTCTCCCTCACTCCGTCTCTCTCCCTCCTTCCGCTCACTCTTTCCCTTTCTCTCTCCCCCCTCTCTCTTTCTCTCTCTCTACCCCCAGCCCCACAGCTGAGCTCAGAACAGACCTGCCTCATGTGCCCATTCTTCACAATCCCCATCCCTGTCTCCCCAGCAAGGGACCAAATGTCAGGGAAGGCCTCATGGGCTGCACCATCTGTCAGAGGTGAAGGGATGTGCCCAGTCCCAAAGTCCAGAACCCCGTTGCACCCACACACACAACACAAGACAGACGTGCAGAGTCACACATGCTAAGAATCCCAGATACACTGACACATACATCCTCTCACACACTTTACACATCAACACACACAAACAGCACATATGCACACAGACACACACACGCATTGTTGCTTCATGTCTGTGCCCACGGATGCATATAATGTCATGCACACACATGCTTGCACCAATCCATATCAAAGTAACATGTAAGCACATGCATCATTACATACTTCCACACACGTTTTCTCTTGCATGCTTCCCTACAAACGTAAGACACATGATATACATTTGCAGAAATGCACACACATTTACTCTGTCTACATTCCCCTACACTCCTATATGTACCTACTCTCACATGCTTACCTCGCATCCTTTTGCCCATGCACATGAGTGCTGGTGTACATGTGTACTAAATATACAGCCATATTGGGTCAGAGAGATAGACAGTACAGCAGGTAAGGCACTAGCCTTGCTCTCAGCAGACCTGGCTTCAGTCCCCAGCACCCCATAAAGACCCCCAACCCCTCCAGAAGTGCAGAAGCAGGAGTAAACCCTGAGCACCACTAGGTGCTACACAAAAATCCTATCAGGCGGATGACTGAAACAGTGAGCGCCTGTTTGCCACAGCGCAGGAAGCTGAGATGTTCCCAAGATTCAGTGCCAAGACATTCAGTAGCTGGTGAGGACCCACTTCCCGGCTTGTAAACAGCCGCCTTCTGGCTGCGTCATCTTATGGAGGGCAGAGAACGCTCGCGTCTCTCCTTCTGTTTGTAAAGACATTAATCCCTGATTCCTTCATGAGCAACTCATCTTCCTGAACTCACTGAGTCAATAACCGCTCAAAGGCCCCACTTCCAAATACTAGAGCACTGGAGTTGGGGTTTTGATGATAAATATGCAGGATGTAAAAATTCAATTCATAGCAAGTGTCCACCTACATACACATACACATTAATAAATACTCATGCAGGTACTCATGTGTATGGTCAGAACTCACGCACATACAACGCTCACACAATCCCACACCCCAATTTACACATTCCACCCATCCAGGCCCATGGACAAATACACACACATACCACACACAGTGTCCATGTGATCACAAATATGCTGGCTGCATAATCACAAGACATGCACACTTAGGGACAGGCGTCCATACATTCACACACTGCTCAGTTTGTTTCCTGTTTCTTTTTTCCTTTTTTTCTGGGGCGGGGGGGAGGCCACACCTGGTGATGCACCGGGGTTACTCCTGGCTCTGCACTCAGGAATTACCCCTGGCGGTGCTCAGGGGAACATATGGGATGCTGGGTTGGCCACGTGCAAGGCAAACGCTCTACCCGCCGTGCTATTGCTCCAGCCCGTTGGTTTCTATACATTCTATACATTGTCACCTGCACTGTATACCCATTTGTTTAGTAATTACATAAGCTTCCCAATGCGCCATCGTGTGTCTCCACACAAACACTTACATTCACACACACACGCACATGCACACACGTCCCTCTCATCTCCTGCCGAGCTAGCCATCCTCAAGTCTAGTAACACCTCAAAATCACATCAGCTCTACCCAAGCATCCAGATCCTAGAGACTGAATTGATCTCTAGTGGAGCCTCTGGGGCTGTGGACACCACATTTAGTAGATCAGTTAGTTCTAGAACATTCCTGGCATAAGTCCTCATTCCCAGCCCTCTTGTAATAAGGAATTTACTTTGCACTCTCTGCCTAGCCCAGCATCTATAAATTTTGAAATGGTGCTCTAGATACTGAACACACAGGTTGAGAAAACAGAATATGTACCAGCAGCATATGCTGGTTCATGCAAAACTGAAGAGCAAATCAACCATGCTTCACAGCCCAACTGTAAACAGCATGGGTGAGTCAATAGCGTTAGAAAAATTGGGTCTCTTCGGGGAATATTCTGTTAGATCCTCACCATGACACGAAATCCAAAACAAACAAACAAAAACAAGGAGAAAGGGCAGCTTACCATGTACTATTCTCTCTAAACGCAAACACAAACATTGGGAAGGGTCAGACTTGAACTGTGGACCAGTTTGGGGTTTAAAGAGCATCGTTCTAACAGTGGCTGGCATTGACTGAAGCAGCCTTGTTCAGGTCCCTGCTCTGCTTTTGTGGATGTTTGAAAACTGACTACCGTTAAAAATAAATGCTTTCAAATATTTTAAAACTCAACATCATTTTTAAAGGCAATCCACTGAAGGGATAAATACCCTTACCACCCAGAGGACCTATGATCTGTTATTATGTCCTTCGGTATATCTAAGTTGGAAAGCACTAACATCCAGCCACTAAAATAAGGCTAGACAGGTGGTGACCATTTGAGGATTACCCAACCCCACTTCCTTCTCACAGCCTTCATTGCCACAGAAAGACCCACCGGTTCTGGGTAAGCCAATCCCAGTCCTCACCTGGGCAGCCATGTGACCTGTCTATACCAATCAGTGCTTTCCAGCCCAAAGCCCAGGCTCAGACTTAGGAAGGGGGCGTGGAAGGGGGTGTGTGGTCCGGCTGGCAGCATGGTCTCCTATAGTTTATAATCACATCAGGCTAAGCAGCTCGCTCTTTTCCTCGACTTTTGAGCCACACCAGCTGGTGCTCAGAAGTTTCTCCTGGCTCTGTGCTCAGGGATCACTCCTGGTGGTGCTCAGGGACCATACTGGGTGCCAGAGATAAAACCCAAATCAGCTGCATAAAAGGCAAGTGCCCTGCCCACTGTGCTATCTCTCTGGCCCCCTTTTGAAGGGAGCTCAGGAGCTTCCAGGAGAACCATGGGGCCTGCACCAACTACAAGTCCTACAGAGTAAAGCTCCAAGGCTCAAGAAGACGAACCAGGAAGCCAGGAGAGAAAAAGAACTCTGTGACGTTATTGAATCCTAGACCTTCTGTTGAAGTGAACTCCACGCCCAAAATTACCATGTTTCCTGAAATTCTGTCACTTGCCACCAAGCTGAAATGAGGTTGGCGATGTGCTCGGCTCCTGGGTAGATGCTGCCAGGAAATGCCATGAGCAGCCATCCCCTCCCTGGGCTGGGGCTATCCGCGAACCTGCTCTCTGTTCAGCCTGTTCTCCAGGCTCCCAAGCCCCCTTGTCTCTCCTCCCTTTAACGGACTGGCCAAGGATGGGCAGAGACTCCCAGGGAGCAGGATAGGGGAAGCCTTGATCCCACGAGGCAGGTCTGAGTGCCCTTCCTCTGCTCTGGATACAAAGCAGGTCCGGTTATATGGGGTGCCACAGATCTGAACCAGGTTGGCCACATGGCAAGGCAGGTTCCTACCTGCTGTATGAATGCCCCAGTCATACCCTTAGCAAGTTTTAAGACAATGCAGCATTGGGTTGGAGCAATAGCACAGTGGATAGGGCATTTGCCTTGCATGCGGCCGACCCGGGTTCAATTCCCAGCATCTCATATGGTCCCCCGAGCACCGCCAAGAGTGACTCCCAAGTGCAAAGCCAGGAGTAACCCCTGAGCATCGCCGGCTGTGACCCAAAAAGAAAAAAAAAAGTGCAGCATTGTCAGCAGGGTATCGTCCAAAGATCTATTATTCCCCTTGCTTTGCTGAAAGTCTGGAGCCTCAACCAGCAGTGTCTCTGTCCTCTTTCCCCTGCCTTCCGATGATCCCCATCCACACTCTGTCTCTATTTTCAATTCCTCCTGCTCATAGATTCGTGCAGTATTTGTCATTCTGCTCCCATCTTACTTCCCTGAGCTTATTGTTCTTGGATGTGCCCATGTTGCAGCAAACAGCAGGAATTGCTTCTTCTTAAATATTCCCCTAAACGTTGAATTTCATATTCTACTGAACATACGGAATATTTGACTGAATGTATGGAACACGTTTTCTTTAACCATTAATCCATCAATGAGTGTGAGGTTGCTTCTATGTGATCTTGGCTGTTGTGAATAATAGCCAACAAACATTGAAACAAAAATATCCAAAAAATTAAAAAAAAAAAAAAAGTAGGTCAGGAAACCAACCAGAAAATGTCAGCCTCGCTTGGGGCTGCAATCTCCTACACTCTGTCCCCGGCCACTTCACCTGAACCAGGTGACACGGGACCCCACCGCCCAGAGAGCAGGACTCTTGATGATAGGAAGTCAAGGTGCTGAGTGGACAAACCCAGTGGTCAGTGATTTCCTCCTCAGTCTAAGCTTCTCTCTAGAAACCTGGACCATGCACTTCCTTGGTGGGTTCCCCTGGGGCGTCTCGGCTCCTGATATGGCTAATGAGCAGGTTGCCAGAGCCACAGAGGGCACCGCATGGGCTGCTCGTGCAGGGGCTGCATGGACTTTGAATACAGCCCCTTCTCCCCCCAACACGACTTTGCCAAATGTGCTTCTAAGAATCCTACTTTTGTAAGAGTGCTTTTCCAGAATCACATTGGTCTATTTTTAAATTACCTCCTTTCCAAGTTCTTCTGTTTACATTCTTTCTAATTATATTTTGAACATGATATTCCACGGAGAAGGCAAGAAGCAATGGAACAGAAGTAAATGAAAATGTGGAGCATGAAATGACCACCCTCACAAATCACCCCTCACCCCCTTAAAAGTGAGACTGTCCCATACCTTGCTTGGGCCCTTCTCCCCGATCCCCCCACGCCTCTCCCCTAAGTAGTCAAATCTTGACTTCAAATCATATCTTTGTTATTTGCGTGTAGTTTTTACAATTGAGAGAATCATGGACTTTGGCTCAGACTCTGTCCCCTTGGGTAGATCTGTGTATTTTACCTGATTCTTGTTCCTGACGAGCAAGAAAGGAGACGTGCACCCAGGTTGCTTTCAGATTGCTGAGCTCTGTTCGTTTGAGCTGCTGCATATTTTTCCTTGGTGTCCGCGTACCCTCATTCATATATCTACTCACCTATCAGCAGGTTACATTTTGGCTAGCTGGGGTTTGGTTTTGGGGGCCATACCCAGCAGGGGTCGAGGTTTTCTCCTGGCTGTGCTCAGGAATATCTTTTGTAGACATAAGATACTTGAATTTCTGGGTATTTCATGCTGAAACACTAACCATGCATCTGTGAACTGTTTGTGATTCCTGTGCCCACGAGCAGGAGCCCTGGGTTCCACCCCTGGAAATGGCACTGCTGGGCTTGTCAGCTTTCAAACACACAGTTTTGCAGGAGATCTCATAGCCTGTCTCTGAGCTCTCCATCTAGGTCAGTTGTCTGTCTTCCAGCCTCTCAGAGGACCAATCATAAGCCTCACCCTGCGGTTGCCTCCACATCCAAGTGGAGTGGAACCTATGTCCTGCCCATGACTCCTACTGGCCAGCAACACCTAAGAAGCAACAAAGCCTTCATCTCAGCAGCAACACAAAGCACCTTCACAGGACTCTGCCTCTGCCATGAGATTACTGTGTCTCTGGTGGGGGCTGGACCGCAAGATGGAGACTCAGGGAACAGAGCCACTAGCACTGGCAACGAGAGAGACGCAAACCTCTTGTTGTTGTAGTCCCTGCACCTGGGGACTGGATAGCCGCACCAGAGCCCAGCAACATTGGCCTGATCCAAGCCTTCACCTACTATGATGTGAGAGGCCTGTAGACACCAGCTGGGGCCTGGATTGGCAGCAGAAATGATGCCCTGATGACCAGGGTCTGTGGCCCTGGTGAGTTCACCCCCGAAGGTCAGATTCTAAAAGCCCTTGAGGTGTTTTACTCTATCCAAGGAACAATTAATCATTTTCCCTCAGATTTTCAGTTATTTTAAATTTTTATTTTAGGCACCATGGTTTACAAAACTGTTATTGTAGGGTTTCATGCAGAAAACATCCCCACATCACACCTTCCACCAAAGCGGCCCAGTGTCCACCATCCCCCAAACTCCCTATCATAAGCTTCCTCTGGAGAACAGTTCTCCGTTTCTGCTGCCTTTGGGCATTTATTATTCTCCTACTGTGGTTTTTTATACCCCATAAGTGAGAGAGATCATTCTGTGTCTGCCTCTCTCCCTGACTCCCTTCACTCAGCACACTACTCCTCAGATCCATCCACATAGCAATAACTTACGTGATTTCATCTTTTCCTACAGCCATGTAGTATTCCACTGTATAGACATACCATAGTTTCTTCATCCAGTTGTCTGTTCTGGGACACTTGGGTTGTTTCCATACTTGAGTTATTCTGGTGTTATGTGGGTGGCTCTGAAGAGTAGCGTGCTGCGTGAACATAAGAGTGCAGATGGCTTTTCGGAAGAGAGATTTTTTTTTAATTTATGATTGAACCCTTACCTTTGTTTTATTTTTAATTTTTTAAAAATTTTTATTAGTAAAACACCATGAGGTACAGTTGTAGACTTACAAATTTTTGCGCTTGAGTTTCAGTTATCACTTAATCACTTAATCACTTAATCCCTGTTATTCATCGATTTATTCGAGCGGGTGCCAGTAACGTCTCCATTCATCCCAGTTGCGTGCTAGCGTAGCCCAATGGTATCTGTTCGTTTTAGGAACATGTAGAGCCTCAAACCGATCATTTAGGGTCTGACGAAGAAGTCTGACCATCTCATAGGTGGGCGTCCACGTGATCTTTTGATGTCTCATGGAATCCAATCAGTAATGGCTCTAGTCCAGTGGTTGTCTGTAAACCTCATTACGTGTCCAGCCCATCTGATTTTTGATGTCTTGGCAAATGAGACAGCGTCCCTGATTCTTGAGCGTTGATGAAGATCAGAACTCCGGATTCTATCTCTCATTTGAGTGAATCGTGATATTCCAAGCATAGTTCTTTCAATTCCTCTTTGAGAGACCCGAATAGCGTTCTCATCCTGTTTTCGTAGGGTCCAGGTCTCTGAGGCATATGTTAATGCAGGAAGAATAGTGGAATCAAAGAGATGTGCTTGTAGCTGGAGGTTCTTTGTCCTTTTAGTTATTTCTTCAATGCTCTTGAAGGCATTCCAAGCCACTCTCTTCCTCCTGCGCAACTCAGGTGCCAGGTCATTCATCATGTTGATTTCTCGACCTAGGTATATATAACTGTTGCATTCGGAGATGGTGGTTCCGTTGAGAGCGAATGGAGCGTCAGGAACAAGGCTGTTTCTCATAAACATTGTCTTCGTAAGATTCAGCTGTAGTCCGACCTTTCCACATTCACGGTCAAAGTCGTTCAGCATTTGTGCCGCTTGGTTGATGTTTGGTGTTATTAGAACGATGTCATCAGCAAAGCGGAGGTGGTGTAGTTGCCGACCATCTATCTTCACTCCCATGTTTTCCCATTCCAGTCGTCGCATGATGTTCTCGAGGGTGGCACTGAAGAGTTTTGGTGAAATGGTATCACCCTGCCGAACCCCTCTCTTGATATGGATGATTACTTCTTTGTAGAATGGTGAGATCTTGGTAGTGAATCCGCAATAGAGCTCACGAAGAATCCTGATGTATTGAGTTTGTACGCCCTGATTGGCTAGGGCTTCCATGACCGCTTCCGTCTCAACAGAATCAAAGGCCTTCTTTAAATCAATGAAAGTTAGACAGAGCGGCATCTTGAACTCCCGAGATACCTCAATGAGCTTGGTTATTGTGTGGATATGGTCGATGGTACTGAATCCTTTTCGGAATCCAGCTTGTTCACATGGTTGTCCTTCATCTAGTGTTCTGCTAATCCTATTCAGGATGACTCGAGTGAATAGTTTGTAGATGACAGACAATAGGCAGATTGGGCGATAGTTGCCAATGTCGTGGATGTCTCCTTTCTTGTATAGTAGTACAGTCCTGCTGGTTTTCCATTGGGATGGAACCTTGTATTCAGACAGGTAGCGTGTGAAGAGTCGAGCCAATGTATTGATGAGTACTGATGGTAAGTTCTTCAGGTGTTCAGGTCTGATCTTGTCTGGGCCAGGTGCTCTTTGTTTCTTTACCGACGAGATGGCATGTTGGATTTCGGAAGGGAGAACTTTGGGAACGACATATCCATCATGTGGTATGTGGTATGTGGGCAAGTGGATGTGGCTATTAAAGAGATCTGAGTAGAAGTCATGAATAATCTTCTCCATTGCCCTTCTGGAAGATGTGATAGATCCATCATGATGTCGGAGGGCAGTCATCTTGGTTTTGTAGTTGGTGAAGGACAGGCGGGCATTACGAATGTTTTTCCCAGCTTCTGCTGCATCTACCAGTACTGCTGATCTCCTGTTTTTGAGGTCATCCTTGATGTTATACAATGATCAAATACCCATCCCTCCACCAGTGCCCATTTTCCACCACCACAGGTCCCAGTATCCCTCCTACTCCCGCAATCCCCCCCACCCCACCCCGCCTCTGTGGCAGGGCATTCCCTTTTGTTCTCTCTCTCCTTTTGGGTGCTGTGCTTTGCAAAAGAGGCATTGAGTGCCAATCATGTTCATTCTATAGTCTACTTTCAGCATGCTTCTCCCATCCTGGGAGGATCCTCCCAACCCGTTTATTTGGTGCTCCCTTCTCTATCTGAGCTGCCTTTTCCCCTAGCATGTGCAGCTGGCCTCCAAGTCATGCAGCAAAACTCCTGGTACTTATCTCGACTATTTTTGGGTGTTAGTCTCCTATTTTGTTACTTTATATTCCCCAGATGAATGCAATCTTTCTATGTCTGTCCCTCTCTTTCTGACTCATTTCACTTAGCATGATAACTTTCCATGTAGTACCGCTTGTATGTAAATTTCATGACTTCATCTTCTCTAACAGCTGCATAGTACTCCATTGTGTAGATGTACCAAAGTTTCTTTAACCAGTCATCTGTTCTCGGACACTTGGTTTTTTTCCAGATTTGGGCTATTATGAACAGTGCAGCAATGAACATAGAAGTGCAGATGTCATTTCGACTATACTTTTTTGCTTCTCCAGGATATATTCCCAGGAGTGGTATTGCTGGGTCAAATGGGAGCTCCATCTCTAATTTTTTTGAGAATCGTCCATACTGTTTTCCAAAAGGGCTGAATCAGTTGGCATTCCCACCAGCAGTGAAGGAGAGTCCCTTTCTCCCCACATCCGCGCCAACCGCAGTTACTTTTGTTCTTTTGGATGTGGGCCAGTCTCTGTGGTGCAAGATGATATCTCATTGTTGTTTTGATTTGGAAGAGAGATCTTAGGTCCTTGGGGTAAATGCCAAGATGTGGAATTGCTGGGTCCTATGAAAACACGATTCCTGGTTGTTTTAGAAGTGTCCATATTGTTTTACAAAAAAGATGGACCAGGCAACATTCTTACCAGCAGTTAACTAGGGTTCCTTTTCCCCACTTCCCTGCCAATACCAATTGATTTTGTTCTTTGTGATGTATGCCAGTTTCATAGATGGGAGATGCTATCATATTGTTGATGCGCATTTCTCTGATGATGAAGAGCACTTTTTCATATACTTATTAGCCATCTATATGTCATCTTTGAGGAAGTTTCTGTTCATCTTTCCCAAACTCCATTTTTTTTGGATGGGTTTGCTTGTATTATCTTGTAAAGTTTTTTCAGTGCTCTATAGATCTCAAATATCAACTCTTTATCAGATGAGTGGTGGGCAAATATTTTCTGCAGGATATCCTTTGAATTTGGCCATTGATTACCAGATGTTGATTCTCAGAGCCAGAAAGCCCAATAGTGAATCTTGGAACAGAAGAAAATCAGAGTCATGGACCAATCAAAACTCTAACCAAGTCCCATTCTCTCCCCTGCTAGTTTCCACTGCTTTCTGGTGTCTCCTTCTCAAACAGCCTTTTCTCTCCTGGGGTGAACTGGCCCCGAGCAGGTCAGGCTACCCCATCCTAACGTCTGAACCACCAATTAAAATAAAGTCCTGGTGCTGACTCCAGATCCAGGCTGAGTTACAGATTCCCCCAGAACCAGTGTATGTCCAACGGCTGGGACAGCCGGGTTATATGCCTCCCTGGGAGCTGGTCTTAGAGCCCCTCTCCCTAAACCACGTGTGCCCATAGGAGCGTGCATCTCTGGGGGGAACCACAGTGCTCTGCACAGAAGGGGAAACAGATGCTGCAGAGGCCAACCACAGATCTCCTTGTAGTGGTTCATTCTCCCTGGTATCATGGACTCCTGAGTCCCGGCTCACTTGTCCTCCAAAGTCCCCATGCAGTGACTCCCTGTGTAGTATGGAATCAGTCATTCTACATATATTGCCCTTCGAAGACGCAGGGACGTTCCCAGCCACACCCCTGCTGCACATCAGAGTGTCACTCAGCCTGCCCCTTATTTTCTCTGGGCATTTTTGTCATTATGCTGTTTCATTTCCTTTCTCTGATTTTTTTTTTCAACTGCAAATTGGGGAAGTTGGACTTCTTACTGCTTTTGAAAGTACTTTTCACCTCTGACCATTGTAAGACTGTGAAACCCTGGAAACGTGTGTGTGTGTGTGTGTATGCATGCGCACATGTGTAAAAGCAGGCTTATGTACGCACACACACACACACACACACACACACACACACACTTCAATGTGCTTTCTCTGCATCAGAGACCACAAATGAAGGCACTGACTATAAACTCTGGTATAATTTGGTGAGCCGCACCTCTTCACTTGGGCTATTAAATCATTTCCCCTCCAAAGGTACACATGTTGTGGCATAAGGAGCAAACTGTTGACAGATGGTGGAGAAACTTCACAGGCCCATAATTGAGACTTATTTTCATACATTCGTGCCAGTTTGAAATCTAATTGCCAATAAAACAATACTGTGATACTGCCACATCTAATACCTCCACCACTCTCCAAAGTTACACTTGAATCCACTAGTAAATTCTAATCTCCCAGAGAAAAATATCGCCCCTCTCCATTGGAATAGCAATGCTATCAATTCACATACAGTGGCTCGTTTTCAAATGCGAACCTCCTTTCCCTGGTCCCCAAAGAGCCCTCGCTCAGCTAATGTTAGTGCCTGCCTGAGAGCAGTAGATATTCTTTGTTTGCTTGACAGAAGCACAGATGTGGTTTGGCAAGCCTGCCATGGGCTTTTTTTTGCAGAAAAAAGCAGTGACGGGCCGGGTTAGCCTTCTCCTTTGTAGTGAGCCAGTACCCAGCTTGGGAATTATTCCACCCCAGTGGCAAAGAAGTGGCCAGACTGCCAGCAGCCCCTGCTGAGCAAGGCAAGTAGAGGTACCTCAACCTCCCCTCCCTTCCTTCGCATTCCTGGTGCAAAGTTTTGGGGATAGATTGATGCTGATCCATTGAGGCTGTCAAATAAAAACCAGCTTTCAGACACAGGGGCTGGATTTGTTTGTGAATGCTGAAAAGCACACCTGTCTCCTTCCTGCAGAAGCTCCAAGCAGCACCCACTTCCTATGCAGGGCAATGCTCTGTCAGGTTTAAAAAACATAGTTGCACTGTTGGCGGGATGGGCACTTGATCATTGTATAACTGAAACCCAAGCACAAAATTTGTAAGCCTATAACTGTACCTCATGGTTTTTCACTAATAAAAAAAGAAAAATAAATAAATAAATAAAAATAAAAGAAAAATAAAAAACATAGTTGCTGGGGCTGGAGCGATAGCACAGCGGGTAGGGTGTTTGGCCTTGCACGCGGCCGACCCAGGTGCAATTTCCAGCATTCCATATGGTCCCCTGAGCATCGCCAGGAGTAATTCCTGAGTGCAGAGCAAGGAGTAACCCCTGTGCATCGCCAGGTGTGACCCAAAAGGGAAAAAAAAAAAACATAGTTGCTGTGGGCCAGCCTGGTGCCAGCGCAGGGTCTTATACTGAAGTTAGCAAACATGGTGCTTGTAGGACAGAGATAGAACAGTGACTAAGACACTATGCAACTAACCCAGATTCAATCACCTGCATCCTACATGGTCCCTCGAGGCCACCAGGAGTGACTCCTGAGTACAGGGCCAGAAGTCAGCTCTGAGCACTGCCAGGTGTGGACCCCAAATAAACACACACACACACACACACACACACACACACACACACACTGAAAAGAAAGAAAAAAATATATCCATGATGCTTGCCTAGACATACTCTTTACATTAGCACTAGAAGGTGGATTCTCATCATTCTCATTTTTTCAGAAGGGAACTAAAGCTCTGAGGGTTGACATCCTCCTCCCCCAGGTGTACAGTGATAAGCCACATAATCTGATTGAATACCAAGGGTAGTACTGCAGGCAAGAGAACTGGGTCAGGGTTTGACTCCCTGGGGGCTGGAGAGATGGATAGTGGGTAGGGTGCTGCCTTGCACACAGCTGACCCCAGTTCAATCCCCAGCACTCCGGATGATCTCCCCAAGCCCTTCCAGGAGTGATCCCTGAGCTGAGAGCCAGAAGTAAGCCCTGAGCACCACTGGATATGGCCCAACCACTTCCCCACAAAAAATTCCTGGACAATTTAGCTCCCGTTCTCCCAGCCCATGACGACAGTTTCACAGCTTTCCAGAAGCACCGCCTAGATTCAACATGCTCAGACATTCCCTAAATCCCTGCCCCACCTCCAGAGCCACTGTTCTCCAGATTGTAATGAGCCAGGAATGGGTCACAGAGTGTGCTGAGATGCAAACGTAAAGCTGGGGGGCCTGCGTGGGACCCTATTCTGCATCTCTAACGGGCTCCTGGGGGAGGATGTCATAAGGCCATGAACCCCAGGGCACAGACCTGCACATTCCAATATTAGTAGTCACTGGCCGCCTGTGGTTCTGGAGCACTGTCACACAAGTGAGGAGTCAAATTCCGCACTTAATTTTCATCTTTGAAGTTAAACATGGGGCCAGAGAGATAGTCCAGCAGTTAAGGGTCTTGCTTTGCACACACTTGACCCAGATTCTATCGCGAGCACCCTATATGATCCCCCAAGTCCCACCAGGAGTGATCCCTGAGCACAGAGGCAGGAGTAAATCCTGAGCACTGCCAGGTGTGGCCCAAAACTAATTAATTAATTTTAGATTAAACAACTAAAACAGCATTAAAATATTTTTCCACTAAACACAGTTGATTGTTTTCTTGGGATTCGCATTCATTTGTTTCTATTGATGTCTTTAAATGAGGATCTTCTCAGAAGTGTTCAGAGGTCCTTGGACCACTCCCAGCAAATTTCTGCCCGGTGGTACAGGTCCAGCAATGGCCAGCAGAGCCATGTTCAGACATGTGCTCCAGTCCTGCCATCTCTCTCCTGGCCCCTCTCTGGAACATATCTTAATCACTGAGAATTCAGTGTCTGAATTGAGATGTGCCAGAAGTATAAACTGTACATGGGATTTCAGAGACTGAGTACTGATGGGGAAAAAATGCAGTATCTCATTAATAATTTGTTTATATTGATTACCTTTGAAATGATGATGTTTTGGTTATACTAGGTTATTTAAAACATATTATCAGTTACTGAAAAAATTAATTTAGATAGGTAGGCAGATAGATAGTTAGATTTGGTTTGCATTATGTATCTAGGGGTCAGTCATTGTCTCCATCAGATTTTCCCATGAGAGCTACTACACTTATGTGGGGTACTGGCTAATACAAAGGGCAGTAACAGCCTTGGGTGCAATTAGGGGGCACTTTCTGCGTATTTGCATCAAAAGGTAGACTTCTAGGGGAGCCCAAATAATGTTTTTCTGAAAAGGAGGTGAAAGGTCAAATAAGTTTAGTCTAGATGATTCATTAGACCAACATCTTTATTTTTCTTTTTTTTAATGTAAGAGTAAAGGTAAGGTAAAGGCAAAGGCCCTCCCGTTGATCATGGATTTGCTCCAGCGGGCCCAGTAACGTCTCCATTGGAGACTTTGTTGTTACTGTGTTTGGCATATCGAATACGTCATGGGGAGCTTGCCAGGCTCTGCCGTGCGGGCGAGATACTCTTGGTAGCTTGCCAGGATCTCCGAGAGGGGCAAAGGAATCAAACTCGGGTCGGCCATGTTGGCTGCTTGCAAGGCAAACGCCCTACCGCTGTGCTATCGCTCCTGCTATTTATTCCAACATATTTATTTTTCATCTGATCTCACAGTTGCCCACATCCCACTGATGCCTTGATCGGGACACTGTTTCCCAACTTCTGCAGCCTGGTTGCTTTTGCTGGTCTTTGGGACATGTCCTGGTGGTCTTCCAGTCTCCTCTCCAACACCGCACCTGTAGCTAGACTTTGGAATGTTATATGGTTAAATGCCAGTTCCTGGTACTGACTTTCTCCTTTTGGCTGCAGTCACTCTTCAGCCAGTGAGGGTCTCCCTGGCACCTTGCCTCCATTCTTCATCCCTCAGGACTCCACGTGCCTCCTCATCCTTCTGACGCTCCCTCCGTATCTTCCATCAAGATTGGAATTAAAGTATTGAAGGGGACAGGCCATGGCTGACAACTCATCTCTTCCCCAGAGCCCAGCTTTCACTGACGAGCACCCTTTGGGAAGCATTGTCCTGGCTGTCTGTACTGTGACCTCACATCCATTCTTCCCTCCACCACAGGAAGGCGAAAGAACCCCTCAGCTTGGCTGAAAACTGTAAGGCCAGAAATTTTCCTGGGGAAGAATATAAAATTATAACCACAAGATAGTTCGGAACAATGCTGTTTAGAATAGAAAATGGCCAGGGACAACTTAAATGGCTTCTGCCATCAGGAAGTGGGTAAAACAGAGTATGATAATCCCGTTTACTGAGAGGCTCTGCAGACTTTTTTTTTTAATGATGTTATAGAAAAATATTTAATGACATGGAAAATTGCCCTAAGTATATTTAAGTGCTAAAAGCATGTTACTGAACGGTATGTAAAGACTGTGACTATTTTTAAGTGTGTATTTATATCAGTGGGAAAAAAACTGGTGCACAAATACATCAAAGTAGTAAACACGGTTCTCTCTCCATAACTGGATTGAAATCACTTTGTTTTTCTGAGCCCAGCGCTCCGTTTACCTTATCTAGTTTAATACTTGCTGGTCCTGGGTGGAGGAGGTAAGACTGCTCAGCTTGACCCCTGCCCTCTGGGCAAAGCCAACCGCACCGCCACCTTCTCTAACCACGCCCCCTCCTGAGGGCCGGGCCGGGGATCCTATCACTGCAGGTTGCTCTAGTTCAACAAAACGCCCTCCAGACCAGTCGCAGCCAACCCTCCACTTGCCCTTTTGCTCCACCATCCTGCCTAACTGGCAACGCCCAGCATCATCTTCCTCCTTGGCAGGAACCTCCCTGGCTGCCTCAGCTCTAACACCATGGGCAGAAACATGGAAGGAACAAGAGGGTCTCGGGCTTCAGGAGCAGGCCAGAGAGGGTTAAGCAAGCTCTGTAGGACTTCCCACCGATGTGGTATGTAGGGAAAACAAACCAGAGAGCTAAATAAAGCAGTGATAAGCTGTTGAGCTAGAAAACAATAGGCATGTGGCATATGGTAAAACCCCATGCTAAACAGGTATTGGGCCCCATACCCCAAAAAGTCAATTATAATAAAACAATAACAATCATGACTCTAATATTTGTAATAGAAAAAAATTCCTTTCCCAGTCCCCTTTTTCCCTCCAGGTAACACCCTTTCCTCACCTCCCTTTGGAACAGACGTTGACGGGAAGATACAACCGAGGCAGCTGAGATGAGGCGCCCACCAAACAGGGGGACTGGCTGGGAGCGGTGAGGGGGCAGCTTGCCTCTCCACAACCATCTCCCGTGGCTCAGAGAAGACACAGAACAGGCAGAACACTCCCGCTGTGCGGTGGGGTGGACTGGAGTGGCAAAAGGTGACTCACGTTAGGCCAGTGACTTCCTGTTCACAGGTCCCCAGCCAGACTGTAAGGAACTACACTGCAGTACACTTCCTCATCCAGTATTCTATATACCACAAATAAGTGGGATCATCCTGTGTTTGTCTTTCTTTTCGCTTATTTCACTCAACATCCTATCTTCCAATTCCAACCATGTTGCAGCAAATTGCATGATTTTGACATTCCTTGCAGCAGCATAGTATTCCATTGTGGGTAAATACCACATCTTTATAACCCATTTATCTGTCGATGGACACCTAGGTTGATTCCATATCTTAGTTATTACACTGAGCACAACAATGAATAATGGTGCTCAGATGTCCTTTTCAGAGAGTGTCTTTATGTCCTGGGGATAGATGCCCGAAAGTGGAATTGCTGGATCATATGGAAGTTCAATTCTAAGTTTACTGGGAACTCTCCATATTGTTTTCCACAGGGGTTGAACAAGCCAACATTCCCACCAGCAGTGGATAAGAGTTCCTTTTTTACCACATCTCACCAACACAGATTTTTCCTACCATTTTTGATGTGTGCCATTCTCACTGGTAGGAGATGGTATCTCTTTGTCATCTTGATTTGGATTTCTCCAATGATAAGTGATGCTGAGCATTTTTTCAGGTGCTACTGTGCTGTAGTAAAATGGGGGTGCCTAGGTCACCCCGACCCAGTGTTTAAACAGGAGAAAATGAAAGAAAGAAACCTAGGGGAGAAGAAGAGAACAGGCAATAATGGGGGAAACAGGCATCAGGACTTCAGTTATCCTGGTGATAGAGGTGAGCAGAATCACCACATTTGCAAAACACAGCCTCAACAACACTGAACACAGGAGATCCAAGCTGCAAACACCGGAACTTTGCAAGGTGCCTGCCAGTTGACAGGTGGGGGCTGGGGGAGGTTTAGGGTGAGGAAAGAATCTGAGAACACAGTGGAGGGGAGTTAACACCAGAGGTGAGGTTGGTGTTGAAATATTACATGCCGAAAACTCAACAATCAATCACATCACATCACATCACATCACATCATCACGGTCCTCCCGTTGTTCATCGATTTGCTCGAGCGGGCCCAGTAACGTCTCCATCGTGAGACTTGTTGTTACTGTGTTTGGCATATCGAATACGTCACGGGGAGCTTGCCAGGCTCTGCCGTGCGGGCGAGATACTCTCGGTAGCTTGCCGGGCTCTCCGAGAGGGGCGGAGGAATTGAACTCGGGTTGGCCATGTTGGCTACTTGTAAGGCAAATGCCCTACCACTGTGCTATCGCTCCAGCCCCAACAATCAATAACTTTGTAAATTATAGTTCTTTAATTTTAAAAAAATGGGGGGTGGGGAATGGAAAAAGGAAGAAAGAAACTTCCCAGGCTGGCCTGAGGTCCACAGAACATTCTCAGGGCTCGGAGAGCACCAGTACTGCCAGCTGCTTCTTGGGACATCAAGACTCCTCTTGAGCGTGCACGTGTGCTACCTGGCCTGGAACGTCAGACAGACCAGCGTGTCTGACATTGACTCAACTGCTTGCCCGAGGCTCTACCTCAGCAGCAGTTTCCCATCTCCCAACCTGCACTTCATCAATGGTGAAAATGTCTCCGTGAAGCACAGCAGAGGTCACCAAGGTCGCCCACCAAGAAATGTGGTGCTCAGCACAGAGAGGCCTTGTGTGGGCTCACGGGAGCTCTAGCCCTTCACAACAGTATAGGGAGAAAAGGTCCCTTTCGGGACTGGATCCTAGGCCTTCAGGAAGCATTTCCCTGTAGGTACCAGTCTGGCCCCGCAGGCTTGCAGCCTGAGTTTTGAATCCCAAGAGCCCAGTGGCTGGAGAGCTGGGACAGCGTGAGACAGGGCAGTGGGAACACTAACTGGCTTGTCCACGGCCAACCCTCCACACATGAGAGCATCCCACGAGCGCGGGGCTGGGAGTGAGACTGAGCTTTCCTCTTCCTGTGAATTCAGGGGGTGCCTTCACGGGCACTAGCTCCTGAAAAGCCCTGAGAGCATGTGGACATTGCAGCTTCATCACCAGAAAGGGCTGCGGGGTGCTCCCAGGGGGCTCCGCTTGTGAATGAAGGCATGGGTCTCTCCCGCAGAGCTCCAAGAGGAGACACCGTCTGCCTTTCTCCCCGTCCCTGTGTGGGTTGTGATTTCTGGAAGCCACTCTGATGTGACTGATGGACTCTCTCCTGATAGCTGACATGCCGGCACAGTGCCCTGCAGAAGCTTTCCTGTGACCCCCAGGACAGACCCTGGGCCCCACCATCTGTATGCGAGACCCTGCTGATCTTCACCGCATAAATGAAGGTGTCTCCAATTCAGCATGGCAGAGAGTAAAGCAGATAATTCTGTGTGTTTTTTTAATACAGTATTGTGTTAAGTTTACATATTTTATTTTTCATATTTGTACTTTAGGGGTCACATCTGGCAGTGCCCAGGGGCTATTTTTGGCTGTGTGCTGAGCAGTGATTCCCAGAGCACTCAGGGAAACGTATGTGGTGCCAGGGACAAACCAGGGTCATGGCCACTGTGGTCGCACACCAGGCCAATGCTTTCTCACTGTACCAATTTTTCACGTTTAATTCAATATTTTCTGTTTAAGTATTGCCACCATATTTAAATTTATATGTCTTAGGGCAAGAGCAATAGTTCAGTGGGTAGGGTGCTTGCCTTGGATGTGGCCGACCCCACTTTGATCCCCGGCATCCCATATAGTTCCCCAAGCCTCCCAGGAGTGACTCCTGAATGCAGAGCCAGGAACAACCCCTGAGCATGGCCTCAAAACAAAAGCAAAACAAAAAAATCAAAAATTTATGTCATAAATCTCAATGTCTTGGAAATACACACACACACACACACACACACACAATCTTGAGAGGTAATTAGGTTGAAAGGAGGCCTTATGAGATGAGACAGCATCTTCTCTGTGTTTCTCTCTCTCTCACTCTCGCTCTCTCTCTCTTTCTCTCTCTCTCTCATGCACTCTACCCCCACTCTTGTTCTCACTCTCTCTTTCTCTCATTCCCCACCCACAAGGGCCTAAGAAAGCCGTGTGAGGACACAGTGAGAAGGCGACTATCTCTAAGTCCAGGAGAAAGTGCTTACCAGACACAGATCCTGCTGGAACCTGTAAGAAATAGATTTCTATTGTTTAAATCACCTTTTCTGGGGTGTTTTGTTACAACACCCCAAACTGCTAATAGACTTCATCATATGATTTCAGCAATGATGAGTGGGAACAATATCTGAAGAAATAGATGTTTCAGAGCTGATTCCAGGCTCTTCTCCTGCACGCCGGGTCTTTAAGGAAGCTTCTCTCTGCCTGCACTCACAAAAGAAACAAGAATCTAGCTCTGTGTTTCCAAAGAAATAAAAAAGTACTTGGACTCTTTGAAAAAGACCAAAGCAAAACTGAAGTGGACAACAAGAGATTAAAGCTCCGGAAATGAATCGAAAAAAATAAGATTAATTACATAAATTCAAACTGTCTTAGAAGCAGCAAGGAGTAGAAATGGAATCAAGATCTGAAAGACAGTTGGGCTGGGGAGACAGCTCGAGTACATAGCATATGCCTTACACATACAAGCCCTGAGTTCAATCCTCAGAAGCCCCCCATCCCCCCCTACACACACACTGGAAGATAAGTCTAAAAAATAGACAAAGTAAAATCAAAGAAGCAAAAATATCAGCTATACGACAGTATAGGGCATCTGCCTTGCCTGTGGCTGACCCGGATTCAATCCCTGGCATCCCATATGGTCCCCCAAGCACCACCAGGAGTAACTCCTGAGTGCAGAGCCAAGAATAATCCCTAAGCATCATCAAATGTCACCTAAGAACCAAAATTAAAAATCAGCTCTATTAGTAAAATGACAGATAAGAATAGATAAAAGCCATCCAGTGCTGGAGATGGTGTTTTATTTTTTGTTCTTTTGTTTTGGGGTCATACCAGCTGTGCTCAAGGCTTACTCCTAGCTTTGCACTCAGGTATCACTCCTGGAAGTGCTGGGGGATCATATTGGGTGCCGGGGATCCTACCAAGCATCCTACCTGCTGCACTATCACTCCGGCCTCAGTACATGGTGTTTTTCAAAAAAGGAATCAGAACTAGTAGCACTGAATTATAGTCAATGATATACTAGAAGACAACATTCTGAAATAGAGGAAGACTTGAAATTTAATATCAAGGAATAATTTGTCATCTCAAACTAAGTGATTCATGAAGTAAAATCTCTAATGGGGACCAAGGCTGTGGCTGACACTTGCCTTGCCTGTACTCCAAGGGAAAATAACCTCTAATGGCAGAAACAGTCAGCTCAGAAGGGATTCAAGCTTGTTGCCTCCATATTCCTTCTGGCAATAACCAATGACAAAATATAGAAGAGTTAGAAGAGTAATTCCTACAGAATCCAGACTGTTGTGAGAAGAATGGAAGAATATGAGTCAAGATGCTTATAGACTTAGCCAAAGTCCCATCACAAATAATGGCAGCAGGGTTGTCAGGAAACAGAGCACAAGTAAAACGCTTTTAATTGATCAAATCTAGACCATCAATTAATGAGTCCAAAAGAGGTAACAAGAAGAATTTGCAAATACAAGAGCCACGCTGGGCAAAATCAGCTCTGTGACAACATTCTGACTAAAACTCTGGGGCTGGAAGGGGGAGATGACTCAAAAGACTGGAGGGCAAGTGTGGCACACGCAGGTCAGAGTTCAATCCCTGGCACCACACAACCTGTGGCCCTGGTGACCCCAAAGCACCACAAGAGTTCTCCTCCCCAAAGAAAGGTATCAGGCTAGAACCCTGTGTCTTATTCACTTTCACATGAACTGTAATTAAATCCAATTAATCCTACTGCTTGTCTTGTATCTATCCCATCCTCCCTAACCCCATCCAGCTCTGCCTGAGTGGAATTCGCACCATCTGTCCTCCAGGCTCTTGCTCTTGTCTACTAAGGGTCCCTCTTTCAGACCCCATACCAACTCGTGAGGATGAAATAAGTTAATAATTTGAGGATCAAAGAGGTGGTACAGGGTTACGACTCACTTACCTTACATACGGCCAAGCCCAGTTCAGTCCTCACTACCACGTATGGTTTGGCCAAGAACCTCAGGAGTGATGCCTAAGAGTAAGTAAGTAAGAATCAAGAGTAAATACTGAGCACAGCCAGATGTGGCCCCAAAACAAACC